>NC_057810.1:534604714-534958158 GCF_018294505.1 Triticum aestivum | reverse complement strand
ACCGCTCACTATTCATCCACCCCCCCCCCCGGCGCAATGCTCACTGTTCATCCAATCGATCGGCTTCAGTTAGCAGCAGTAGCGAAGGAATCACTCCATCGGGTTCAGTTAACAGCCATCGATCAATCGCTCGGGTTTAGTAACGCGTAGCCTGCAGTGCAATCGCTCGGGTTCAGTTAGAGCCCAACGCCTCGCTCGGGTTCAGTTAGAGCCAACGCCTCACACGTGTACGAGAGAAACGCGCATCGCTCGGCCCCCGACCTCCCACCGTAACCGGCAACTCCCTGAAATTTTCCTCCCCCTCGCTTCTACCACGGTTTTTTCCGTCATGGACGACCCAAAGAATGTCATGCAGCTGCGTCTCCGGCCCGCCCAGGACGAAAAGCCCATTTTCTGTCATGATTTTTTGTCATAGAAGTAGGAGCCCACCACATCTATGATGATACCGGGTTTTGTCACAATTATCATCGTAGAAGTGTCATATGTATGACAGAAAAAATTTCGTTCGGCCCAAAATGTCATGGATGTGTCTTTTTTTGTAGTGGGGACAACACCTTCCCCACCAAGGCACAATCCGGGGCCACCAGATCAACCTCATATTCATCGTCCAGGATCGTTGGTTGCGCCTCCACCGCAGTGAGACGCAGTCTCTCCATCATCTCCTCCACTCGATCAGCAGAGTACAAACTGCCCTCTGAAGAAGACGGCCCTCCAACCACCGCCCCCTTCCCTTTTTCAGGCAGCGCCCGAACCGGCGACTCAAGGCCACCGCCACGCGCAGAAATCACGCCCACGAGGGCACCATGCCCCACCCCGTCACGCACCTCCACCATTGAGAACCGGCAAAACTCGCCTAGCCATTGCCAAGGGTGGGCACCGATACAAGGAACACCCCTGATTCACCCCGAATAACAATGAGAGGAGAAATTATCGGTACCCAGATGCGTCAGGAGGGATCGCAAGGCCAGGGGAGGAGGAATTGGATCCATGAGCCGCACACGCTGATCCTCATGAAGATCTAACCCTAGGAACCGCCCGTTTCCAGGGAGTCGCGAGAGCCTAGGAGCGAGACCGTCCGCGAGATCAAACCGAACTGTTTTATCCACTGTGTGTGTGCATGTTCAGGGATGCTATTTTCGACGCAGAAAAGGCACACAACCGCCAACAGCTCCTCGTGCCCACGACTTTCGGTGTGCGGCCGCGGCTGCGCATTGGATTGGTGGTGGAGTTGAGAAATGGATCACCGGGCCAGCGTGCGTGACCTCGACGTCGACGGAAGTGAGGTCTTCGCGTTCGCCGGTAATGCGCCATTTTATTTCACTGGGCCGACATCGGTGGAATATGGTCGGCCGACTGCAGAAGCAGGTCAGCAGCCGCCTGTTTTCTTCTAGGGGAGCAGCCGCCTGGGCCGGCTTTGGATGCGAAACATTTCATGGGCCGCAGCGCACCGTTAGTAGGCCCGTCCCTACCACCAGATCCGCCTCGATAGTCGAAATCACTAGTTAAGGAGTACTTATAGCGAAGTTCACTCCAACTTCTGCAGGTTGTGACAAGTGACGCGCTGCATGTGCGCCACTTGTTGCAACCTGGGAGTTTTCTTTTTTTTTCGTAGGTCCGTTTATTCAAAATGTTTTATCTCTTAAACCATGCGTCCAAATCTCAAACCGCTTTCGCTGTTGGATTCCTCGCGTCGAGATCTTAAAAACTAGATCCCATATTGATAGGTTTTGTTAAAAAAATCATGAAAAAACCGGACGAAAAAAACTGGACAAAAAACCGAACCGGGAGCACGGGTTTTTTCCCTTTTCGAAAGAGGCACGCCCGTGCTTTTGACGAAATCAGAACCGTGCCTCTCGCGAAAGCAAAACCATGTCTCTTGTGAAAAAAAAGAGAAAACGTATTTTTTTTCGTTTCCGAGGAGGCACGGCCGTGACTCCCGCGAAAGCACAAGCGTGCCTCTCGTGGAAGCAAAACCGTGACTCTTGCAAAAGAAAGAAAAAATAGAAAACGTGTTTTTTTCGTTTCTGAGGAGGCACGACCATGACTCTCACGAAAGCAAAATCATGACTCTCGCGATAGAAAAAAAACAGAAAACGTGTTTTTTTCCGTTTCCGAGAGGCACGGCCGTGACTCTCGCGAAAGCACAACCGTGCCTCTCGCGGAAGCAAAATTGTGACTCTCGTGAAAGGGAAAAAACAGAAAACACATTTTTTTCCCTTTCAAGAGGCACGGCCATGACTCTCGTGAAGCAAAACCGTGCCTCTTGCGGAAGCAAAACCGTGACTCTCATGAAAGAAAAAAAAAGAAAACACATTTTTTTTTACGAAAACAAAAGTTTTTTTTGAATTTTTTTTGATCGAAAAGTTAGAGAAGACCGGTGAAAAACCCAAACATCGAAAACCCCCGAAAAAAACCCCGCTTAAAAAGCCAAAAACGCGTGCGGAAAAATAAAAACACAAAATCCAAAGGGAGCGTCCAAAGGACGACACGTGGCGAATGACTAAGAGCGTGCCAAATAAGGCCGATCGTTGCAAGGCTCCCGAACGAGCCCTCCTTAGGCGTTGTTTGGATAAGAGGAATATAGAGAACATGATCTACGTAAGCCAAAGAAACTGCCTAACCGTATAAAATCTTGTTTGGCTCGTCTAACAACACCACGGATATAGGAAACTCGTTTCTCAAACACCCAGAATTCCGAGTTTATGGGAAAACGAGTATTACTCATTTTTCCACAAACGCGATTAGTATATACGGATGCAACTGCTTTTCTCCGCCCCCGCCTTTTCCTCAACAAACTCAGATGGCGCCAATTCTGTTGTTTGTGATTCCGTGCAGTCTGCTGCCCCGGGCGCCACTGGTCCAATGGTAAAACGGCTGATTTCCGTGCAACCTGCATGGCCGGCGTTGAGTGGAGGCAGGGCCTGTGAGTTGACCTGAAGCAGAACCGCTCGCCAGGTAGAGCTTGTGCGGGGCCGACGGCGGACAAAGCGTAGTAGGCCTGGCAACCTAGCAGTTCAGAGGGGCGGACCGGCGGAGGCGCGCAGTAGCCGGCGTCTGCGCGCGGCGGCGTGTACCTGGCGACCCAGGAGTCCAGCAGCAATCGGCATCCAGGGGGTGGAGGCGCGCTCTAGCCGGCGTCCGCGTGCGGAATCTTCCATGGGCGAGACGAGGGAGCAGCAGTGTCATGGAGCAGAGGAAGAATCAGAGGAGAGCAGCATCTCCCCGAGCTTGGATGACGCCATGATGTGTGATTTGGGGAAGTGTGAGTCACTCACAAGTCACGGGAGAAGAATGGGAATAGAAACAGCTAGTGGTCGTGGGTATTCAAACAAGGAACTGGGCGGACCAGTTTTCCGAATTTTCTAACCAAACGCAGTTTTTTATAAACTGATTATTCGCAAAAACAAACTTAAAACGGGTTTTCTTAAAAATCGGCTAAAAACTCATTTTCTACAATCCTGACGCTAATCTCCACTATCCAAACAATGCCTTAATTAGTTGCTGTCATCGATAGTTCTATAAGCCGACCAAGGCCCCTAGGAAACGCGGTCGAACCCGGGCTACCCTTAAGGCTGGTCACAATGGGGAGGAACTTAGGAGTAACATCACACACTCCAATACAACTTTGCTTATGTGGCACATATTTAATGAAGAGAGAGGTGTTTGTGGTAACTAGCTAAGTTACCGGAACATCACACACTCCAAGAAACAATGAGTCTATAACCTAATAAATGCATCGTTGCATGACACTACATAGATGTTCCTACCCACTATGGAGGTAGTAACATAGTCTAGGCCTTGTTCGGTTGAGGCGGTTTTGGAAGGGGATTGGCAGGGATTGAGGGGGATTAGATCCCCTGCAAGCCAAAATCCCCTCCAATCCACTCCAATCCTCTTGAGAGGAGGTTTAAACGAACAAGGCCCTAGGGAAGTGTGTAAGTTACTAGCTTATGTTCTTGTCCATTGTGACCAGCCTAACCACCAAGGCACTGAAAAAAAAAAAGACAAGGCACGGTCTCTCCTCTCATAAATAGTTCATCCGCAACTCGCCAATAGTCCAATCACAACTTGACAAGAAGCAGATCCCCATCGCCACAACCCTTCTCCCCCAATCCGCTCGTCGTCGTTTCCCCGCACCGTCTTCGACAGCAATCGTCGCCCCGCGAAGGTATCAGTTCCGCTTCCCGCGCCGTCCCCAGTATTGAGATTCGACTGAAACCTAGGTCCCGGTTCATAAGGTGGTTGCGATAGGGTCTGTATAGTCGAGGCAGTTGTGATTTGATCGTGCACTCTGATGCGACTTCGAGGCCGTGGTTTAGGTCTAGTGCCGCCGTTCTGATTTATGGTTATGTTTGGTTCCTTGAGATTACAAAGTTATATTCAGTTTTCATTGTCGGTTCACCGGTGAAAATAGAGTTTTGATCTGTATGTATACGATTCTAGTGATGGTACTCCAATCTAATTTATGCTTTATGAGTCAGATTAATTGTTGTTTGGCGACTATTCGCATTATTGTTTTTCTGAACTTGTAGTACGTTGCACCGTCAGGTGTTATATTTTTTTTTATAAACCGTGGAGTAGAGTTTCTTTTTGGATCATATATATTGTGCGTTTGATGTGATTGGGATTTTGGAGTAAAGCATTCGTTGATGCAAAACCTGTCCTGAAACTAATTTGGTCCCCAATAACCATGAGATAGCATTAGCGCTTGTCTCTTTTCAATCTAGCATTTATCATTGTGCAAAAATGAAGTTTTTAGTTGAGGGATCTCAAGTCTGTTGATGTTGCAGTATTCTAATCTAGTACAGGTGTTGATAAATCCAGCTTAAACAATCTGTTGGCCATAGATGTGTTATCTGTAGACATTCTTTACTACAACAAGAATGACCTTTGCTTCTTGATGTGGATATTGACCTCGTGAATTATGTTTGGTCTCGAAGATTTCCTAGTGTAGAAAGAAGTTACTTTAGTATTTCTGGGCTGTATGTACAACTTGCTATGCGGTACAATTGCATTGCATGTACACATGCTTTCTGTTTCATATGTTTTGCGCTGGTCTATCCAAATTCAAATGTAGTACTGTTTGTTGACATAGTCATATTTTTTGTGAAACAGATGCAGATCTTTGTCAAGACCCTCACAGGCAAGACTATCACTCTTGAGGTCGAGAGTTCAGATACCATTGACAATGTTAAAGCCAAGATTCAGGACAAGGAGGGCATTCCTCCGGACCAACAGAGGCTCATATTTGCTGGCAAGCAGCTAGAGGATGGCCGAACATTGGCTGATTACAACATCCAAAAGGAGTCTACCCTCCACCTTGTTCTCCGCCTGAGAGGTGGGATGCAGATCTTTGTGAAAACTCTTACCGGGAAGACCATAACTCTAGAGGTTGAGAGTTCGGACACTATCGACAATGTCAAGGCAAAGATCCAGGACAAGGAGGGCATCCCACCAGACCAACAGAGGCTCATCTTCGCTGGCAAGCAGCTTGAGGATGGGCGCACATTGGCTGATTACAACATTCAGAAGGAGTCTACCCTTCACCTAGTCCTCCGCCTCCGTGGTGGCATGCAGATATTTGTCAAGACACTAACTGGAAAGACCATCACTCTTGAAGTGGAGAGCTCCGACACCATTGATAATGTGAAGGCCAAGATCCAGGATAAGGAAGGTATCCCGCCTGACCAGCAGAGGCTCATCTTTGCTGGAAAGCAGCTCGAGGATGGGCGTACATTGGCGGATTACAATATCCAGAAGGAGTCTACTCTTCACTTGGTTCTCCGCCTACGTGGTGGCATGCAGATTTTTGTCAAGACGTTAACTGGAAAGACCATTACTCTTGAGGTGGAGAGCTCCGACACCATCGATAATGTGAAGGCAAAGATCCAGGACAAGGAGGGAATTCCTCCTGATCAGCAGAGGCTTATCTTTGCAGGGAAGCAGCTGGAGGATGGGCGTACCTTGGCAGATTATAACATCCAAAAAGAATCCACTCTTCATCTTGTCCTGCGCCTCCGTGGCGGCCTTTAACTAAAGCAGTTTGATGTCTGCTCCTTTTACCCCTAGTACTGTTTGATGTTCAGCAATGCGTTCCTGTACTGTTTTGATGCGCCCGTTCTATGTACGCAACACGATTCTACAATATTTCAGAGTATTCCTGTTATTTGATAGTACACCGTTCCATTTCTGCGACATGTTCCTGTTGTTTGAACTGTGTTTCTTGTCTATCTATGCATTGTTGGTGAAGTTCTGTACTTCTGAGGGTTGGGCAATATGGCTGCTTCTCTGATCCATAGTTCTACTTGTAGTTTTACAATAGTCCTGATGGAGCCTTCTTATCGCTAGAAAGCAACCATTTTATGTTGATCTCGTTGTGTTTGATCGTAGTTCCTGTAGTTTATGATAGCCTATTGGTGGAGCATTCTTATCATTGGACAGCAGCCGTTTTATATCGACCTCGTTATGGTTGATGTGCATTCCATTTTCTCATTGGCTTCCAATTTTAGATTTTGACGAAAAGTTTGGCCTGCTGCGCCTGCGCCTGCCAATTTTAGTCCCTTCTGTATGGCTTTTGATTATTTTGCATAGGTTGTATTAGTTAGTGTCGAAGATTTGGACTGAGAATTAAATCTGCAAAAATCGTATGGTCTGGTGATTTTAAAGTAAAATAGCTGACAAACAGAATCTTGGTATTGGTAGTATCGTAAGGACCAGGAAGGAACTCGGGCTTCCCTTCAGAATTTGTGCCGCTCATGTGCGAACAAAACTACAGTAAAAGGCTAGTGCTTAGACTTGGTCTAAAACGTTGACGTCGAGCCCTGTACACAATGTGACATCGAACCCACCGAAGAAACAACTTGGACCGAGCAAGCCACATTGTTTGCAGCAGCTTGCAGCTCCAGCCAAGGCACAATGCACAACTCTAGGGAGAGATCGCTCGCCGTCACTGGTGTATTGTCTCTGTTTTGCCTTCTTTAAGCTTTATTGGCTCTGTTTTGTCGTTGATGTCCGTTTTTTGGATACTTGGATATATTTTTTGAACATCCGAGACTTCAAACCGTGGTTTCTCTTAGAACGAAGGCGCGTCCGGCTTCAAATTAATAAACCCCACCAAATGTGGAGTACGTAAGGTGCGGAACATCTGTCATAACCTAACAATTACAGTGATGCGATCCAAAAATAAAAGGGAGTTCTAACATACAGAGCCAAGGCCCGCAACAGAGTACACGGACTCGGCCAAAAGGCACATATCCCTGGGTGTTGACGGGAGGGGCTTGCACTATGGTGTTGATCTGTCTTAAGCTTGAGGATCGCCACCTTCACCTCGTTCCTCTCTTGCTTCGCTACGGGCGTCCATTGCGGTAGAAAAATGACACATTTAATGATGCAATCAGTAGGATGAGAAAGGAACACTTTTTCTATAGCAAGCTTGTAATAAACATGCCAAAGAGCTCAAAGAACAGCGGCAATGCAATGCCAAGCAACACGCTTGTAAGAACCCCAAAGGCAGGAAACAAGGGAAATAAGTTCTAGACGAAAATACCTCCCGGACACAGCTCCAATCGAACTTGGTCATCACGCAATGGTAAAAAGTGTGGTTAGTGTCTTCAGGTGTGCCACAAAGCGCATACGAACCGTTCGAGGGCCATTACAGCCGCTATTAAGCAAAGAAGGCAAGTGGTTGCACATCAACTGCCATAAGAAAATCTTGACTTTGTGAGGCATAACTGCTTGCCAGAGGAGCAAGGCGTGACCTAAAGGCAGACCATTTGAAAGTTTTTCGTATAGGGGGTTAACTAAAATTCAACCCGGCGGCTAAATGCCAAGATATATTATCAGGGCCCGTAGAGAGATGGTGAGCATCCAACGCCTCTCACAACATTACCCAGTTCTTGGTCTCCTCTTGGGAAGGGCATGCCTGAAGGCGATATCCGGGGGAGGGGGGGGGGTGCTGGGTGAGCGTACCTGGAACCGAGATGTCCAGCTCTATCGTGATGGTATATAGATCTTCAAAATGTTGCCACAACGGTCCCACGCTGCCGTGGTTTTGTCACGGCAGATGTCCTCGTAGGAGAACTTAGGTGTGAGGCCATCGCAACTAGGTGATAGCTTGAACAGGGTTAGTCGGAATCGAGAGACACGAGTTTTACCCAGGTTCGGCCCCTCGTGGTGGAGGTAAAAGCCTACATCCTTCTTGATTGCTATTGATGATGATGATCTCGATTACGAGGGCGGTGTTTCGCTACCTCAATCCTGAGAGCTATTGACTTGTCTCCTTTTTAACTTGTCCCTCTTGGGGAGCCCTGCCCCTCCTTATATAAGTTGAAGGGGCCGGCTTACATGTAGAGTCCTAGTAGGATTAGGACTAGTATATTTTCTATTACAAGTGGAATCCTAGTCCTGATCTTGCTTCCATTGCTAGGTCTTGCTTCCCAAATGAGGGAGATATTCCTTATGCTTTTCCTCTCAAGCCAGCCCACCGGATATACCTTGAGCCGGCCTTCTCAGGATCCGCCTTCTGGGCCTTGGGCCTTGTCGCTTGCCTGACCCATTGACCGGGTCACCAATGAGCCGCCCAGTTGCGCCAGGTTACCAATGAGGCGCCAAGTCCCGGTCGGGTCGTACTTCGGGCCGGGTCATACCGTGGGGTATATATCCCCAACACACGCGCAATCAGGAGTTTAACCAGGAGTTAACCAATCGACCATTGTGCATCTGGAATTTGGCTCCAAGCACCATTCCAAAAGGTCGAACCCTTAGCAGTACAACCGAAGAAAATGAAGATCGAGAAATATTTGGTTTGAGAAGGCCAGACTGACCTATTTTGCAAGTCAGCTCTATCGTGAGCATATCTGGGTGGTGCTGGGTGAGCGTATCTGGAACCGAGATGTCCAGCTCTATCGTGATGGTATATAGATCTTCAAAATGTTGCCACAACGGTCCCATGTTGTCGTGGTTTTGTCACGACAGATGTCCTCGTAGGAGAACTTAGGTGTGAGGCCATCACAACTAGGTGATAGCTTGAACAGGGTTGGTCGGGATCGAGAGACACGAGTTTTACCCAGGTTCGGCCCCTCGTGGTGGAAGTAAAAGCTTACATCCTTCTTGATTGCTATTGATGATGATGATCTCGATTACAAGGGCGGTGTTTCGCTACCTCAGTCCCGAGAGCTATTGACTTGTCTCCTTTTTAACTTGTCCCTCTTGGGGAGCCCTGCCCCTCCTTATATAAGTTGAAGGGGCCAGCTTACATGTAGAGTCCTAGTAGGATTAGGACTAGTATATTTTCTATTACAAGTGGAATCCTAGTCCAAATCTTGTTTCCATCGCTAGGTCTTGCTTCCCAAGTGAGGGAGATATTCCTTATGCTTTTCCTCTCAAGCCGGCCCACCGGATACCTTACCTTGAGCCGGCCTTCTCACGATCCGCCTTCTGGGCCTTGGGCCTTGTCGCTTGCCTGACCCACTGATTGGGTCACCAATGAGCCGCCCAGTCACGTCGGGTTACCAATGAGGCGCCAAGTCCCGGTCGGGTCGTACTTTGGGCCGGGTCATACCCTGGGGTATATCCCCAACACACGCCCAACCAGGAGTTTAACCAGGACTTAACCAATCGACCATTGTGCATCTGGAATTTGGCTCCAAGCACCATTCCAAAAGGTTGAACCCTTAGCAATACACCCGAAGAAAATGAAGATCGAGAAATATTTGGTTTGAGAAGGTCAGACTGACTTATTTTGCAAGATCTTACAGATCCATTTAACAATGAGGGCACACCATTCATAAATTTCAAATCAAGCACCCTCTCTCCCCAAGGCTCTTAGGACAGAAAATAGCCGCCCACTTTTCGTATGATACTTGTGCTTGGGCCTAGTTACTTCCCACAAGAATTTGGTATGTGATTTGTGATACTGCCCGTGAACTCCATCCGCCAACATAAACATCCCCATGGTGAACATATTGTACACTACTAGGGAAATGCCTATACATAGGAGCTTAGTAGTAACGTTTTTTATAAGAAAACGCTACTACTACTTATCAGTAGCGCTTGTACACGGTAAGCATTGCTACTATGCACTTACCAGTAGCGTTGTGTTCATAAAACTCGCTACTACTACAACTGCCAGACCATTGCCGGCAGGCCAGGCACAGTAGTAGCGCTTTTACGCAGAAAGCGCTACTACTGTTGAAAGTAGCAGTTGCGCTTTCTACATAAAAGCGCTACTACTACGGGTTCCTTATCCAGACCCACGGCCCGCGCTCGACCTCACTCCCCCTCACACACTCTCACTCGCGCGCCTCTGCCGCGCGCCGTCGCTGCTGCCGTCCCCCGCATCGGCCTTCAATCACCGACCGCTCTCGCCCGCGCCGGCTCTCCTCCCTCGCCGGCCACCCTCCCCCACGCCGGCCTCCTCCCGCGCCGGCCCTCTTCCCCCGCCGACCGGCCCCCCTCGCCGGCCGTCCTCCACCGAGAGGTACTCCTCCTCCCTCTAGGTTAATTAGGTTAACTAAGTGAACTAGCTAGGTTAATTTGGTTTACTAACTAGGTTATAATTAGATGTTTTGTAATGTTTGGTTAACTAATTTGGTTAACTAAGTAGATGTTAATTATGTTAGGGCAGTAGTGGTACTATTAATTAGATGTTTTTTAGTTAGGGAAGTAGGTTAGGTAACTAAGTAGATGTTAATTAGGTTAGGTAACTAAGTAGATGTTAATTTAGGGTAGTAGTGTTTAGTTTAGAGAAAAAATCAAGTATAGTTTTTTTACTATTTTTTAGTAAGTGTTTAATAGAATTAGTAAGAAAATTAATAGAACTAGTTGAACTAGTTTATTTTTAGTAAGTACAAGTTTATTTTTATTTATAGTAAATGCTTAGTTGAACTAGTTGAATTAATAGAACTAGTTTATTTTTAGTAAGAAAATTTAGGTATATGAGATTTGATGATCTAATTAAAATTTTACTATAGAACTATTTTATCTTTAGTAAAAAAATTAATAAAACTAGTTTATTTTTTAGTTAAAGCAATTATTCCTGCATTGACATCGACGATACCTATCCCGCATCCTCGTCATCGACTCGGCGAAAGACACCTGCTTGATCAGAGGGGCCATGTCCGAGACTGGGCTCCACCGGGCTGGTACTAGGAGGTGCTACCTTCCGAGGGGCGCAACTTGGTGAGGAGCCAGCCCATCGTTGACCCGAACCTTCTTTGGTGGCGGCCGCATTGGCCAGTGACGGTGCGGAGGCTTTCGTCCCTAGCGGAGATGGTACGTCACCGTGTCAGCGAGGAGGACGAGCACGTCCGTCGCTACATGGTTGCGTTGGAGGGCAGGTTCTCCAATACCTGGTAGGTTCTTCAGGGATCTCACTGAAGCTATGATCCTGTGATAGTTCCTTCTCTTTGGATGTCCACCGCCCATGCCGATACCTGTCGTTCGCTAGGATTTTAGCTGTATTAGTGATGTTATATGTATGATACTATTTGAGATGTATTAGTGATAATATTCGACGATGTACAGACGCAAGAGATGATTTAGTTTTGCTTATTGAATGCATGCTAATTTGAATACCTATTTATTTTACGATTTGGTTTTGCTTATTGTATGCTCAAATTGGATAAGTACTCCTACTTTGAATGCTCAAATTGGACCCCGCTATGCAAGGCGTATGCATTTGATTAGTTGATAGCTTATAGGGTTTTTGTTTTTGCAGAAACCAAGGAGCCCCTCCATCATCCCCGCCGTCGTCCCCGTTACCGACCCCCTCCGACCTCGAGGTGAGACCAACCAAATATCCATGTCAATATGAGTCCTATAAGACATTTTGAAATGTTTTTTTATATTTTGAACCATTGAAATGCAATGACCATCAACTTTGAATGCTCATATGATGTAGATATAAACATGTATATCTTGTGTTGCTCAAATAGGATATGTGCTTGCCCAAGTGGCCGGCCATGTTTGCAGGTTACACCTCTGAGTGGCCTATGTTTTGCCGGAGTGTTGATTAATTTCCGTTCCGGCAAATTTCAGGCGCTCGATATGTCCCTTTTTAGCAAAGGTCATGCCAGATTTTTCCGTGAATTCTGGCATGACTTGTGCTAGAATATGTAGGAAATGTCGAGTGGCCTGGATTTTCTAGAAAAAAAATTAAGCGACATTTCGGGTTGACTTTAAGTCTGTCGAGGCTCCATACATGATAGTCAACAAATGAGTGAGGGAGAAAGTCTGCACCATATTTGAGAGAAGAAGAATCCCGACTGTTGTCGTGGGGGTCTTTTTTCCTTCTTCTCCTTGTGCCAGACCTTTGTTATGCACTAGGGGAAGGAGGAATAACGATCATCACCGACGGTCGAAAAATCAGTGAGGGAGTGTATCCACCATATATGAGAGAGGACGAAAAATCCCGACTGTTGTCGTGGGGGTCGTTTTTCCTTCTTCTCCTTGTGCTAGACCTTTGTTATGCACTAGGGGAAGGAGGAGTAACGACCATCACCGATGGTCGCAAATGTCAGAGAGGAATCAGTGAGTGAGAGTCTCCACCACATATGAGAGGACGAAAAATTCCGACTGTTGTCGTGGGGGTCGCTTCTCCTTTGTCCCGTGTGTGATACGTCCATTTTGCATCATGCTTTTATATAAATATTTATTGCATTATGGGCTGTTATTACACGTTATGTCATAATACTTATGGCTATCTATCTTATTTTACAAGGTTTATCATGAAGAGGGAGAATGCCGGCAGCTGGGATTCTGGCTAGAAAAGGAGCAAATATTGGAAACCTATTCTGCACAGCTCCAAAAGTCCTGAAACTCCATGAAAGTCATTTTTGGAATTAATAAGAATTATTGAGCAAAGAAAGTACCATAGGGGGCCCACACCCTGGCCAGGAGGGTGGGGGCGCCCCCCTACTGGGCGCGCCCCCTGTCTCCTGGGCCCCCTGGTGGCCCTCCGGTGCCCATCTTCTTCTATATGAAGGATTCTACCCTGGAAAAAATCATAAGCAAGCTTACGGGATGAACTCCGCCGCCATGAGGCGGAACCTTGGCGGAACCAATCTAGGGCTCCGGCAGAGCTTTTCTGCCGGGGAAACTTCCCTCCGGGAGGGGGAAATCATCACCATCGTCATCACCAATGATCCTCTCATCGGGAGGGGGTCAATCTCTGATACGTCTCCAACGTATCTATAATTTTTGATTGTTCCATGCTCTTATATTACCTGTTTTGGATGTTTATGGGCTTTATTTTACACTTTTATATCATTTTTGGGATTAACCTACTAACCGGAAGCCCAGCCCGTATTGCTATTTTTTTTGCCTATTTCAGTGTTTCGAAGAAAAGGAATATCAAACGGAGTCCAAACGGAATGAAACCTTCAGGAGCGATCTTTTTGGAACGAACGCAATCTAGAGGACTTGGAGTGCAAGTCAAGAAGCAATCGAGGAAGGCATGAGAGTGGAGGCCCCCCCCCCTATGGGGCGCGCCCCCCTGTCTCGTGGGCCCCTCGGGCATCCACCGACGTACTTCTTCCTCCTATATATACTCACGTACCCCGAAAACACCTGGAGCAACGACGCAAAACTATTTCCACCACCGTAACCTTCTGTATCCACGAGATCCCATCTTGGAGCCTTCGCTGGCGCTCCGCCGGAGGGGGAATCGACCATGGAGGGCTTCTACATCAACACCATAGCCTCTCCGATGAGTTGTGAGTAGTTTACCACAGACCTTCGGGTCCATAGTTATTAGCTAGATGGCTTCTTCTCTCTCTTCGAATCTCAATACCATGTTCTCCTTGATCTTCTTGGAGATCTATTCGATGTAACTCTTTTTGCGGTGTGTTTCTCGAGATCCGATGAATTGTGGGTTTAAGATCAAGTTTATCTATGAGAAATATTTGGATCTCCTCTGAATTCTTTTATGTATGATTAAGTTATCTTTGCAAGTCTCTTCGAATTATCAGTTTGGTTTGGCCTACTAGATTGATCTTTCTTGCAATGGGAGAAGTGCTTAGCTTTGGGTTCAATCTTGCGGTGTCCTTTCCCAGTGACAGCAGGGGCAGCAAGGCACATATTGTATTGTTGCCATCGAGGATAAAAAGATGGGGTTTATATCATATTGCATGAGTTTATCCCTCTACATCATGTCATCTTTCTTAAGGCGTTACTCTATTCTTTATGAACTTAATACTCTAGATGCATGCTGGATAGCGATCAATGTGTGGACTAATAGTAGTAGATGCAGGCAAGAGTCGGTCTACTTGTCACGGACGTGATGCCTATATACATGATCATGCCTAGATAATCTCATAATTATTCGCTTTTCTATCAATTGCTCGACAGTAATTTGTTCACCCATCGTAATAATTATGATATCTTGAGAGAAGCCACTAGTGAAACCTATGGCCCCGGAGTCTGTCTCTTATCATATAAGCTTGCTATTTACTTTTATTTGCATCTTTACTTTTTCAATCTATATTATAAAATACCAAAAATATATTTATCTTATCATATTATCTCTATCAGATCTCACTTTCGCAAGTGGCCATGAAGGGATTGACAACCCCTTTATTACATTGGTTGCGAGTTCTTGTTTGTTTGTGTAGGTGCGTGGGACTTGTGAGGAGCCTCCTACTGGATTGATACCTTGGTTCTCAAAACCTGAGGGAAATACTTACGCTACTATTGCTGCATCACCCTTTCCTCTTTAAGGAAAACCAACGCAAGCTCAAGACGTAGCAATCTCCATCAACATCTTCACCAGCACCATATCCTCTCAAACCCTAGTTTATCTCTTGTATCCAATCTTGTATCCAAAACCACAAATTGGTACCTGTGGGTTGCTAGTAGTGTTGATTACTCCTTGTAGTTGATGCTAATTGGTTTACTTGGTGGAAGATCATATGTTCAGATCCTTAATGCATATTAATACTCCTCTGATCATGAGCATGGATATGCTTTGTGAGTAGTTACGTTTGCTCCTGAGGACATGGGTGAAGTCTTGCTATTAGTAGTCATGTGAATTTCGTATTCGTTCGATATTTTGATGAGATGTATGTTGTCTCTCCTCTAGTGGTGTTATGTGAGCGTCGACTACATGACACTTCACCATTATTTGGGCCTAGAGGAAGGAATTGGGAAGTAATAAGTAGATGATGGGTTGCCAGAGTGACAAAAGCTTAAACCCTAGTTTATGCGTTCCTTCGTAAGGGGCTGATTTGGATCCACTAGTTTAATGCTATGGTTAGGTTTACCTTAATACTTCTTTTGTAGTTGCGGATGCTTGCAATAGGGGTTAATCATAAGTGGGATGCTTGTCCAAGAAAGGGCAGTACCCAAGCATTGGTCCACCCACATATCAAATTATCAAAGTAACAAACGTGAATCATATGAGCGTGATGAAAACTAGCTTGACGATAATTCCCATGTGTCCTCGGGAGCGCTTTTCTCATTATAAGAAATTGTCCAGGCTTGTCCTTTGCTACAAAAAGGATTGGGCCACCTTGCTGCACCTTATTTACTTTCATTGCTTGTTACCCGTTACAAATTATCTTATCACAAAACTATCTGTTACCTACAATTTCAGTGCTTGCAGAGAATACCTTACTGAAAACCGCTTGTCATTTCCTTCTGCTCCTCGTTGGGTTCGACACTCTTACTTATCGAAAGGACTACGATAGATCCCTTATACTTGTGGGTCATTGATACGTCTCTAACGTATCTATAATTTTTTATTGTACCATGCTATTATATTACCTGTTTTGGATGTTTATGGGCTTTATTGCTGTTTTTTGCCTATTTCAGTATTTCAAAGAAAAGGAATATCAAACGGATTCCAAACGGAATGAAACCTTCGGGAGCGATCTTTTTAGAACAAACGTGATCCAGAGGACTTGGAGTGCAAGTCAAGAAACTGTCGAGGCGGCCACGAGGGTGGAGGGCGCCCCCCTGCTGGGCGCCCCCCTGTCTCGTGGGCCCCTCAGGAGGCCACCGACGTACTTCTTCCTCCAATATATACCCACGTACCCTGAAAACATCCAGGGAGCCACCGAAACACAATTTCCACCGCCGTAACCTTCTGTATCCGCGAGATCCCATCTTGGAGACTTCATCGGCGCTCCGCCGAAGGGGGGATCGACCATGGAGGTCTTCTACATCAACATTGTAGCCCCTCTGATGAGTTGTGAGTAGTTTACCATAGACCTTCGGGTCCATAGTTATTAGCTAGATGTCTTCTTGTCTCTTTTTGGATCTCAATACCATGTTCTCCCCCTCTCTTGTGGAGATCTATTTGATGTAACTCCTTTTGCGGTGTGTTTGTCAAGATCCAATGAATATTAGGTTTATGATCAAGTTTATCTATGAGAAATATTTGAATCTCCTCTGAATTCTTTTATGTATGATTGAGTTATCTTTGCAAGTCTCTTCGAATTATCAGTTTGGTTTCGCCTACTAGATTGATCTTTCTTGCCATGGGAGAAGTGCTTAGCTTTGGGTTCAATCTTGCGGTGTCCTTTCCCAGTGACAGCAGGGGCAGCAAGGCACATATTGTATTGTTGCCATCGAGGATAAAAAGATGGGGTTTATATCATATTGGATGAGTTTATCCCTCTACATCATGTCATCTTTCTTAATGCGTTACTCTGTTCTTATGAACTTAATACTCTAGATGCATGCTGGATAGCGGTCGATGTGTGGAGTAATAGTAGTAGATGCAGGCAGGAGTCGGTCTACTTGTTGCAGACGTGATGCCTATATACATGATCATGCCTAGATAATCTCATAATTATTCGCTTTTCTATCAATTGCTTGACAGTAATTTGTTCACCCACCGTAATACTTATGCTATCTTGAGAGAAGCCACTAGTGAAACCTATGGCCCCCGGGTCTATCTTTTATTATATAAGCTTTCAATCTACTTTTATTTGCATCTTTACCTTTCCAATCTATATCATAAAATACCAAAAATATATTTATCTTATCATACTATCTCTATCAGATCTCACTTTCGCAAGTGGCCGTGAAGGGATTGACAACCACTTTATCGCGTTGGTTGCGAGTTCTTTCTTTGTTTGTGTAGGTGCGTGGGACTTTTGAGGAGCCTCCTACTGGATTGATACCTTGGTTCTCAAAAACTGAGGGAAATACTTATGCTACTATTGTTGCATCACCCTTTTCCTCTTCAAGGAAAACCAACGCAAGCTCAAGACGTAGCAAGAAGGATTTCTGGCACCGTTGCCGGGGAGGTTTTCGCTCAAGTCAAGACATACCAAGTACCCATCACAAACTCATCTCCCTCGCATTTACATTATTTGCCATTTGCCTCTCGTTTTCCTCTCCCCCACTTCACCCTTGCCGTTTTATTCGCCCTCTCTTTCCCAATCTTCTCCTATCTCTCTCTCGCTTGTCTTTTTGTGTGCCTATTTATTCTTATGGCTTTTCCTAAGGGTACCGACATCCTTCTTAGGTGGATGGAAGAGATTGAATCAAACATTAGAAGTTTTATGACTCTACAATTTGAGCACAATAATTTCTTGATGAAAGAGCTTAAAGAACAAAAAGGTTCTTTGGGGTTTATGAACAAGGAGCTTGATGATATGTCTAAAGAATTTTATGGTTTGAACTCTAAAATTACCCGGCTTGAAAATTTTATGGCCCAAATTTCTGATAAGCAAGCTACCTTAGTCAATAAGATGGCTGCCAAACCAGAAAAATTAGGTGAAAATAATGATGAAGATCTTAAATTTATTGATGTGTCCCCTATTAGATCTTTGTTTTGCAATATGAATCTTAATAATAATGGGACTGGAGATGAGTCAACTTTAGTTAGAAGGAGTCCCAATAATTCAGAGTTTTTAGATCTTGATGCTAAATTTGGTAAAAGTGGGATTGGAGAGGTCATGACTTTAAATAGCATTGAACCCACTATCTCGGATTTCAAGGAATTTGATTATGATAATTGTTCTTTAGAAAGTTGTATTTCCTTGTTGCAATCCGTTGTGAATTATCCTCATGCTTATAGTCAAAATAAAGCTTTTACCAAACATATCGTTGATGCCTTGATGCAATCTTTTGATGAAAAACTTAATTTGGAAGTTTCTATACTTAGAAAACTTAATGATGAGTGGGAACCTACTATAAAGATTAAAATTAAAGATCATGAGTGTTTTGCTTTGTGTGATTTGGGTGCTAGTGTTTCCACGATTCCGAAAACTTTATGTGATATTCTAGGTTTCGATGATCTTGATGATTGCTCTTTAAATTTCCACCTTGCGGATTCCACCATTAAAAAGCCAATGGGAAGGATCAATGATGTTCACATTGTTGCAAATAGAAATTTGGTGCCCGTAGATTTTATCGTTCTTGATATTGATTGCAGTCTTTCTTGCCCTATTATACCTTGTAGACCTTTCCTTAGAATGATTGGCGCGATTATTGATATGAAGGAAGGGAATATTAGATTCCAATTCCCATTAAGGAAGGGCATGGAGCACTTTCCAAGAAAGAAAATTAAATTACCTTATGAATCTATCATGCGAGCTACTTATGAATCGAGTGCCAAAGATGGCACTACTTAGATCTATCTTCGTTTTATGCCTAGCTAGGGGTATTAAACGATAGCGCTAGTTGGGAGGCAACCCAATTTTCTTTGGTTTTTTTTGTTTTTGTTCCTGTTTAGTAATAAATTTTTCATCTACCTTTTGTTTAGATGTGTTTTCATGTTTTAATTAGTGTTTGTGCCAAGTAGAACCTATAGGATAACCTATGATGCTAGTTAATTTGATTCTGCTGAAAAACAGAAACTTTGCGCTCACGAGAAAAACAAATCAATAAATCACAAAAACGTGATTTTTTTCATTGATTAATTTGCTAAAGATCAATAGAAAAATTGTCCAGGACGTCCTATTTTGGTAGGATTTTTAGAGTTCCAGAAGTTTGCGTTAGTTACATATTGCTACAGACTGTTCTGTGTTTGACAGATTCTGCCTTTCGTGTGTTGTTTGCTTATTTTGATGCATCTATGGCTAGTATTAAGTGGTATGAACCATAGAGAACTTGGAATACAGTAGGTTCAACACCAATATAAATAAAGAATGAGTTCATTACAGTACCTTATGTGGTGGTTTTCTTTTCTTTCACTAACGGAGCTTATGAGATTTCCTGTTGAGTTTTGTGTTGTGAAGTTTCAAGTTTTGGGTAAAGATTTGATGGACTATGGAATAAGGAGTGGCAAAAGCCTAAGCTTGGGGATGCCCATGGCACCCCAAGATATTCAAGAATAGACAAAAGCCTAAGCCTTGGGATGCCCCCGGAAGGCATCCCCTCTTTCGTCTTCGTTCATTGGTAACTTTACTTGGAGCTATATTTTTATTCGCCACATGATATATGTTTTGCTTGGAGCGTTGTGTATGATATTAGTATTTGCTTTTTAGTTTACCACAATCATCCTTTATGTACACACCTTTTGGGAGAAGCCCATTTGATTGTAATTTACTAGAATACTCTATGTGCTTCACTTATATCTTTTGAGCTAGATAGTTTTTGCTCTAGTGCTTCACTTATATCTTTTAGAGGACGACGGTGGCTTGATTTTGTAGAAATTGCTAGTCTATAATGCTTCACTTATATTATTTTGAGAGTCTCTTAGAACAGCACGGTATTTGCTATGGTTGTGAATTTGGTCCTAGAATGATGAGCATCCAAGTTGGGTATAATAAAAACTATCATAGAAAGTGCATTAAACACTAGGATCAATTTGGTGCTCGATAATTTTTTTGAGATATAAAGGTAGTAATGTTAGGGTCATGCTAGTGGGTAATTATGAAATTGAGAAATACTTGTGTTAAAGTTGGCAACTCCCGTAGCATGCACGTATGGTAAAAGTTGTGTGACAAATTTGTTGCATGAGGTGCTCTTTTGAGTGTCTTCCTTATGAGTGGCAATCGGGGACGAGCGATGGTCTTTTCCTACCAATCTACCCCTCTAGGGGCATGCGTAGTAGTACTTTGCTTCGAGGGCTAAGTAGACTTTTGCAATAAGTATATGAGTTCTTTACGACTAATGTGAGTCCATGGATATACGCACACTCACCCTTCCATTTAGCTAGCCTCTATTATTCCGCGCAACTTTCGCCGGTATCATGCACCCATTATTTACCTTCCTCAAAACAGCCACCATACGTACCTATTTTGGCATTTCCATAGCCATTCCGAGATGTATTGCCATGCAACTTTACACCGTTCCGTTTACTATGACATGCTCCATCGTTGTCATATTGCTCTTTGCATGATCATGTAGTTGACATCGTATTTGTGACAAGGCCACCTTCCTAATTTTCATACATGTCGCTCTTGATTCATTGCATACCCCGATACACCGTCGGAGGCATTCATATAGAGTCATATCTTGTTCTAGCTTTGAGTTGTAATTCTTGAGTTGTAAATCAATAGAAGTGTGATGATCTTCATTATTAGAGCATTGTCCCAGTGAGGAAAGGATGATGAAGACTATGATTCCCCCTCAAGTCGGGATGAGACTTCGGACTTTAGAAAAGAAAAAAAGAAAAAAAAAGAGAAAGGCCCAAAAGAAAAAAAGTAAGGCCAAGAAAAAAAAGAAAAAGAAAAAAAAGAAAAAAAGGAAAAAAATAAAAAAATGAGAGAAAAAGAGAGAAGGGACAATTGCTACTATCTCTTTTCCACACTTGTGCTTCAAAATAGCACCATGATCTTCATGATAGAGAGTCTCCTATGTTGTCACTTTCATAAACTAGTGGGAATTTTTCATTATAGAACTTGGCTTGTATATTCCAATGATGGGCTTCCTCAAAATGCCCTAGGTCTTCGTGAGCAAGCGAGTTGGATGCACACCCATTTAGTTTCTTTTGTTGAGCTTTCATACATTTATAGCTCTAGTGCATCCGTTGCATGGCAATCCCTACTCACTCACATTGATATCTATTAATGGGCATCTCCATATCCCGTTGATACGCCTAGTTGATGTGAGACTATCTTTTCCCTTTTTTCCTTACAACCACCACCATATACCACCATAGTGCTATGTCCATGGCTTGCGCTCATGTATTGCGTAAGAGTTGAAAAAAAGCTGAAACGCGTTAAAAAGTATGAACCAATTGCTCGGCTCGTCATCGAGGTTGTACATGATGGGAGTATTTTGTGTAATGAAAATAAAGCATGGCCTAACTATATGGTTTTGTAGGGATAAGCTTTCTTTGGTTATGCTATTTTGATAGGACATGATTATTTGTTAGTATACTTCGAAGTATTATTATTTTTATGTTTTATAAGCTTTTATCTTGAATCATTTGGATCTGAACAATCATGCCACAATAAAGAAAATTACATTGAGAATTATGCTAGGTAGCATTCCACATCAAAAATTCTGTTTTTATCATTTACCTACTCGAGGACGAGCAGGAATTAAGCTTGGGGATGCTTGATACGTCTCCAACGTATCTATAATTTTTTATTGTTCCATGCTATTATATTACCCCTTTTGGATGTTTATGGGCTTTATTTTACACATTTATATCATTTTGGGACTAACCTACTAACCGGAGGCCCAGCCCGTATTGCTGTTTTTTTGCCTATTTCAGTATTTCGAAGAAAAGGAATATCAAACAGAGTCCAAACGGAATGAAACCTTCGGGAGTGTGATTTTTGGAACGAACCTGATCCAGAGGACTTGGAGTGCAAGTCAAGGAACAATCGAGGCGGTCACGAGGGTGGAGGGCACGCCCCCCTATCTCGTGGGCCCCTCGGGCGGCCACCGACGTATTTCTTCCTCCTATATATACCCTCGTACCCCGAAAACATCCAGAGATCCACCGAAACACAATTTCCACCGCCGTAACCTTCTATATCCGCAAGATCCCGTCTTGGAGCCTTCGTCGGCGCTCCGCCGGAGGGGGAATCAACCACGAAGGGCTTCTACATCAACACCATAGCCCTTCCGATGAGTTGTGAGTAGTTTATCACAGACCTTCGGGTCCATAGTTATTAGCTAGATGGCTTCTTCTCTATTTTTGGTTCTCAATACCATGATCTCCCCCTCTCTTGTGGAGATCTATTCTATGTAACTCTTTTTGCGGTGTGTTTGTCGAGATCCGATGAATTATGGGTTTATGATCAAGTTTATCTATGAGAAATATTTGAATCTCCTCTGAATTCTTTTATGTATGATTGAGTTACTTTGAATTATCAGTTTGGTTTGGCCTACTAGATTGATCTTTCTTGCAATGGGAGAAGTGCTTAGCTTTGGGTTCAATCTTGCGGTGTCCTTTCCCAGTGATAGTAGGGGCAGCAAGGCACGTATTGTATTGTTGCCATCAAGGATAAAAAGATGGGGTTTATATCATATTGCATGAGTTTATCCCTCTACATCATGTCATCTTTCTTAATGTGTTACTCTTTTCTTATGAACTTTGAAAGGATCAATATAGTTGACTAGAGGGGGGTGGTGAATAGGCAACTAACAATTTTTAGCTTTTCTTTACCAAATTAAACTTTGCATCAAGTAGGTTGTCTAAATATGCAACTAGGTGAACAACCTATATGATGCAATAACAACAGGCACACAAGCAAGCAAGGAAAATAACACAAGTAAGCTTGCAAAAGTAAAGACACGAGGTAACCAAGAGTGGAGCCGGTGAAGACGAGGATGTGTTACCGAAGTTCCTTCCTTTTGAGGGGAAGTACGTCTCCATTAGAGCGGTGTGGAGGCACAATGCTCCCCAAGAAGCCACTAGGGCCACCGTATTCTCCTCACACCCTCACACAATGCGAGTTGCCATGATTCCACTATTGGTGCCCTTGAAGGCGGCGACCGAACCTTTACAAACAAGGTTGGGGCAATCTCCACAACTTAATTGGAGGCTCCCAACGGCACCACGAAGCTTCACCATAATGGACTATGGCTCCGAGGTGACCTCAACCGTCTAGGGTGCTCAAACACCCAAGAGTAACAAGATCCGCTAGGGATTAGTGGGGGGAATCAAATTTCTCTTGGTGGAAGTGTAGATCGGGGCCTTCTCAACCAATCCCGAGAAAATCAACAAGTTTGATTGGCTAGGGAGAGAGATCGGGCGAAAATGGAGTTTGGAGCAACGATGGAGCTTAGGGGTGGAAGAGGTAAGTCTTCTTGGAGAAGAAGACCCCTTAATATAGTGGGGGGACAATTCCAACCGTTACCCACCACTCAGCCCGCGAACAGCATACTACCGCACCACAGGAGCGGTACTACCGCACGGGCCTGCGGCACTACCGCGGCGGACCGCGGTACTACCGTGAGCGCGACAGAGCCTGGACCTGAACAGAAGAGCACAGACAGGGCGCGGTAGAACCGCATGCGCGGTACTTCCGCGACCCTATGCGGTACTACCACAGGGCAGCCACAGTCCAGGAACGCTAGGCACAGATGTAAAAAATTACATCCGTACTACCTCTGCTGAGATTTTATCGATATGAAAATCCGAAACAGTACTACCACGAACTAGGGGTGCGGTACTTCCATGAAGGGTGCGGATGTAAAAAATTACATCCACCCCTACCTCCGCTCCTGCTGCTGTACCTGGCCAGGCGACACGGTACTACCGCGCCGTAGCACGGTACTACCGCGTAGGGCGCAGATGTAAAAAATTACATCCGCCCCTACTACCGCTTGCGCAATAGCGCTAGGCCAGAGCATACGGCAATTATTCTCTTTTCTATCAATTGCTTGACAGTAATTTGTTCACCCACCGTAATACTTATGCTATCTTGAGAGAAGCCACTAGTGAAACCTATGGCCCATGTGACTATCTTTTATCATATAAGCTTTTAATCTACTTTTATTTGCATCTTTACTTTTCCAATCTATATCATAAAATACCAAAAATATATTTATCTTATCATACTATCTCTATCCGATCTCACTTTTGCAAGTGGCCCTGAAGGGATTGACAACCCCTTTATCGTGTTGGTTGCGAGTTATTTGTTTGTTTGTGTTGGTGCGTGGGACTTTTGAGGAGCCTCCTACTGGATTGATACCTTGGTTCTCAAAAACTGAGGGAAATACTTACGCTACTATTGTTGCATCACCCTTTCCTCTGCAAGGAAAACCAACGCAAGCTCAAGACGTAGCAGTCATAAAGACTCTTTTCTGGCGCTGTTGTCGGGGAGTGAAGCGCCTTTGGTGAGTGGAACTTGGTAAGGAAACCTTTATATAGTTTGCTCAAATTTTTTGTCACTTGTTACTATGGAAACTAATCCTTTGAGGGGCTTGTTCGGGGCATCTTCGCCCCGACCAGTAGAGCAAAGAGTTGCTCCTCAACCTACTGAACCTACTTAAAATGTTTACTTTGAGATTCCTTTAGGTATGATAGAGAAACTGTTAGCTAATCCCTTTGCAGGAGATGGAACATTGCATCCCGATTTACACCTTATCTTTGTGGATGAAGTTTGTGGATTATTTAAGCTTGCAGGTATTCCCGATGATGTTGTCAAGAGTAAGGTTTTCCCTTTATCTTTGAAGGGAGATGCATTGACATGGTATAGGCTATGTGATGATACGGGATCTTGGAACTATAAACGGTTGAAGTTGGAATTTCACTAGAAGTTCTATCCTATGCATCTTGTTCATCGTGATCGTAATTACATATATAATTTCTGGCCTCGCGAAGGAGAAAGCATTGCTCAAGCTTGGGGTAGCCTTAAGTCAATGTTATATTCATGCCCCAATCATGAGCTCTCAAGAGAAATGATTATTCAAAAAATTTATGCTCGGATTTCTCTCAATTATCGCACCATGCTTGATACTTCTTGTGCTGGTTCTTATATGCAGAAGACTACTGAATTCAAGTGGGACTTATTGGAAAGAATTAAACACAACTCTGAAGATTGGGGTTCTGATGATGGTAAGGAGTCAGGTATGACACCTAAGTTTGATTGTGTTAAATCTTTTATGGATACCGATGCTTTTCGTGGATTTAGCGCTAAATATGGACTTGACTCTGAGATAGTAGCTTCCTTCTGTGAATCTTTTGCCACTCACGTTGATCTCCCTAAGGAGAAGTGGTTTAAATATAATCCTCCCATTGAAGTAAGAGTAGTTGCACATGTTACAGTTGAAGAAAAGACTATCACTTATAATGATCCTATTGTGCCTACTACTTATGTTGAGAAACCACCTTTTCCTGTTAGAATAAAGGATCATGCTAAAGCTTCAACTGTGGTTCGTAAGAGTAATACTAGAACATATACACCTCCTGAGCAAATTAAAGTTGAACCTAGTATTGCTATGGTTAAAACATCTCTTGGATGATAATATAGATGGGCATGTTATTTACTACTGTGGTGAAGTTGCTAACATTGCTAAACCCGATGCTAAGATACATAGACCTGTTGTAGGCATGCCTGTTATTTCTGTTAAAATAGGAGATCATTGTTATCATGGCTTATGTGATATGGGTGCTAGTGCTAGTGCAATACCTATTTCCGTATATAACGAAATTATGCATGATATTGCACCTGCTGAAATAGAAGGTATTGATGTTACAATTAAGCTTGCCAATAGAGATACTATTGCACCAGTTGGGATTGTTAGAGATGTTGAAGTCTTGTGTGGGAAGGTTAAATATCCTGCTGATTTTCTTGTTCTTGGTTCCCCACAAGATAGCTTTTGTCCCATTATATTTGGTAGACCCTTCTTGAATATTGTCAATGCTAGGATTGATTGTGAAAAGGCTATTGTTACAATTGGCTTGGGGGATATGGAACATGAGTTTAATTTTGCTAAATTTCGTAGACAACCCCATGATAAAGAATTACCTAGCTCCCTCCGTTCCTTTATCTAAGGTGTATATTTTTAGGCACGGTGACCAAGGCAATGAATTATAGATACATTAGTACGAAATTACCCTTGTCAAATTTGTTGATAACTGGCAAGTAAATCAGTTAGGCTTTGAAAGAAAGAGATACAGGAAATCAGGAAAGATATACTTTCCTTCTTTTTCTATAAAGAGAGATACAGAAAATCGGGAGAGAGATACTTTCCTTTTTCTACAGGGATAAAAAAGGGATTATGAGGAATTAGAAGAAATGCACCTTATATTCTGAAATTTTATCAAAAAACAAATACACCTTATATAAAGGAACGGAGAGAGTAATGATGAAATTATTGGTCTTGCTTCTATTGTCGTGCCTCCTACTGATCCTTTAGAACAATATTTGCTAGACCATGAAAATGATATGTTTATGAATGAAAGAAGGGAGATAGATGAAGTGTTCCTTAAACAGGGTCCTATTCTGAAACACAACTTTCCTGTTGAAATCCTAGGGGATCCCCCTCCACCCAAGGGTGATCCCGTATTTGAGCTTAAACCATTACCTGATAATCTTAAGTATGCTTATCTTGATGAAAAGAAGATATATCATGTTATTATTAGTGCTAACTTTTCCGAGCAGGAAGGAAAGATTATTGAAAACTTTGAAAACCCACCGTGCTGCTATTCGATATACTCCAGATGATCTTAAGGGCATTAGTCCCACTCTATGCCAACACAAAATAAAATTGGAGAAAGATGCCAAACCAGTTAGAGATCCTCAATGATGGTTAAATCCTAAGATGAAAGACGTGGTAAGAAAGGAGATACTAAAGCTCCTAGAGGCAGGTATAATTTATCCCGTTGCTGATAGTGATTGGGTAAGTCCTGTCCATTGCATCCCTAAGAAGGAAGGTATTACTCTTGTTCCTAATGATAACGATGAATTGATTCCGCAAAGAATTATTACAGGTTATAGGATGGTAATTGATTTCCGCAAATTAAATAAAGCTACTAAGAAAGATAATTACCCTTTACCTTTTATTGATCAAATGCTAGAAAGACTATCCAAACATACACATTTCTGCTTTCTAGATGGTTATTTTGGTTTCTCTCAAATACCTGTGTCAATGGAGGATCAATCAAAAACTACTTTTACTTGCCCTTTCGGTACCTTTGCTTATAGACGTATGCCTTTTGGTTTATGCAATACACCTGCTACCTTTCAAAGATGCATGATGGCTATATTCTCTGACTTTTGTGAAAAGATTTGTGAGGTATTCATGGATGACTTCTCTGTTTATGGATCCTCTTTTGATGATTGCTTGATCAACCTTGACCGAGTTTTGCAGAGATGTGAAGACACTAGTCTCATCTTGAATTGGGAAAAGTGCCACTTTATGGTTAACAAAGGCATTGTCTTGGGGCATAAAATTTCTGAAATAGGTATTGAAGTTGATAAAGCTAAAGTTGATGCAATTGAAAAGATGTCGTGTCCCAAGGACATTAAAGGTATAAGAAGTTCCCTTGGTCATGCCAGTTTTTATAGGAGGTTCATTAAGAACTTTTCTAAAATCTCTAGGCCTCTGACTAATTTATTGCAAAAAGATATTCCTTTTGTCTTTGATGATGATTGTGTAGAAGCATTTGAAATACTTAAGAAAGCTTTGATCACTGCACCTATTGTTCAGCCACCTGATTGGAATTTACCCTTTGAAATTATGTGTGATGCTAGTGATTATGCTGTAGGTGTTGTGCTAGGGCAAAGAGTTGATAAGAAATTAAATGTTATCCAGTATGCTAGTAAAACTCTTGATACTGCCTAGATAAATTATGCTACTACTGAAAAGGAATTCTTAGGAGTTGTATTTGCTTGTGATAAGTTCAGACCTTATATTGTTGACTCTAAAGTTACTATTCACACTGATCATGCTGCTATTAAATATCTTATGGAAAAGAAAGATGCTAAACCTAGACCGATTTGATGGGTTCTCTTGCTTCAAGAATTTGATTTACATATTATTGATAGAAAGGGAGCTGAGAACCCCGTTGCAGACACCTTGTCTAGGCAGAGAATGTTCTTGATGACCCACTACCTATTGATGACAGCTTTCCTGATGAACAATTAGCGGTCATTAATGCTTCTCGTACTGCTCCATGGTATGCTGATTATGCTAATTACATTGTTGCTAAATTTATACCACCTAGTTTCACATACCAGTAAAAGAAAAAGTTCTTTTATGATTTAAGACACTACTTCTGGGATGACCCACACCTTTATAAAGAAGGAGTAGATGGTGTTATTAGACGTTGTGTACCTGAGCATGAACAGGAACAGATCCTACGCAAGTGTCACTCCGAACCATATGGAGGACACCACGCTGGAGATAGAACTGCACATAAGGTATTGCAATCCGGTTTTTATTGGCCTACTCTATTCAAAGATGCACGTAAGTTTGTCTTGTCTTCTAATGAATGTCAAAGAATTGGTAATATTAGTAGACGTCAAGAAATGCCTACAAATTATTCTCTTGTTATTGAACCATTTGATGTTTGGGGCTTTGATTATATGGGACCTTTTCCTGCCTCTAATGGATGTACACATATTTTAGTTGTTGTTGATTACGTTACTAAGTGGGTAGAAGCTATTCCAACTAGTAGTGCTGATCATAACACCACTATTAAGATGCTTAAAGAAGTTATTTTTCCGAGGTTTGGAGTCCCTAGATATCTCATGACTGATGGTGGTTCACATTTTATTCATGGTGCTTTCCGTAAAATGCTTGCTAAGTATGATGTTAATCATAGAATTGCATCTCCTTATCACCTGCAGTCTAGTGGTCAAGTAGAATTGAGCAATAGAGAGCTCAAATTAATTTTGCAAAAGACTGTTAATAGATCTAGAAAGAATTGGTCCAAGAAACTTGATGATGCATTATGGGCCTATAGAACTGCATATAAAAATCCTATGGGTATGTCTCCGTATAAGATGGTTTAGGGAAAAGCATGTCACTTACCTCTCGAACTCGAACATAAGGCATATTGGGCTATTAAAGAGCTCAACTATGACATCAAACTTGCCAGTGAGAAGAGGTTATTTGATATTAGCTTACTTGACAAATGGAGAACCCAAGCCTATGAGAATGCCAAGCTGTTTAAAGAAAATTTTAAAAGATGGCATGATAAAAGAATACAAAAGCGTGAGTTTAACGTAGGTGATTATGTGTTGCTATTCAACTCTCGTTTAAGATTTTTTGCAGGAAAACTTCTCTCTAAATGGGAAGGTCCTTACGTTATCGAGGAGGTATATAGTTCCGGTGCCATAAAAATCAACAATTTCGAGGGCACAAGTCCGAGTGTGGTGAACGGTCAAAGAATCAAACATTATATCTCAGGTAATCCTATCAATGTTGAAACCAATATTATTGAAACCGTGACCCAGGAGGAATACATAAGGGACACTTTCCAGAATGTTTCAGACTCCTAAAATGAATAGGTATGTGGTACGGTAAGTAAATCGACTCCAAAACAGCTCTAATGGCAATTTTTCTTTATTTTGGAATATTTAATAATTTTGGAAAGCAAGAAGTAATCCGGGAAGGACACGAGGCCTCCACGAGAGTGGAGGGCGTGCCCACCCTTACTGGGCGCGCCCCCTGCCTCGTGGTCACCTCATGTGCCTCCTAGACTCCATTTTCTTGCATGTTAGTTCTTTTGGTCGGTAAAAATTCATTATATAATCTCCCGAAGGTTTTGACCACTATATCACGCAAAAATCCTCTGTTTTCATTTCGAGCTGTTTTTCTGACAGATCTAGAGCACCATGATGTCTCCAAGCGCTCCCAAGGACAAGTTTTTCGAGAGGGTTATCAACCCCTATCTTGCAGAGGTGCTGCAACACCCTCAAACCATTGAGATGCGTGAGGGGGTGCTGCACATCCGCGATGTGGAGGGACCAAGGCGTAACAGAAGCGTGGAGACAAAGCTCAAAGCTATGGAACACCAAGTTTTCAAGTGCCAAGGGATGGTGGAGCGTGGACTCAACGCCAACCAGATGATGATCACGGAGTTCACCAACAACCACAAGCTGGATGCCAAGAACATTGGGGAGACCATCTTCAAGCTTCAAGAGAAAATCGAGCATCTCCAAGCCCAGATCTATGACCTGCAAAACCAAACCTGTGAGTATGAATATAGGTTCAAGAGGATGAGTTTGGCTGCAGATTTGAGGATCCCAGAAACTCGATCATCCTTCTATGATGGTGAGCCTATGCCTTGGAAGATGGAAGACAAGCCTACATCATCAACAACTCCTTCTTCACCACCTCCGAGGACATAATCACATGGGTATGGGCACTCCCCTTGGCAACTGCCAAGCTTGGGGGAGGTGTCCCGGTATCGTATCACCATCACACTCCTATCTTTACCATTTTTCTTCGTTCGATCCTTTTAGTAATATCTTGATCTAGTAGAATAAAGTTTTGGTATGAAGTAGTTTTGAGTTTTGCTTTGTGATCCTTTATGTAATCGAGTCCATGAGCTATCTATAATAAAGATTAGTGTTGAGTCAAGGGCTTTGCTATCTTGCTATGATCTTGAGAAAATAGAAAGAATAAAAATAATAGGGATAATTAGATTTATGCCCCTAGTTGTGTCCCACTCGTTTGTTTTACCCCTAATGTCGGATTTTGGGTTCCGGCAGACCCTTGAGGTTCAAACACTGGGGTGCGCGCGGAGATCTCGCCCTCTACCTACCTGCACCCCACCGCCACGCTAGGATCTAAGCTATCAAAGGAACAACACAAGAGACACGGAGTTTATACTGGTTCAGGCCACCATTGTGGTGTAATATCCTACTCCAGTGTGTGGTGTGGTGGATTGCCTCTTAGGCTGATGATGAACAATACAAGGAAGAACAGCCTCGCGGGGGTCTATTCTTGGCTGGAGTGATGAACTGCTAGGGGGAGTTCAGTCGCCTCTCTCTCTCTCTGGTTATTCTCTAGATGCTGATCAAGATGCCAATATAGAGATGCCGATCCCGAGATGCCAATCCCGAGATGCCGGTCCCGAGATGCCGGTCCCGAGATCCCCCTACCCTGTGGGTGGCTAGTCCTATTTATAGGCAAAGGCCCTGGGCCTCTTCCCAAATATTGAGCGGGAAGGGCGCCAACAATTGGCCATTTTGAAGGGGAACATCTGGTACACTTATCCTGACTAAAGTTGGTCCTCGCCTGTCAAAGGCTCTGGTGGTGACGCCGGCTTGGGCTCCACGATGACCTCCATCCTGCCGTTGGGCTGGTCTTGGTCTTGTTGCACCGAAATGGATGCCTTTGTTGGATGCTCTCACGTGCGCTTGCTCCCTTTGCACCAAAGAGGAAAGGAGGACACTACACGGGCTGGCGCCCACCTGGCGCCCTTGGTTGTCATGGCTTGCGTCACGGGCACCTCGTGAGGTACCCTGCCTTGATCTCTCCGCCTCCTCGCGAGCCAGCCTGATGAGGCTGCGCCTGAGGAAGCTCCTTGTCATCCGCCCCGCGAGGCTTGGCCCCTCGCGAGGGTCTTGAGCTCGTGTTGATGAAGATGGGCCGTGCTGGGCCCCCTTTTGAGCCACGCCGCAGGCCGCAGGCAGGCAAGTCTGGGGATCCCCGTTCCCAGAACGCCGACAGTAGCCCCGAGCCCAAGGCACGCCCGGACTTGGCCGAGCAGAGAGGCGAAAGGGCAAGTGCGAAGCGCCACGGGCCCTAACAGCCTGCAGCCTTGGGCACTGCGTGGCGGTTGATGGGACGTGGGCGTCTCCACTTCCCTATGATGCCTCGGCGACTGTACGAATTGACAAGTCCCTGCATGCAAAACGGGTCATGATTACCTGCGATCGTGGAGGTCGGCGGTTGGTCTCCCTTGTCTTTAAGTACGGAACGGTGCGTGCCCTTCCAGTCCATCTCTTGTTGCTTCTCCTTCTTCCCGGTCCTTGCTCCGTCTAGCTGCGATGGCTCCAATCCGCCGGTTCTTCGCGGCGGAGAAGGGAAAGGCTCCCAGAGAGGGTCCTGACCCACTCCCGCCGAAGAAACGGCTAGCCCTCTGCCATCGGGGTGAGGGCGCTCACCAGGAAGTGTCGAGGCCCTGGTGCGAGCGGCCACCACCAGGGGTCCCGCTTCCCTTGTACGCCCACATCGAGGGCTCTGAAGGGGTTGATGCCAAGCGCCACGGGCGGCGCCGCCGCCGGCGGGTCATGAAGTTGTGTGTCTTTCCCCCTGGAGTCCACGCTGAGGGCTCCTCTCGAGAGTTCGTGCTCCACGCCGCCATGCCTCCTCAGTCTTGGGTTTGCCTTCCTCCCTTCTTCGCCTCCATCATTTCGCAGGGGGAACTCTTGGAGCTCTGGCTGCAGCACGCCGGCTGCGGCACCCTCGCGACCGGGGCAGAGGTCGCGGTCGTTGCCCCGAGCGAGGTCTTCATGACTCGAGGCTGGGGCGAGATCGCTCGGGTCTGCAGGACAAGGGGCGCCCTCACGATCCACCTGGAGTACGACGGTGCTTCGGTGATGTTCTTCAAGGTCTTTGACATGGAGGGGCGCTGGTTGGAGTGCTGCCCCGGGAGAGGTGGTCGGGACCCCGCTACGGCGAGGGCTAGGCCCGCCGATCGCTCCCTCGACAGCTCCAAAGGCGGCGATGGCGTTGAAGGATCCAGCGACTCCGGCGAGCTTTTCGTGACTTCGGAGACGAGCGACAACAGCTACGAGCCCCCGAGCCTGCGCCGCTCCCGGAGCAGGGTGGGCTCGTCAAGCCGTTGCCGCCTCTGATCTGGATGGGGTTGGCGCTGGTGGCTGACGGGCCACTGTTGATGATGGTGTCTTCTGTAGAGGCGCGTGTAGTTAGCGTTCTTTAGGATCTGTTCCCTGCGAGGAATCAAAAAACGCGTCCCGTGGGGGCTTGTAAGGTGCCTGTGGTCCTGTTTGTTAATATAATCCTTGCCATAGAGTAGTGCGAGTTGCTCATTCCGTCTTAGCTCAGTTCTCCCTTTCGAACCTCGCGAGGGCTTGATGCTCTGTGCCGACATGTCCCAGTCCCAAGGCGGCTTCAGCCGTCGCTGGTATGCCAGGTCGCGATGCCATGGTCAAGGCCAGGAGGTGAGCGGCCCGGGGTCCGGTAAGAGCCCTTGAGTCGCGATGCTCAGGAGGTCCCCCTTAGCGCTCAAGAAGCCACCGCTCGGTGAGAAAGGAGAGTGACGTCGCTAAAACGGGATTGCATCAGGTGCGGGGATGGTGCCGTGGTAGCTGGTGCTTCCGGGTGGTGACTTATCTCGAAAATCAGGGACCGCCTCCTGGTGTGTCGTCGGGTCCATGCATCGGCGGGCGAGAGGTTGCTTGGCGAGGTCCTCGCGTGTCCCTCCCCTCTCGCCTTTGCTCCCCTTTCTGCTCTATGTCCTCGGGTCCTGGCCCTCGAGCAAGTCTCAGCCGTCGCTGGTATGCCAGGTCGCGATGCCGTGGACAAGGCCAGAGGGTGAGGGCTGGAGAGCCAGTAGGAGCCCTGAGTTACGATGCTCAGGCACCCCCCCCTTTAACATGCAAGCGGTTCGCGCGGACGAGAGTGGAGGAGACACCGTGAGGGCCTCGCCTGACGCTGCTCCTTGAAGAGGTCATGTAGGCTCATCATAGAAAGGACGAGAGTTCGCCACGACAATCGACAGTCAGCCGTTGGTTGCTCCGGAGGGGTGACGAGGCACTGAAGGCTTGAAGAGGTGGCACTATGCGGGGTTGCCGCGGCCAGAGCTCAGCCATTCAGGTTTGTCGACGTTGCAGGGACGGACCCATGCGCAAGCGTCGTGCCATTTGGGAGCAGCTCCATCAGTTGGTGTCAGTTGAGAGGGCAACTAGGTCAAGCACGTTAATCACGGAGGAGCGAATTCATTTAAATAGATGCCGGGCAGGCGGACGTCGCTGGGTCTGGCCCGAACGACTTGGGGATGATGCAGTCCGAGGGGCGCCCCCGACAAGGTAAGCTAGGAACATGAAATAAAAGGGGTACACGCCGCAGGGACGGACCCACGCGGCCTGGGAATAATGCAGCCCTGGGGGGCGCTCCTGAGGGGCCGGGCCGGACGATGTCTTCTTCTTCTTGGGGGCGGTCTCGGGAAGCCTCCTGCTTCCGCGGTCCGGGTCTTCCAGTGATGCGGCCTGAAAGGCTTGATCCAGGGAGCACACCGCATATTTCTCTTCGCAGGGCACCGTGATGACTCCGCCACTTCCTGGCATCTTGAGGATGTTGTAGCCATGGTGAGTCACAGCCATGAACTTGGCCAGCGCTGGGTACCCGAGGATGGCGTTATACGGCAGGCGAATGTGGGCGACATCAAAGTCGATGAGCTCTGTGCGGTAGTTGTCACGTGTCCCGAAGGTGACAGGGAGGCGAACCTGCCCAATCGGGACCGTGGAGCCGTCGGTGACTCCAGAGAAAGGCTTGGTTGGCTAAAGCTGATCGTAGGGCACTTGAAGATTGTTGAATGTTTCCACGGACAGGACGTTGAGCCCTGCCCCGCCATCGATGAGGGTCCTGGTGACTAGCACATTGCTGATGATTGGGGAACAGAGCATCGGGAGGACTCTGGCTGTGGCCATGCACTTGAGCTGATCCGCTGAGCTAAACGTGACGGCGCACGCCGACCACCTAAGAGGGCGCGTGGCTTCGAGCTTGGGGAGGACTGCATTCACTTCACGGGCGAACTGCTTGAAGATGCGCTGAGAGGCTGGGGCTTGAGCTCCGCCCAGGATGCAGGCGATCGTGCGTGGCTCCTGGAAGCCCCCAGCCCCCTCGTCCTGATGACGGTCCTCGTTTCTCCTTGGCTGCGGCGGTAGTGGTGGGAGGCCTGCGTTGCCTTGTGGGCGATCCTCGAGAGGCTGATCCCTCCAATCTCCCTCGCGAGGCGGGTCTTGCCAGCAATCCTCGCGAGGTCGGTCGCGCCACCCTTGGCGTGGGCCGCGGTCTTCCCAGCGTCATGCGTTCCTTCCTCCTCCTCGACCGTAGCCCCGGTCGCTGCGGTCGGGGCATCGGCCGATCCTTCCTTCTCGCACGGCCCGGAGCTCTTGACATTCGTTGGTGTTGTCGGTGTGGAGGTCGTGGTACACACAGTATCGACTGCCCTTGGAAGATTCGGGCAGATCTCTGCCCCGCTTGGTGTCTGGTTCTGTCGCGATCATGGCAGCCCCCTTGCGCTTCACATCCTTGGCCTTGGGTTTCTTCTCTTCTGGGTCTGTGTCAGGCAGCTCGAGGAGGGAGAGGCGCCCTTCCTTAGCCCTGGCGCACTTGGTCGCCAAGTTGAACAGCTCCAGAGAGGTGCACAGGTCTTCATGCATCGCCAGCTCCTCCTTCATCTTGACGTCGCGCACACCGTCGGAGAAGGCCAAGATGATGGCCTCCTTGGTCACCTTGGGAATCTTGAGGCGTGCGTTGTTCAAGCACTGGATGTACTTCTGCAGGGTCTCCCCTGGCTGCTGCTTGATGCGGCGCATGTCGCTCACGGCGGGTGGCCGGTCGCGAGTACCTTGGAAGTTGGCGATGAAGCGGGTGCGCATCTCGTCCCAGGAGGAGACCGTGCCGGGGGCCAAGTTCAGGAGCCAGGTGCGGGCCCCGTCCTTGAGCGCCATGGGGAACCAGTTCGCCATGACCTTCTCGTCTCCGTTGGCGGCTACGATGCCCAGCTCGTAGAGCTGGAGGAACTTGGTGGGGTCGGCCGTGCCGTCGTAGTGAGGAGGCAGGTCTGGCTTGAACTTGCCGGGCCACGCAACGTTGCGCAGCTCGGTGGTGAAGGCACGGCAGCCTGCTGTGGCTACGGGAGGCCTCGGGTGACGAAGAGCTTGGTCTTGCGGGTCCCCATGCGCTGCAGCTGGGAGCAGCGCGGGGTCTTGACGCGCGGGAGCAGGAGCATGGTCGCGACGAGCCGGAGCAGGGAGCACTCGGGCAGCTTCTTGCGGGCGATGGACTTCTTGGAAGCTCTGCTCTTGCCGCGCTGGCGCCTGACGGAGCGGATCCCGCCCAGGGGCCACACGCCTTGGGGCCAGGGCGCCTTCTTGAGGAGGAGGCAGCTGGGGCGCTCCCGGAGCTTCATCGCCCGCGCAGGGCGGGGTGCGGTGCAGCGGGACGGACGGCGCAGGAGAGCCCCCTGCGGCATGGACGAGCTCGGTGACGCGGTCGAGCCACTCTTCATAGACGTCGTCGACGGGACGGTAGCGCAGGAGCTCATTCACCGGGATGAGCGCGGCTCGAGCCTCCATGGGTGCGCGGAACGCACGAGATGAAGAACCCGCTGGGGTGAAAGAGGGGGTACCAATGCGGCCGTCTTGCCTCACGAAGGGATGCTGGGATGATGCTTGCTGCTCGTTCCCCGCCGGACCGGTGGCGGCGTTGATGGCAGGCAATGGGGAACGACGAGGGCGCCCGCCGACGGGAGCCGTCTGGGCGACACGAGAGGCGAGAGTGGCTCGGCGCTCGGCGCGGGCCCGACGAGCGTCAGACATGGATGCGGTAGTCGGAGGAGAACAGGGCGGTGGAAGACAAATTCCGGCGCACCCCTACCTGGCGCGCCAAATGTCGGATTTCGGGTTCTGGCAGACCCTTGAGGTTCGAACACTGGGGTGCGCACGGAGATCTCGCCCTCTACCTACCTGCACCCCACCGCCACGCTAGGATCTAAGCTATCAAAGGAACAACACAAGAGACACAGAGTTTATACTAGTTCAGGCCACCATTATGGTGTAATACCCTACTCCAGTGTGTGGTGTGGTGGATTGCCTCTTGGGCTGATGATGAACAATACAAGGAAGGACAGCCTCGCAGGGGTCTGTTCTTGGCTAGAGCGATGAACTGCTAGAGGGAGTTCAGTCGCCTCTCTCTCTCTGGTTATTCTCTAGATGCTGATCAAGATGCCGATCCAGAGATGTCGATCCAGAGATGCCGATCCGGAGATGCCGATCCCGAGATGCCGGTCCTAAGATCCCCCTACCCTGTGGGTGGCTAGTCCTATTTATAGGCAAATGCCCTGGGCCTCTTCCCAAATATTGAGCGGGAAGGGCGCCAACAATTGGCCATTTTGAAGGGGAACATCTGGTACACTTATCCTGACTAAAGTTGGTCCTCGCCTGTCAAAGGTTCTGGTGGTGACGCCGGCTTGGGCTCCACGATGACCTCCATCCTGCCGTTGGGCTGGTCTTGGTCTTGTTGCACCGAAATGGATGCCTTTGCTGGATGCTCTCGCCTGCGCTTGCTCCCTTTGCACCAAAGAGGAAAGGAGGACACTGCGCGGGCTGGCGCCCGCCTGGTGCCCTTGGTCGTCATGGCTTGCGTCACGGGCACCTTGTGAGGTACCCTGCCTTGATCTCTCCGCCTCCTCGTGAGCCAGCCTGATGAGGCCACGCCTGAGGAAGCTCCTTGTCGTCCGCCCCGCGAGGCTTGGCCCCTCGTGAGGGTCTTGAGCTCGTGTTGATGAAGATGGGCCGTGCTAGGCCCCCTTTTGAGCCATGCCGCAGGCCGCAGGCAGGCAAGTCTGGGGACCCCGTTCCCAGAACGCGGACACCTAATTCCCAAAAGTCACCGGTTCTGTCCAAGTCACTTTTCTCCTCTTATGCTTTTGCCCTTTGACCATTTGACCGTTAGTTTGAAAACTTCATAACTAATTCATACTAAATCAAAAAAATGCAAATAAGATACCAAATGTTCAGAAAAACATCACCTATATGTCAGTGTCATTTGCATTCATGAAAAAAGTGTTAGAAAGTGCACATCCGAGTTTTAGCTCTTATGCTACCACCATGAATAGTAAAATCTAGAAAAGTTCAAAAAAATTAAAAAAAATCGGTGGCAAAGATTGACAAATGTTTTAAGTGCCTGCCAAGTTTCATCAGGGAATAACATTCATGTGTGCCGTGAAAAAAACAATCAACACTCCAAAATAGATTATTTTTTTGCCACGACTTCCACAAATGTCATTCCTTAATGAAACTTGGCAAGCACTTAGAACATTTGTCGTTCTTTGCCACCATATTTTTTTGATTTTTTTTTTGATTTTTTTAGGGTTTACTATTCATGGTGGTATCAAAAGAGCTAAAAATTAGATGTGCACTTTCCAACATTTTTTTCATGAATGCAAATGACACTGACATATAGGTGATGTTTTTCTGAACATTTTGGTATCTTATTTGCATTTTTTTTATTTAGTATGAATTAGTTATGAAGTTTTCAAACTGACGGTCAAACGGTCAAAGGGCAAAAGCATAAGAGGAGCAAAGTGAGTTGGACAGAACCGGTGACTTTTGGGAATTAGGGGTAAAACAGATGAGTGGGACACAACTAGGGGCATAAATCTAATTATCCCAAAATAATAAAGAGTTCATATTGATCTTATGGATAGTAATGACTTCACATATAAAGAGTATGAGGCATAAAATTTGTTGAGAGTTGACAAACCTAGTTTTGGTCATCGTTGCAATTAATAGGACGTAATAAAGAAAGAGAGGTTTTCACATATAAATATACTATCTTCGACATCTTTTATAATTGTGAGCACTCATTAAGTATGACATGCTAAAGAGTTGATGTTGGACAAGGAAGACAATGTAATGGGTTATGTTTTCTCACATCTTAGTTAAAGTATATTTTCATGGATCGTCCAACATGTTGAGCTTGTCTTTCCCGCTCATGCTAGCCAAATTCCTTGCACCAAGTAGAGATACTACTTGTGCTTCCAAATATCCTTAAACCCAGTTTTGCCATGAGAGTCCACCATACCTACCTATGGATTGAGTAAGATCCTTCAAGTAAGTTGTCATGTTGCAAGCAATAAAAATTGCTCTCTAAATATGTATGAGTTATTAGTGCGGAGAAAATAAGCTTTATACGATCGTGTGATATGGAAGTAATAAAAGCAACGGACTGCATAATAAAGGTTCATATCACAAGTGGCAATATAAAGTGACGTTCTTTTGCATTAAGATTTTGTGCATCCAACCCTAAAAGCACAGGACAACCTCTGCTTCCCTGTGCGAAGGGCCTATCTTTTACTGTATGTCTTTTACTTTATGCAAGAGTCAAGGTGATCTTCACCTTTCCCTTTTTCATTTTATCCTTTGTCAAGCACCTCGTGTTGGAAAGATCCTGATATATATATATATATATATATATATATATATATATATATATATATATATATATATATATATATATCCAATTGGATGTAAGTTAGCATGAACTATTATTGTTGACATCACCCAAAGGTCAATATGTTGGGAGGTGAAATTATAAGCCCCTATCTTTCTCAGTGTCCGATTAAAACTCCATAACCATAAGTATTGCGTGAGTGTTAGCAATTGTTGAAGACTATATGATAGTTGAGTATGTGGACTTGCTAAAAAGCTCTATTCTTGACTCTTTCTGATGTTATGATAAATTGCAATTGCCTCAATGACTAAGATTTTAGTTTGTTAGTTCTCAATGAAGTTTATGATCCATACTTGACATTGTGAATAGATTGTAACTTGAGCATAAGAAATCATATGACAAAATATATATATTGTTGTTATAAGAATGATCATGATGCCCTCATGTCTGTATTTTATTTTTATCGGCACCTCTATCTCTAAACATGTGGACATATTTTTCGATATCGGCTTCCGCTTGAGGACAAGCGAGGTCTAAGCTTGGGGGAGTTGATACGTCCATTTTGCATCATGCTTTTATATCAATATTTATTGCATTATGGGCTGTTATTACACGTTATGTCACAATACTTATGGCTATTCTCTCTTATTTTACAAGGTTTATCATGAAGAGGGAGAATGCCGACAACTGGGATTCTGGCTGGAAAAGGAGCAAATATTGGAAACTATTCTGCACAGCTCCAAAAGTCCTGAAACTCCACGAAAGTCATTTTTTGGAATTAATAAGAATTATTGAGCAAAGAAAGTACCAGATGGGGCCCACACCCTGGCCAGGAGGGTGGGGGCGCCCCCTACTGGGCGCGCCCCTGTCTCCTGGGCCCCCTGGTGGCCCTCCGATGCCCATCTTCTGCTATATGAAGGCTTCTACCCTGGAAAAAAATCATAAGCAAGCTTATGGGACAAAACTCCGCCGCCATGAGTAGTTATGTTTGTTCCTGGGGACATGGGTGAAGTATTGCTATTAGTAGTCATGTGAATTTGGTATTCGTTCGATATTTTGTTGAGATGTATGTTGTCTCTCCTCTAGTGGTGTTATGTGAACGTCGACTACATGACACTTCACCATTATTTGGGCCTAGAGGAAGGCATTGGGAAGTAATAAGTAGATGATGGGTTGGTAGAGTGACAGAAGCTTAAACCCTAGTTTATGCGTTGCTTCGTAAGGGGCTGATTTGGATCCACTAGTTTCATGCTATGATTAGGTTTACCTTAATACTTCTTTTGTAGTTGAGGATGCTTGCAATAGGGGTTAATCATAAATGGTATGCTTGACCAAGAAAGGGCAGTAACCCAAGCACCGGTCCACCCACATATCAAATTATCAAAGTAACGAACACGAATCATATGAGCGTGATGAAAACTAGTTTGACGATAATTCCCATGTGTCCTCGGGAGCGCTTTTCTCATTATAAGAAATTGTCCAGGCTTGTCCTTTGCTACAAAAAGGATTGGGCCACCTTGCTGCACCTTATTTACTTTCATTGCTTGTTACCCATTACAAATTATCTTATCACAAACTATCTGTTACCTACAATTTCAGTGCTTGCACAGAATACCTTACTCAAAACCGCTTGTCATTTCCTTCTGCTCCTCGTTGGGTTCAACACTCTTACTTATCGAAAGGACTATGATAGATCCCCTATACTTGTGGGTCATCAGTGTGCTAGGCATTTTGGTGTAATGCACTCGGGGACGAAGGGAGGAGCGACCATCACCGACGGTCAAAATATACACCACGTGAGGTGAGAGTTTTCAAGAAAAGACTCGGGAGACCAATAGTCAACCCTTGATGAATAATAATGATCTAATTTAGTTTTTTTAGTACATATTTTTAAGTGTACAAGTTTAATCTTTGAAATATATGAACCTAGGAAATGTCGTCATCGGACTACGAAAGTCTCCCCGGGGAATGCGACTGGTGCAATGACGACCGGGGTCTGTGCGATGGGCCTCACCCGGACGAAGGTCGGCGCTGCAGCATTAAGCTCCAGGAGACCTTCGATGTTCAAACGGTACGCAACGACAACAAGTTTTTTTTCATAATTAAGCACGACTTCTACTACTTCAATGTGTAATTTTCATCTTTTACAATACGACTAGCTTATCCCATGCCATCCAAGACGCTATGTCTTGGAGAGGCTGGATTTTGAAGATCATGAAACTATGGAAACAAAGAAAATTTATCTAAGGACCCATCATGGTATGGATTTGGAAGTAAATCTGTACAATTCTGAGAGCGTAACCCATTTTGGTTGCATGAATTGGGAAGCACTTTGCAAGATGCACGATTTTTTTATGAGGGTATGCTTGTCACCATGGATCTTGGTGAGCCTGACATCGCCAAAGACAATTTGGACATTTGGGTCCTTGTTAACACGCTTCCAATTCCACCGCTATGTGAGTTACTCAAACATAGTTATTAAGTAATTTATATTGGTTATTTTAAAATAGTTGACAGATTATTTCCATTGACAGCTTATTTTCATTCTTCAAATTAAGAATGTGAGGAAGATGGTAGACAGAACCTACTACATTGATGGCTCAGAATTAACTTATCAGGAGAAAAATCATCTGATCGCATTTTGTACTGATCTTGAGAATTACAATATCTATTATCAAACTCCTCCACATTATGGTTAATACATGCCACTAGTGCACGTGTTGAACTACGGTAACATCCATGGAGATGACATGGTAAGATTTTTTACTATTACAACATCCGTGCATGTTTTGCATAAATTCTTCTAAAACTGAACGACATTGCTAACTATGAAGTTATTACTATGTTTTTCAACAGAAAATCCCGAAGGATTGTGTGCCTCATTTGATGTTTCAGAATGGTCGCCTTGATGTTTTGAACATACGGCCAGGTCATCCTACGTCACATCTGTCCATATCAGATTTCTAAAACCGGTGAAGACATGACAATCAAAGAATGGAAAAAATGTATGATCAGTCGTAGGGAGCTACTTGAAAGCAACATTATGAGAAAGACAAGAATTGGAGACAGAATAATCTCCATTCCCCATAATGGAGAGTCAGGGCCTATCTTGTTTTATGCTATTTTACCTCAGAGATGGTAGTAGGTCCTAGCTAATACTCATGATCATGTGCTAAGAACAACTAAGTAGGATTGATTAGATGACTATGATGATGATGAGTATGACTTGTTATTATGGTATCGAGTATAAGTTGTATGATCGATGATGATGAGTATGACTTGTTATTATGATACCAATGATGAGTTATTTATTATTATGATCGATGATGCATGATGATAAGTTGTTATATGAGCATGATCAGTTATTATATATATCAGTAGGTGAAATGAACATGCATTAGATTCAAGTGGAGGCAACATGTGATGCACATCAAAAGTACTACTAATCCAAACTAGATCAAGCTTGGATTAGTAGTACTTTCGACATGCATCACATGTCGCCTCCACTTGAATCTACTCCATGTTAATTTCACCCACTATTATATATAATAACTAATCATGGTCATAAAATCATATGATGAAAGTATTGTATATAAAACCACAACAAAAATAAGCTGTATTTTTAAAAATACAGGAAAAGTTAGCACTAGCGTTTTTTAGAAGAAACGCTACTGCTACTTACTACTATCGGTAGCGCTTTCCCAACAAAAGCGCTTCTGCTAACTAGGTATAGCAGTAGCGCTCCCTTTCCAGCGATACTGCTACTAGTTAGCTGTAGCGCCTTAGTGGTAGCACTCGTACAAGGCTACTGCTAGCTATAAAACAAGCGCTACTACTAGGGTTTACCCTAGTAGTGGTAGGACGAAAGGCATGAGTTGGTGAGGACAAGTCAGGCAACCAAGGACATGAACTTGCCTCACCACAACGCCACATGACCTACGACCTTGGTGTAGGGGGCTTCCCATTCATCGATAGTAAGCTTTCCATATCTACTGGTAAGGCCGATATATGTAATCGAAAACTTTCCCAAGTTACAACCAAGGAGGTTAGCAACCTGCCTGGCCTCATTGCCGTCCATCCCCATGGCGATAACCTCACATTTGTGAAAGTTGATTTTTTAGCCTCAACATCACTTCAAAATAGTGTAGGAACAAATTAACAGTAGCAATGTTGTGTTGATATCGTACAAAGTGCAACATCCTATCATCCACATATTGAAGTTGGGATACCACTCCCGGAATCAGGTGAGAGACCATCCCACGGATATGTCCACAGCTCGTGCTTTTTACACCATGGTTGTTAGGGTCTATGCAAGAAAATTAAATAATAGATGGGACATAGGGTCTCCGTGTCTAAGTCCCCACCGGATGTGAAAGAATGGACCCACTTTGCCATTGAGGGAGATTGCAGTTTGGCCCCCAAGACCAAATGCATGATACATGCACAGAGACTGCCTTGAATCTTTTGTGCAACAACACTTGCTGAAGGAATGACATGCGATTTTACCTGATTTGATACATGGACAATTTCTTACATGGTAACACAAACTTCATGAATGAAACATTCCTTAATGAACATAGATTGATATTTATGAATAATACTATGAGCAATCGACGATACCCTATTCGCATAAACTTCAGTTGCAATTTCAAACAGGATGTTAATACAAACGACTAATCTAAATTGCCTGATGGATCTATGCATTTGACTTTAGGGATGAGAGAGAATGCCAAACTTAAGACACAATATCCATGATACCAAAGGCAAAGCCGTTAATCATTTCGTAAACATCCTCTTTAAGCAAACCCCAAAATTTACAAAAAGGAAACAAGCCACCCATTGAGCCCAGGGTTGTATGGGTTTCATGCTAAATAAGGCGTAGTAGGTTTCTTCTAGAAGGAATGAAAGGGCAAGCATGTCATTTTCGTGAGGTGAAATCATTTCCGCGGGGTCCCGAATATTGGGGGCAAGGCCAGTAAGATGGTGCTTCCCTCATCCCAACAACTTTATGTGAAAAATAGTAAACATTCCTCTTGATCTCGCCCTAGCCCAAGAGGAGCCATTAACCCGACATGAGGCACATGAGGCAACACTTGTGACGTCTCGCATTTGCCGTATTGTCATCATCATGTGTGATTCACTTTTGCCTACCCCTTTGAGGCCAGTACTCCTCTTCGACCCTAAGAAGTTGTTGAACTTGATCTTCATCCCCATATCTCCTGGCCCATTCCGCCTCGAAGAAGAGCTAGTTGTCAAATCATGAATCCATGGCAGCCAGCTCCACCACCAGAGTTTTACTATTACACTTGTCATTTGGTACTCTCTGAAATAAAAGGTTACTCAGTATGTTCGAGATCCCAATCATTTTTGTAGCATTGGATCTCAATCCATCCAAAAGCCCACGCCGCTTTAATCCCTAACCCTAATTCCCGTCGCCTCTCACCCATGCGCCTCCGTCACTCACTCCGACCCATTTTTCCTGCGCCACTTCTCACTTCTCACTTCATCCTTGACAATATCATCGCCTTCCATTGTCTTTTCGACCCACCCCTTCCCGGTCGATTCTCTTTGTTGCCCACGACTGAGGGTGCTAAAATGCTATTTTGACTGACTTGACCTAACCATGACCACCCTTGCTCTTGTCATCTCTCTAATAGGCATCCCCTTAGCTCTAAGATGTACAAGTTCTTCTCCACATTTGTGCTTCCACTTGCAATCCTAAGCCATGTATCGTGAATTCCCTCTATCTCATGTCCAACCTTTGCTCAACTTCACTCGCGCCTTTGCTCCATGTTGTAGCCTTTTGCCTCAGTGTCGTGCAGTTGATACCTCCTTGTTGGTTTGCAAGATAGACAACCGTTCATGCCGAGAGGTGTGTAGCTGGTACCTTCAATCGCATATAGATCCCACATTACGAAGTTTGACTAAGGTTCACAACAATCGCGGTTGTCTTGAGAGTGTTTTGAAAAAGAGAAAGTGCATATTTCAACCCCAACTTTTACCCTAGTCTAATTAACAGCTCCCAACTCCATACAGTCTACATCACAATCCCGAACTCTTAATTCTGGCTAGGATTCAACCCTCCCCTCCCTGTTGGCCGGTTTTGACCCATTGACCATCCAGTTAGCAAGCTACGCCACCTTAGGAAAATGTAAAAAAGTTTCTAGAAAAAATTGAAAAAAATTCCAAAGAATTAAAAAAAAATCTAGAACATTTCAAATTTCTAGCAAATAAAAAAATGGGGTTGTTTTCTAAAAATTCTGTAAAAAGTTCAAAATTCTAAAAAAACAGATTTTTTTTAAGTTTGGGTTGTTTTTTGAAAATTTTGGATAATAATTTCAAAATTCTGAAAAATCTGTAAAAAAAAACTTTTCTTGGTGCTTAGCAATGTTTTCTTGATTTTATAGATATTTCTGAAATTTTAATTTGATTTTAAGTTTTTTGTTTTAAATTTTTTCTAGAAAATATTAATATTTTATTGTACATATTTTTTTTGTTTTTCCTGGAAGTTTTGTTTTTGTTTGCTAACGTATCTTGTATATTGGACATGTTGACTGGATGGTCAACTGGGTCAAATCCGGTCAATGGGAAGGCGAGGGTTGAATCCTGGTCGATTTTAAGAGTTTGAGATTGTAATGTGGAAGGTATTGTAGTTGGGGGATGCAAATTAGACTCGGGCAAGATTTAGGGGTTGAAATATGATTTGTAGCACCTGGGTGCTTTGCCCCCAGATATGAACATTTATTTCAAAAAAATACGAGGAAATTTGGAAAAAAGGGGATTTTGAAATATCAAACCTAGGTACCCAATCTACTTTCGTGTGAAATTTCGTGAAAAAATACCAGGAACCATATCCGTGGCAAAATAATAATAATTCCTATGTATAGAAAAAAATACTGTTTTGATGGATCGTAGGACTTCATTTTCTTCCTCACGGATACATTTCCTCGTATTTTTTTCATAAAACTTCACACAAGAGTAGATTGGGCACCCGTGTTTGATATCCCAAAATTTTCAGATTTTTAAATAAAATTCCTGGTATTTTTTGAATTTAATATTTGTATAGGGGTGGGACACCGGGGTGCTCATGTGTATTTCCCGTCGAAATATGCACTTCTCTCTCTCTCTCTTTTGAAAAAATGAATCTGAGTCCATCGATGGCAAAAATAATATTTAATGGGTCCGAATAACTGCCACACGTGTGGCGTCAGTGAGAACCAGCCCGCACGCCTCGTGTGGCACGGACGGGAACCGGCCCGCACGACCACATCCGCGCGCACAAAAGCACGGCCCGCACGTCCATTGCGTGCCAACCCCGCCCGCACTGCCTCGTCCGGGCAAGCCGACCCGCTGCCCGCATGACCAGGCAGTTCACGGCCTCCGATCAATCCCCTCTCTCGTCTGCCACCATCGTCCCCCACCTCTCGAACCCCGACCTCCGTCGCCGGCCTTCTCTGGTTGCCATGGCAATCAGAGCACATCCATAGGGCACTCCCACCTCAAAACCACACCCCAATCCTCCCCACCCCCAGCCCCAAACTCCAACCCAGCCCTCCAGAGACGAAAACCTAAAAACCAGGTGAGAATCTCCCGATCTCGACCTTCTCATCCTTAAGGCTGAAAATATCCCGATCTTGTGCTGGATCTATGCTGTAGGGGTAGAACACTACATGGTTTAGTGTGTAGTCGCAATTGCCAGGCAGAGTACACCAGATCTGCCATGTACTACGTTTGAAAATGACTTAACTTCCTAGCTTAATTGACGCAAGTAGTTGGGTATGAAAAATGGATGAGTAGGAATCACTAAAGAAGGACAGTAGAGGCAAATGTTGGAATGAAGAGGGTTGGAAGAAATTAGTTGCCACTTGTCTATAACGACAGTTGCCACCTTTCCTTGTCAGTAGCTGCCACCTATTTTGACCCTTCGCTTGTCATCCATTTCTTCTATGTGCAAGCAGCAGAAGAATACAATTCTTGTGGATTTTTTATGCCTTCTTGTTCATACAGTTATTGAGAACACATTGGAAAGAAGCGAGACACGGAAAGAATGAATCACGAAGATGGCGCCGATGCTTGGGGTTCTCAAAGGCCAGAAACGCCCCCTTGGGATGCAACAGAGTACAGTCAGCTCATCTCTTCAGGGCCGTTGTTGCCACTACTAGAGCAGTATGCAGGCGTAGGTATGATGCGTGATAACAAAAGAATAGAATAGTTGCCATATTCGCAACGATGAAGATGACATTCTACTTATGTCGTGCACTGCCATTTTTTCGCAGGTTCTTATGACCAAAACACAATTAGGGGGCCCCCGTGGCAAGTTCACTCACAAGGCGCTAACACTGACGAATGTATAGGCAGCCAACTTCAACTAGCTTGTATGGATAATCAAGGTAATGCAAACCGAGAAAAGAGAACATACTGCAGTGGACATGAAAAAACATGCAAAAAAACTGGCAAAAAGGACTCACGAGTTAACACGTGTGAAAATGCAGAGCCTTCATGCAGCGCGTGGCATCAGGCAGCATCAATGTACCTGCCATCGACGATATACACAGGTGAGTCCATAAAAAAGTGAAGTTGCGGATGATCAATTAGCAGAAGGAGCATAGTTGACAACTACAATTGCCAGGACTGGACAACCATAGTTGCCGTGAATTAGAAAATACACTTGACATCTCTGCACAATTGTTGTTGCCATCCATGGACACCTGTAGTTGCCATGGAAGAACAACTACAGTTGCCATGCCAGTGCGACTGCATTTGCCATGCCATGGCAACTGTAGCTGCCATGAAGGAACAACTGCAGTTGCCACGCCGATGCAAATACAGTTGCCATACCAGTAAAACTGCAGCTGCCACAAAAGGGGCAACTGCGGTTGCCGTGCTAACACAAAATGCATTTGCCATGAATTGACCAACCACTACTTTGCGTACAGGTTATTACGCTGGTGGTAACCCGGCAAACGTCTCGTGGCAAGCTTCAGAAACTGCAGGTGGAGCACGTCATTTTGGTGTCACAAACGACACAAGAAGGTCAAATGCAACACAACAAGGTAAGGGAAAAAAACTGAACCACAAAAACAGCACTACATTTGTTATTTCAAGTTATTTGTAGGCAAAAACAATAGTTGCCATGTTTGTTGAATAGTAGCTGCCATCACTGGATAGTTGTAGCTGCCGTACATGTCACGTGCAGAATCACGGCTTGCTGTTTGAAATGATGTCGTGCAAAATCACTCGTAGATGGTGTGATCCGTTGCGATACACATGTTATTCAAACAAAAAACTTACTCTCGTACCTGTTTTTCCTATTACAGGGCCTACAACTACAGTTAACAGCGGCGCGGGGACATCTACTGCGGGGAGCTCTAAACGCACGGAAGACGCGTACCACCAGCCAGCAGACAATCATGCCCCAGACAATTTCGAGTCACAGTCGAGAATGGCAATCATTCCAGCAATACCGACAAGCACCCCTTTGAACACAAGCACTGCCAACACTCAAGTGGATGGAATTGCCGCCGATACTGAAGTGAATGATGAAACTGACGACGAGGCAGAAGGGGATGAAGATGGTGGGCAATCAGAGATCATGGTACCTCAGCCACCGTACATTGGGCAGAGATTTGAATCGTTCGAAGAAGCAAAGGAATACTACCAGACATATGCAAAGTTCCATGGATTTGCGGTCAACACCGAGTACCATAGGAAAATTAAGAAAACTAATGAGTACAGCAGAGGTGAAATGAGGTGCCAGAAGGCATGGAGGAACAAGAAGGGGAAAGGTGATGCGCCTGTCGTTCCGGAATGAAAAAGAGGAATCATTCTCAAGACGGGATGCCCTGTCCGGTGTAAGCTGAACGTAGATGGAACACAGTATGTGGTCACTGAATATTTTGACGAACACAACCACAAACTCATAAAGAAGTTCGACCTGGTCAAATTTCTGACCGCCCACAGAGGATTCACCCTAGTCGAAAGGCAATTCGTAAAGCTGCTACATGATTGTAACGTCGGTCCATCAAGAATGGTCCAGATACTATCACTCATCCACAGCAAAAAGGGGAAACTGAGTAGCATGTCATACATACCGGCTAACGTCACAAACCTACAGGCCAAGTACCATAGAGAGAGCAAGTTGGCTGACATAGAGGCTACAATTGCCTACTTCGATGAGAAAGCAAAAGAAGATCCAGATTTCTTCTACAAGATAAGGTTGGACGATGAGGACCGTGTCAGGAACATGTATTGGGTGGATGGTGCTGCAAGGAGAGCCTACAAACATTTCCAAGATTGCATTTCATTCAACGCGACGTACCTCACCAATATGTACAAGATGCCATGCATTTCGTTCATAGGAATAAATAACCACAATCAGTCGTTGCAGTTCGGCTGCGGGCTCGTTCGGAACGAAGACACGGATGGGTACGTCTGGTTGTTCAAGACCTTCTTGGAGTGTATGGATGGACTTGCGCCGATGAACATAATAACAGACCAGGATTTCAGCATGCGTGCAGGCATAGAGGAGGTCTTTCCGTTGGCAGTGCACAGGCACTGCAGGTGGCACATTATAAAGAAGGCTGAGGAGACGCTAGGACCGTTCTTTGCTGACCGTCCAGAGCTGCACAAGGCATTCGAGCTGTGCGTGGACCACAGCTTGACGGTCGAGGAGTTTGAAAGGAGCTGGATGGCCATGGTTGAAACACATGAAGTCCAAGACAACGAGACGCTTGCTAGCCTGTGGGAGAAGCGAATGTACTGGGTGCCCACCTACTTCATGCAGTGCTTCTTCCCCTTTCTGCAGACTACGCAGCGCAGCGAGGGGTTCAATGCTGTTTTGAAGCGATACGTGAGTCCTGGCAACTCATTGCTACAGTTTGCCAAGCAATATACAGCTTTGCAACAAAAAATACTAGGATCTGAGCTACAGCAAGAAGCGAACACCGCACTGAAGCAGCCAAAATTGCTGACGTATTTACCGATGGAGAGGCAAATGAGCAAGATATACACAAACAAGATATTTAACAAGTAAGTCAGTTGCGTTACGGTCTTATTTGCGCAAAAGTACTAAGTCAGTAGGTGCCTAATAGAATGCAATGCAGTTGCCATGATATGCAGTTGCCATGTTTAATGAAAAACTGTTTGCCATGCTTACTCAGCTGCAGTTGCCATGTTCAATGAAAAATTTGTTTACAATGCTTACTCAGATACATTTTCCATGTTCAAATGAAGTGCAGATGCCATGTTTAATGAACTGTACTTCCATGGGGGCATGTTGGTATGCAAATGCCAATATCAACTGAAAAATGTTATATTGTCAACGCATATGCTGAAATGCAATTGCCATGTTTACTGAAATGCAACTGCCATGTTTGTTGAAAATGCAATTGCTATGTTTACTCAAATGAAGATGCCATGTTTTATGCACTGTGCTTCCATTGGGGGAAAATATTGGTGTGGAAATGACGATGGCCAATTGAAAATGTAGTACAGTTGCCATGTTTAGTGTACTCCAGTTGCCATGTCTGATGTACTGCAGTTGCCATGTCTAGTATACTACAGTTGCCATGTTCAGTGTACTACAGTTGCCATGTCTGATGTACTGCAGTTGCCATGTCTGGTATACTGCAGTTGCCATGTCTGGTATACTACAGTTGCCATGTTCAGTGTACTATGTTTGCCATGTTCAGTGTACTATGTTTGCCATATTCAAACAAAAATCTAGTTCTATTTCCATGACAGCGTAATGTCCTACAAAAAAAAGATCGCACGATAGATTAACACAAAACACACAAAATTTGCAGATTCCAGGAAAAAATAAAGCGTGCCAGCATGTTCACGGCTTTCCAGGTGGACGAACATACGTTCAAGGTGTGTTCTATTTTGGGCAGGTCAGATTCAGAACCTGAAGACCCAGACAAAGGAAGGAACTACTTCGTGAAAACCTCGATCGAGCAAGGCGAATACTACTACCAATGTTGCAAGTTCGAACGGGACGGCATTGTGTGTTGTCACATACTAAAGGTAATGGACATGAACGCTGTGACACGGATGCCCCGCCATTTCATAAGGCGACGATGGACTTGGGACGCTGACGACGCATTGGCGCCGCAGACAACACACGCGGTTCTGGCTGTGTGCATGACGAGAGACCTGAGTCAACCATGGAAGTCGTGAGGCACGTTGTGCTCACAAAGAACTATGCTGAGCTAATTGATGAAGCATGCAATAGTGATGAGACAGCGAGAGTCGCAGAAAAACACAGGAAGGCACTTAAAAGAGAGCTTGAGGAGATCAAGAAGAGGAAAGCTGAGGAAGCCTTACACCGGTTCCCCCGCACATCAAGTGTGCCTTCATCGACGGGGCCATCGTCTGAAAACTCGGAGATAGGATCTGGAACAGCAAGCACACAAACCCACGTCAGGAACCCACCCCGTTCAATCACAAAGGGTCGCCCCAGAGAGATAAGGTACAAGTCAGGATTGGAGATTCAAGCAAAACACAAGAAAACGAAGAAAGGGGCGGGCAATCCATGAGCAGAAATTGTCGCAATGTGAAATGGTCCTTGTGGACATTTTATTCTGTACCCTAGACGACAAGTTTTTTTAAAAAAAAATTGGGAGAATAACTCTTGAGGATCATCAGAAGTGGAAGGAAAATTCACTGAGTGGAGAAATGCAGTTGCCATTTATGGGTACTTAATCGGCCATGTTATGGGTATTTAATCTGCCATGTTATGTGTATTAAATCTGCCATGTTATGTGTACTAAATCTGCCATGCCATGCTATTTTGTACTAAAATATGTGCCATGCTACTTTGTACTAAATATGCCATGCTAGATGTACTGGATCTGCCATTTTAGTTGTACTGGATCTGCCATGTTAGTTGTACTATATCTGCCATGTTAATTATGCTTGATCTGCCATGTTGTTTGAACTGTATCTGCCATGTTAGCTCTGCTGAAAATATACCATGGTATTTGAAATGACTTTGCGTGACACATATTTCCATGGCAAATACCACGCGGTTTAGAGAAACAATAGTGTGTTGTGGGCGATGTATGGGAAACAAGTTGGAAAAAGGCGTAACGTGCATAAACCATAGCCAAGGTTGTGGATGCATGACCAACCCTACCCCATGCTAGCCGGTGCACTTAGCGACGAAAAAGAAGAATCAAAACCGACAAAATGAAAACCGACGATGACTTTCGCTGTCCGTGTATGTTGAACTACATTTGCCATCTGTTTTAGAACATCATAGACGCAATCAAAACAGCAAACTGGAGCTGTAAGCGATGAAACCGTTGTAATAATGATAAAACATAAAAACATATGTGCATGTACGCCTAAAAATGGTTCACGTCCACACATATATTAGAGAAACTACTAAATTGTCGCTCACACACCACCACTACAAAGTAGCATGCGCGGGGTCGCAGTCGTAACATAGCACACTGACATAGTTTGCAACGATAACAAAAGGGATAAGTACCTTACATTCCTCCTCAGCAACAGAATGTAAGGTATGCGTTCGGTGTGTAACACCACGTGATCACTTGTACTTCTTGTTGATTTTCTTGACAGCTTCCTCCACGAACTCGCGTGCTCTGGACCGCTTGTTGAAATCTTCATTCGTCAGCCAGTTCCATGTGTGGATTTTCCGGAGCTCAACGACATTTGCAGCTGAGATAGCGGGGACAACTATGCCTTCCCACTTTGCAAAGTATTCCAGCGCATGAAAGCCACAGTCCGTACTGCACGAGAAAAAGACTCAAATGAACACGCAAAAAAGGACAGACGTATCAAAGATAGACTTTAATTCAGATGTGACAGCAAAAATAGGGGTTGGATTGATGTAAACGGCACATGAAGGAGGGGGTTGAGAAATTACGTGTTCCCTTGCTTCACAATCGCCACATACTCAATCGGGAAATGCCTGATCTGGACCTTTGAATGTTCATAGTGACGGTTCCATGTCTCTTTGAGGTTGTTGATGAAGAATTCGGCATGCGTAGTAAGGTCTGAATCAGCTCCCGAACGGATTGAATCAAGCACCTCAAAACGTTGGTTCTTCAGGTCAAGGCAGATGGCATAGTGGTGACCACACTTGTCTTGCTGGTCATGTGGTGCAAGCTCCTGGAACATGGGGAACATTACCTGCATTTGAAAAGTGAATGAATGAGAAAGCAGATTACACAAAAAGAACAGCGGAGGGACAAAAAAATAGAATCACGTAGATTTGGTTATGGGTGAGCAAAATGTGTCATGCATTTTACAATCAAATTGCCACATAGTTCGCACGGGATGCAAAAATCAAGGTGACAGTGTGCACGGCAGCTGTTGCCACATGAAAACATCTGCCACATAATCACAAGTGCAGCAGATGGCAAAAACCACAACATTTGAAAAAATAGTGCATACAGGGGAGGAGAACTCACATATTTCTTCAGTGTTAGCTTGAATTCACCGTGTTGAGCAAAATTCTTCCTCAGGATTTTGTGGTTGAAGTCACCATCCCATATTTTGCATGTCACACTGTAATGCATGATGATCTTGTCGCACACACATCGATGTGATTGTTGATGTAGTCGATCCCGCATGCAACTACATTTGTCGACATTTTACCGTTTGGCCTCACGGACTCGGCGAGATCACCTAGGTCGACGTACGTCGCTCCGCATTGAATGACTTTGGTTCTGTCCAAACATGAGCTGTATGAAAACGACATAACATGGAAGAATCATGCCTGCTAAGTAAAAAAATATATGAAAGAACTAGAACGTAAGCGCATCATGTACAGAGAGTACGAATAAGGTGAATGTTAAGAAAGGAACAAAGCAAAATGAGAGATTATAGGGTGTGGTCATTTACGCTTTCAACTCCTTCATGTGCTTGCTGCTGGCACTCGCATTTCCAAACCGCTTGATGATGTCGTACAGCTGGGTCTGTTCCTTAGTGGCCCTGAATTCGGGCTCGTAGTCTTCCGCGGGAGGTGGGTGAACTACCCTCTGCTGTCTCACAGAACCAGGGGTGGCACTTCTGATGGTATCCTCAGATGCCATCTCTGCGGGCAAGTTGGAACTTGATTGCCCTTGCCCTCGCGAGGTCCTCCTCTGCAATGCTGCCTCCTCGATTTTGCGGTAAGCTTCGTCAAGTGACGGTGAAATTTCAGGGGTGCCTGCAAATAGCTCAAAAAATAAAAAGTGTGTTAGGACAAGGAGAAAGTCAGAAACAGATGGGTTGTGAGGGAATAGGGTGTATGATGTGACATGTAGGTAGAAAAATAGTGGGGAAATTGACATGTGTGGTGCAACTACAGTGGCCACGTCATGGCAACTGCAGTTGCCATGCAGTTGTGCTGAATTACCATCTAGGAGGATTGTGGTTGCCATGTCACATGAAATGCAGTTGCCATGCTGTGTCAACTCCACTTGCCAGGTGATTGCCGTACAGAAAAAATGCAGAATGGTAACAAAAAAATGCAGATGACATGGTGTGGCAAATCCAGTTGCCATGTGGAATGCACTATATTTGCCATGTACCAGCAAATACAGTTGCCATGATGAATCAACTTCAGTTGCCACGTGTTTACCCGAATGTCAAAAATGCAGCATGGCAACCAAAAAAAATGTAGGCCATGGTGCATCAAATCCACTTGCCATGCCACCACACGGCAGTTGCCATCACAAGTGAGAACACCCAAAAGAATATGATTGGGACAAAATTCAAACCACAAAGATGTATCCAGGAAAATCATAAGGACATGACAAGTGTACCTTGCACAATTGGCTCCGCGAACTTGACAGCCTTCCTGCCCTCGACCATTGGCTGCGCCATCATTGCGGGCATGCCTCCTGGGAAAGCAAAGGCAACTGGCAAAGGATCGTGCACCACCGATTGATCTTGACTGGTGCCAAGGCTGAAGCTCGGTGGGGTAAATGACATTGGGTGCCTCTCATTCCTACTGGCCGGACCACAAACGATTTGCGGGGCAGAATCCAATGGTGAAAGATCGACAAACATATCTAAATCGGCCGCTACAGAATGTTCGGGCTTATTTGCAGGGCGGGGCGTGTTGTCGGCGGTATCAGTAGCAGCTTTCATGGCAATCTTCTTGTTTGGGCTGTAGGGGACACCGACATTTACTGGGAGCCTGGAAGTGCGCAGATTTATGCTGGGGATTTCCACTGCGGGTAAAGGCGCAGTCTGCCCCGGCCGTTCACCTGCGTCACTCGTGCCCGTCTTCACACCTGCATCAATTGTGCTCCAGTCTTGCGGTTTCTCCGTCACATTGCTTCTGGCGGGTGGCAGGAACAGTGTGGACGCAGGAACATACCCAGGCTCGTCTCTCCTGCTCCTAGATACAGCCGGTGCATTGGGTATGATTGTTGGTTGCTTGCGGGGGCTGCGACGCCTAGGTGGAAGACCAGCACGAGCCACGGTCACCTTAGCAGTATCTGCACCGACAGGGGCTGGAGCTGTTGTGCCATGACTCTCACCTGTAGATGGCATATCCTTATGAACTGCCGCCTCAGCAGCTTCTGTCGTGGACACAGGTGTGCCACCACGCACGCGCTTGGAATCAGTGTCAGAAGAGCGGGAATCTTCCTTGCCTAGGTTCGTCTCGGGAGCGTCCACTTCAACACTTACTGATGGGGTGGCATGGCTCACAGCAGCATCCTTCATTGCTAGAAGAGTTGGCAATATTTCAGCTGTCCTGGCAGATACCGATTCGTCACTCCCCGATGTACGGATGCCTGTTGTTCTAGCCTGGACATCCACAGCCGGCGGAGATGGTCGGCCACTTGCATCAGAGTTGGTGGGAGCTGTCATCGATGCAGCAGCAGTGTTGACGCCGGGTGCCTCATGTACATCTGAGTTGTCCCACGTTGACAACTTTGAATGTAGGCGTTCGAACGGGTCCTTACTGCTATGCTTGGCCCCGCGCATAGTGGTCTTCTTCACCCTGCAAAAAGAAAAAAATCACATGAGAAAGGTATGAAAAAATGAACAAAAAATATGTTTGCCATGGTAGAAATCTTAAAAGAATTGAAAAAACAAGTGGAAAAGCTGGTAGTTGCCATGTAATGGGAAAATGAGTTGCCATGTGTCATAGTTGGCAGTTGCCATCCAGCAGCAGTTGCCATGTTAGCAAACTTAAAGAATGATACAAGTGTATGTTCTGTCAGGAATGCAATTTGAAACCTGTGTGTGGGATGAGCTCACAAAGCCAAAGGCAAAAGATGGCAGCTGCCATTAGCTAGAGTGCTAGTTGCCAGTTGGCCTAGATGCCAGTTGCCATGTAAAGACCAATAGGAGTTGCCGTAAACTAAAAAAATGAAGGAAGAAATTAGTTGGAAAAACAGCGGTTGCCGCCTAGGGGACGATGACAGAAGAACATGTGACAAGCTGAATCAGTAGCATTGGAAATTCAAGAAAAAATACCACTATGTAAATGAAAGCACATGGATGAACATACTTCTTGACTGGCTTCCTCAGGTCTGGCAACACGACAGGATCCCCGGTGTTGGTCGTCGTCGTACGAGGAGAAGACCTGGTGGAAGGGATGTCACCGACAATGGGGGCACCTTTGTTCAAGCGAGCAGAAACACGGGTTGGTGTTGGCGCCTGTTTCTTCGTAGCTGCTCGTCCACCAGCAGTCGGCTCACTACACGTAACAGATGGAGGGGAAAAGGAAGGTGGCAACTGTCAGACAACAAACCCATTGCCGCGCTTGACAAAAAACAAGTGCAAAGAAATGGATGAGATTGTTCCAAGAAAATAGACACAGCATAAAACTAAAATTGAAAGTCGAACCTCCTCCTGGCAGCTACGGGATCGGTCCTAGACCTCTTGCCATGCGAACCCTGCCCAACATCATCTGGAGCCCTCCCCCTCCTTGATGGCAACACCCCCTCGCCTCTCGCAGCCGTATGTTCTATCACTTTCTCCAGTGGGGGGCATCTGTTGCATCCTTGCCCTTGTTGGCGCCTGTGCGAACTTCAGCATGTTCATCGCCATCCGTGTCCTGATGCACATCATCCATGTCATCGTCGTCATCCTTGCTGAGGCCAGCGTCTCCATCTACATCATCTTGTGTGTCACCGGGCTCTTGGGAACTGTTGTAGTCATACCGGCCACGGCAACCGGTTGGTCGATGTGTACGTTCTGGGACAAATGAAGTGAACTGCCTCGCAACCGCATCGCTGTCAGAGGCACTGAGGGACGTCCACCCCTCAACCAACTTCTCGAGCAAGTCGGTCATTCCGGATGCAAACTGCCCAATTAGATGCTCAACTGGTGGCCTCGCCTGTGCACGAAAACAAGAAGCATCAACAACAACCCGTATTGCAGTTGCTTGCGGGACAGCAACAACTAATCCACGGCAAACAATGGATGTCGATATTTTGATTACCTCAGAAGGGCAAGACGGAGCTGAGTGCACGTCCATCCACTTTCCAAATTTTTGAGGCCCCCAAACACGATGTAGTCTATAGCATGCTTGGCCATCAGCTATGAAAAACAAAAAGAAATTGTAAGCATGCCTTATAAACCACGGACGGTTGCCTCATGTCAAATTTGTAAGCATGCCGTGTGAAGAGATAAACAAAAACTAACCTGTAGTTTTCCATATGTGGTATCAGTTGCCCTGTCTACGGCAAGCACTGCCTTGACAGCGTTGATGGTCCACGCAGAAACAGCAAACTTGTGCATAGGCGGCGGGCCTCCTACCCCAGAGAAATCCACGGTGGACAGATCAAGACAGTCGACATACATGAGCTGATTTAAAACAGTTTTACAAAGAAAGAAATGTTAGTTGCCATCATGGGTACTGTAGTTGTTGGGAAAAAGAGCAGGATAATGCATGGTCCAAATGATAGTATGTATGTGCTAGTTGCCATCATAGTGTGCTGGCAGTTGCCATCATACTGTGATAGCAGTTGCCATGCTAATAATATGATGGCAGTTGCCACATTGTCAGTATGACAGTTGCCATATTGTCAATATGGCAGTTGCCACATTGTCATTATGGCAGTTGCCATCTTGTTATGATCGGGTTGCCATGCATGAATAAAACTGTGTTATAAACAAGAGTTCACACAGAGATCTGGTAAAGTAAATACCATTAAATGCAGTCGACAACCCTTCTGGTACATCTTGTTTTTGAAAGCATCGTGGAGAAAGTCGGCAATAAACTTACACCAGTTCATGTTCTTCACATTTTTCAGATTCGCCTGCACCACACAAAATTTCAGGGCAAAAAGTTTGCCTCATCAGAAATCAAACGAAAAATAACAACGAAAACACTTGCAGTCATTAGCTTAACACATGACATCGGAGCCATAAGATTGAAGGAAAATAAAGTAGAAAGGATGGATCATTCACCAGGATGGGGAAACATTTGTTGCTTGGGCGAAGGGAAGTGGTCGGCGCGAAAATAGCTGAGATGGGGTATATGAGTAACTTCATCTTGAAAACATCTCCGTGCGTCGTCATGGCCCGCAGCGAATCTGCCAGTACAGACGTGTTCGGCATGGACTCCAATCCAGGAAACAAACGGGCGAACATAGCTTCCTTGATCTCATTATTGACCTCGTACGGGATTTTGATATGTCCACGAGGCACACCCAAAGTGCAGAACACGGATTCCTCGTTCAACGGAAGTCTTCCGCGTCCAGGAATCACGAATTCCCTGGAGGCAGGCTTGTAGATCTCACCAAGCCAGTTGCATACAGGGTTGACAAGGTTCGTGCACCGGACAGCAATCATAGACTGCATGCCCATCTCAGCAGCAGCCCCCTTCTGATCATCGCTGAATTTGTCAGTCAACGCAGTCAGTCGTTCTTGGGAGGCTCTGTTGCGAATTCGTTTCTTTTTCTGCAAAAAACAGACACAAAAGTGATCAGCTGTTGCCATGTTTTGCAATGTCATGAGAATTTAGTTCATGACAGACGACTACAAAAGATATAGGTGCCAACCAATAACAAAAATCGGGAGGAGATGGGGCGGGTGTGTGGACAGTTACCTCGTCGTCCTCTTTTCTCCGTCCAGTTACCCGGTTACGCTGTGGTGGATCCATGAAATCGTCGTCATCATTTTGATGATCGCCACGAGCCATTCTGCTGATGTAGGAACATACCAAATTGTTAAGGGGGGAAATGTAAATGCAAGAGGTAAGCATTTGCCACCTAACAGAAAATGTCAACTAGTGAATGCAAAAATATAGCATGAACACGCACGCGGCCCCCCCTCCCCCATATGATTGTCGAGAACATAAACGTGACAAGTAAGCATGTTGGTTAATACACTTGAAAACAAAATGTTGAAGTTGCCATGTTAGCCCACTGTAGTACAAAAAAAGCAATGAAACCACATCTGAATCGATAACCTGAAAAAACAGGCAGAGTGTGTTCACATATCACAAAAGCCAGTGTGGCAAAACGAAAAAATTGCGTCCGTAGTACAATGAAAATGCCACATTATACTGACTGTAACATGGCAACAGACATGATGTGGCAACAGATATGATATGGCATCTGGCACAATAGGTGCGCAAATGTGGTTGCCATATTATGCAGCCAGTTTGCCACACTGTCATATCTGCATTGTGGCAACAGACATTGTATTCACATTCTATTTGCCACATGATTATACAATCCAAGTGGCAAACACGCAAAGTCGATGTGCACATTAGTTGCCGTCCAGTGCAGCTGGATGCCGAAACTGCATTGACTACCGATTGTGGCAACTATCAAAGTGTGGAAAGTATAACAAATAATTCAGAAAAAAAATAGATCTCACAATGAAAAAGCATGTTTGTGGTTACTATCATATAAATTCAGCAAAATTCAGTTTGCCACATGGAAGAACGTGGGTGTGGCAACTATCATAGTCATTCAATAGAATTAGTTGCCATATGTGAAAGCTTGAAGTGGCAACTATGACAGACATTTTCAGTATTTTGTTGCCGCAAAGGAAAACACGTTTGTGGCAACTATCACATTTGTTCAGTGAGTTTAGTTGCCACACAAAATTCACCTCGTTCTGCCAAGTTCAGCCATTCTGCCAAGTTCGCCTCGTTCTACAGTTTCAAAACCAAACCTAACTAGATCTAGGTTTCAATGGCAACTACTTCGACTTCAAAATCACCCTCAAAATTCTCGCATGAACTGACTGTAAACACAAAATCGAACCAATGCGCATCAAAACAAACCGGGGGGCACCTCCCAAATCCATGCGCAAGACTAGTGCGTGCCTCGGAACAGGCATAACGGCACCGACGATGTCGCAGCCGCGGCGGCGACGAAACTGCCCAGTGCCACAAAAAAACGGCTACCAGACAACTTCGGACGCACCGCCGAATCGCCAGAATCTCTATGAATCGATCTAGGGATCGAACAGGGAGGGAAAGGGGAAAAATGCAGGAAGTGGTTGCAAGAGATGAAGCGAGCATTACCTTCAACCCGCACGGCTTCCGGCGAAGCCGCTCCGCTCCGGCGAGCACCACCGACAGCCGCGAACACCGTCGATTGTTCCGCCTCCGCCGTCGCCTTCTCCTCTCGCCTTCTCTTCCAGTGGTTTCAAGTGCGAGTGGGTTGTGCCAATAAATGCGTCGCAGGTGAGTAAAATGGAACCGTGAGGGAGAGGGTGGAGGGGTGTGCGACGTGTTTGACGTCAACCGTGGTCGGAGCGTGGCGTGCGGGCGCATGGCAGTTCCACCGCACGCCTCTGAGTGGCAACCGCTGACCACGGGATGGCAACCACCGTGCGGGTGAACTGACTTGCACACCGCACACGAGACTCGTCCTACGTGGCACCGAAAACCGGCCTGTTTGCTACAAGATTCGTGCATACCGAAGCCAACGAAGATGGAGGCGTGTGGTCGGAATGTTGAACGCCCACACGTGTGGGCGTTAACATTTCCCTATTTAATCCGAGTCTTTTGTTAGGAGAAGCCTGACAACACTAATGTGGTAAGCAAACGTTACGCCCAAAGAACGTGGACATAATAGTAGCTGCTCGCCCTGAAACCCCAGCACCCTATAAATGGCCGGGCCATCAGACCCCTGCTCCGGTATACGTACATAGCAATGGGCGAGACAGCAGCGGACGAGCGCGGCCTCGCCGCCGCCCCCGGCAAACTGGAGGAGTCGTCGGAGGAGGAGAATTCCCCGATCGAGCAGGTGCGGCTAACGGTCCCCACTGTTGACGACCCGACGCTGCCAGTGTGGACGTTCCGGATGTGGAGCATCGGGCTCTTCTCCTGCTCGCTCCTGAGCTTCCTCAACCAGTTCTTCTCCTACCGGACGGAGCCGCTCGTCATCACCTCGCTCACGGTGCAAGTGGCGTCGCTGCCCATGGGCCACTTCCTGGCGCGCGTGCTGCCGCGCCGCAAGTTCCGGGCGCCGGGGCTGCTCGGCGGCGGGGAGTGGAGCCTCAACCCGGGGCCCTTCAACATGAAGGAGCACGTGCTCATCTCCATCTTCGCCAATGCCGGCTACGCCTTCGGCGGTGGCAACGCCTACGCCGTCATGATCGTCGACATCATCCGCGCCTTCTACGGCCGCTCCATCTCCTACATCGCTGCCTGGCTCCTCATCATCACCACCCAGGTACGTAGTTCATACTATATGCGTTGGTGTTCTTTCTGATGGCCACCGAGCACAGTTTTCATGCTACTCTTTCTTACTTGTGCTCTGTGGCACCGAAATCAAATGGATCTAGGTGCTTGGGTACGGTTGGGCCGGGCTGATGCGCAAGTACGTGGTGGAGCCGGCGCACATGTGGTGGCCGAGCACGCTCGTCCAGGTTTCGCTCTTCCGGTGAGCACCTCTGACGATCACCATACCCACTACTCGAGTTCGTTTGGTCGCCTTCTTGCGTTATTACATTCTTTTTACTCTATATATATACAGAGCGCACATCGTTGATGGCTTGAGTTGGTTGGATTTTTGTTGGTTTTACCACTAGATTTTGCATTTTGGAGACGGGCGAACCAAGCACTTCCCCATTAAAGCCTCCTTTGGTTTGTTTGGAGGAATTTTGTAGGAATTTTAGAGGATAAAAACTTTGTAGGAAAATTTCTTTAGAGCCCTTTGATTTGTAGGAGTGGATACATATTTCTATGTAGGATAGAAATCAATCTTTTATTTTTCAAAGAGAAAAAATATTAGCCTAGACTCAATGAAAAAATTCATATCCTATAAATTAATTGAATTTTTTTTCTCTATAGAAATTGAGATGCATGGCATCTCATCTTCTATAATTTTCCTATTCCTATAGTATTCCTGTCCTATGAAGCAAAGAAGGCCTAAATTTATACGAGTATCCGTTGCTCAACAGTCCGTTGTGGTTCGTCCTCGACTCGGTAGAGAAACCGCGCATAGCTACAAATAGTAGTACATCTACTACAACTGGCATTTTCACCAGTTTGTCGATGAAGTCGATGGAGAAAGGTACTGCCCCTAGGTAAAGTGACAAGAACCACTAACAGAACCAAAAGCTGGGCCGAGCTAATAATTTTAGTGTCAAGTATGTTAACCATCTTTCCCGAGAACAGGCCACTGTTTTTTATACTAGAATCAAGTTGTGCACATAGTATTATCAGTAGCCGTCGCTTTGCCCCAAGGTGTTAAAATTGGCTCCAGGCGGCGGGCCGTCATTAATTAAGGACGTCGATAACTGTCACACGTGTGGTAGGAAAAAAAACACACCACACGTCTCTAATGCAAATAGATTGCCACGTCATCGCATGCATGCATGCGAGAATCTTTTCGGATTTTCAGTTTTTAAAATGTTTTATCTCTTAAATGAAAAATCCGATTGAAGATCCGTTTTCACCATTAAATCCCTCGCGACGAGATCTTCAAAACTAGATCTCATATCGATATATTTCGGTGAATTTTTTTTTGTTAAAAGTTGCCATGTCTATTGCACATGAATTGCCATGATATTTACACTGAAGTTGTCATGATATGTTCCAACTATTTTATTTTACATTTAAAAGTAAATTTTAACATATTATAGAACGGAGAATTAAGAAACTAGACTTGCCATGCACCATAAACTAAAATTGCCATGATACATGCACTTAAAATTGCCATGGTTCAATAAAAAAATTAATTTCATGATCAAAGTACTGGAATTGTCATCATCAAAAAACTAAAATTGCCACGATCTACAAACTAAAATTGCCACATGGCAACTTTAGTTTAAGCGCTATGGCAACTATAGTGTAAACATCATGGCAACTTCTGTGCAAAAAAAAATTCGTCGAAACATATCAACATGGGGTCTAGTTTTGAAGATCTCGTCGAGACGGATTTAATGGTGAAAACGGATTTTTAGTTCGCTTTTTTATTTAGGAGATAAAACATTTTTAAGCCGAAACCAAAAAGATTTCTACTGATGTCATCTATTCATACGTGGCAAAATGAGTGGTGATGGAGACGTGTGGGCGATCTGCAAACGCCCACACGTGTGGGCGTTAGTTTTTTCCTTAATTAAAGATACAAAGGACGATGATGGAAAATAGCGGCAGAATCTGTGAAGCATAAGTATTGGATTTAGCTACACACCGACATAGAGGGAATAGGCTTTCACCCGGCTTTGCATATAAAGCACCACACCAAAATACAATCCGCTGGCACAACAATAGTTACATTCTCTTGAAATAGACTTTTGCCCCGCTATATTAATATGATAATCATCCGATACAACAGTGAGTTCACTGGGGCAAACAACACAATCATGCCTAAAATAGAAAACAGGAGAAAAAATGCCAGCAGCACCGAATCAATGAAAGGTACAGTATCCCGCAACCCTGCGCCCACCAGAGAATTTCACCACGCTCTTATGCCATCGAATTACCATGTACCAAGCAACACCTTCAAGAATAACTGCAACGACGACGACGCTGCTGCCCGGACAAGTCCTAGGATTTTTTTCCGGTACACGGAAGGGAGTGGGGGAGAGGTACACCCGACGCCCTTCAAGAAGGGTGGCGCCCACAGATGTCACCACGTTGGTGCCGACCAGATCTGACAGCGATTTCTCCCATCCCCTCACACCCACAACCCAGGACCAACCGTCGGCTCCACCATGCCTACAGCCCACCAACATTCGCCAGCATAGTCACAAGGACACCACCATTGTCTCACCACGACAAACGCTGCAAGGCCGACCGGACCAAAACGAAGCCACCATATACAGGGACCGGCAATACCGTAGCCACGTGCGAGGGGACAACATCCACCGGCTTAGGCGGTAGCAGACCGGACGCAGCAGCAAGAGCACACCAGGCCAACTGTCCGACTGGGCCCAAAACCGGGCCGCTATGCTCCCGCCGCCGCGCTGCAGCGGACGCAGCACGGTAGCCACCGCCCCCATCGCCTGTAGCACGCCAGACCAGCCAGAAGTGACCCGCCGGAGTCCACGGCCCGCCCTGACCCAGATGGGGCCCAAAGGGCCCATATCTAGGCTTGCAGGAGCCAACGGTTCACAATAATGAAACCACCACACATGTTTTTAATTGATCCACTCCAGGTTACTAAACACCAAGCCATTATTAAACCACCACACATAATGATTTTTAGTAAGCAACTAGATTGAGGATGTTGCAAGTGATAGTCATCTAATATATTCCCTCCGTTCTAAAATAGATGGCCCAATTTTGGACTAACTTATTTTGAAATCGGAGGGAGTAATTATCATGAAATCATGCCTCAACATGTAGCGCGACACTAACAAGTAACAACACCTGCATTGTTGTACCAGGGCACTGCACGAGAAGGAAGAGTTCGCCAAGGGCTCGCGCCAAATCTCACGCTTCAAGTTCTTCCTGGTGGTGCTCATCTGCAGCTTCTCGTATTACGCCCTGCCAGGCTTCATCTTCCAGAGCCTGACGTCCATCGCATGGGTGTGCTGGGCGTTCCCCAAGTCGGTGACCGCGCAGCAGCTCGGCTCCGGCCTCAAAGGCCTGGGCCTCGGAGCCTTCACCCTCGACTGGGAGACCGTCGCCTCCTACCTCGGCAGCCCGCTCATCACGCCCTTCTTCGCCATCGCCAACATCTTCGTCGGCTACGTCTTCTTCGTCTGGGTGCTGGTGCCCACGGCGTACTGGGGGACCAACCTGTACCACGCCAAGACGTTCCCCCTCTTCTCCACGCAGCTCTTCATGTCCAACGGGACGGACTACGACATCAACGCCATTGTGAACAAGCAGTTCGAGCTCGACTATGACGCTTACAATGAGCTCGGCAGGGTCAACATCAGTACCTTCTTTGCGCTCTCTTACGGGCTCAGCTTCGCCACCATCGCCGCCACCATCTCGCACGTCGGCCTCTTCTACGGGAAGTAAGGGCTCTCCTCTCGGTGCGTACATGGACAAACAGACGCAGCCGTGATCACGTCTGGTATCTCAACTGAAATGGGACATGGACCAATGTGCAGGGAGATCTACCAGCGGTTCAGAGTTTCGCGGCGTGAGGATCCTGACATCCACACGAAGCTGATGAGGACGTACGAGGACATACCGGCATGGTGGTTCTACTCGCTGACGGTACTGTCGATGGCAGTGGCCCTCATCCTCTGCACCGTCCTCATCGACCAGGTTCAGCTCCCATGGTGGGGCCTCGTCTTCGCCTGTGGCATGTCCTTCGTCTTCACCCTCCCCATAAGCATTATCACGGCCACCACGAACCAGGCAAGTTAATTTAAGAATCTGCAGTGTAACCTCCTGCAATTTTGCAAGAAAACTGACGAAAGGCATTTATAAATTGACGGACGGCAGGCGCCTGGTCTGAATGTCATCTCGGAGTACGCCATGGGGCTGATAAGGCCCGGCTATCCCATCGCCAATGTTTGCTTCAAGGTGTATGGTTACATGAGCATGTCACAGGCCGTCGCCTTCCTCTCAGACTTCAAGCTTGGCCACTACATGAAGATACCCCCCAGATCAATGTTTGTTGTTCAGGTAAAAGAGCCCCTCAATCTGACCACCTTCCAAAGCAGAGGAGTTCAGTAACATATGTGTAAAGATGAAATTTACTGACCTTCACGCTCTGTTCACGCTCAGTTTGTCGGTACAATTGTGGCCGGCACAATCAACCTCAGCGTGGCATGGTGGCTGCTGGGCTCCGTCGAGAACATCTGCCATATCGAAAAGCTCTCGGCAAATAGCCCATGGACGTGCCCCAACGACCGGGTCTTCTTCGACGCGTCGGTCATCTGGGGCCTTGTTGGTCCACGGCGCATTTTCGGGCCGCTTGGCAACTACGCAGCCATCAACTACTTCTTCCTCATCGGCGCTGCGTCTCCGTTCGTCGTGTACATCTTCCACAGGATATTCCCCGACCAGAAATGGATACTGCTGATCAACCTGCCGGTGCTCATCAACGCGACGGCCAGCATGCCGCCGGCGACGGCCGTGAACTACAACTCTTGGCTGCTCGTCGGGACCATCTTCAACTTCTTTGTGTTCCGCTACCGGAAGAGGTGGTGGCAGAGGTACAACTACATCTTCTCCGCCGCGATGGACGCAGGGGTCGCCTTCATGGCGGTGCTGCTCTACTTCGCGCTCACCATGCAGAACCGGAGCATTGTTTGGTGGGGCACGGCCGGCGAGCACTGCCCTCTGGCCATATGCCCCACCGCTAAAGGGGTCGACCTGGGTCCGGATAGTGTGTGCCCAGTGTTCTAAGCTAAATGCCTCGTCTTCCATGCCTCAAGATTGGTCATGAACTCATGATCCTTTGCAATTGTGTTCGTGTCATACTGTCACACTCCAAGCAATTCTGATTTGTTGGTAAAAGAAAATTTATGGAATCAAATATCGTATCAAAACTATTCAACCGCAAATAGTTCATGCCCGCATCATACAGTAAGATACACATTTTGTGACCGTATGCATCGTTCTGATGTAGAGGCTAGGGAGTCCCTTTTTGAAGAAAAAAAAGTAAGATACACATTTCCCGAAGAACGACCAAACTAAAATAGAACTGGCATTTTTTTTTCATTTTTCACGAAAAGAACTTGACATGATTTGACAAAAAGAAGACAATTTTTATTTTTTTGCGGGTGAAAGAAAAAGACAATTTAAGGCAGACCGATCCATAAAGAGCCTACTTCACGTACGGCATAAAATGTCCGATTTTTGTACGACGCTGAATGCACACCATTGGTTGCATATTTTTTGCATCCTCACGGCGCATCCATGTATCTATATCTATACCTAATAATAAAAGACGATGCATTTCTCCATTTTTTTAGTATGTTCACCCCCACTTTCATCCGTCTACTATACGCGAGGTGGTACCAATAATTCGTTATTCAAGTCACAGTTCAAAAACTAAATGAAAAACAGTTCAGCTGGACCTCGCCCGTGGTGTGCGGCAGCCCAACAAAGCCGGCCCAGTAGTACAATTACATAAAAGGAGGCAAAAATATTTGCCAGAGCAGATACCCAAACTCGCAACATACGAGGCTATTTCTTCCGCTGTGACCAACCGAACTAAATACCAATTGTGCTCAATTTGAAGGCCCGCAGAACTTATATGTGCGTCAAACTTGCATACACCAGCCCGTTGGTGTAAAAAGAAGAGAGGGCCCGTATATATTTAGTCTCACCTCATCCGCTTTCACACAATTTGACCAATTTATATACATATGTGAGTTGAACTCGGTAATTAAGCCAACTTAAGAATCAATAAGAAATGCCTTTGAAGAGGAGAGACCCGGGATTCGTGATTCATATGTGGAATGAAGAGAAGAGGCCAAGAACAAACATTTCTTGAAAACAAGGAAATAATTAACAGGATTGGGAATTAATGGATTCGTTAGACATGCAAATGAAGAAATTAATGAAAAGAGAGCCTGATTAATGCGGCGCTGATGCTAGTACACGATGTGGCTCTGATGATGGTGCGGGATTGACAGAGAAAGTGAGTAATGTGATCTTGAAGGCAGTGGAAACGCATGCCACACGACGCATGCTCGGAAACAAATAATGATCAAAGATCTTCCAGGCCACAACACCCTCCCCTCCCCGCCGCCACGCCTCATCTGAGCTCATCCTCCGCATAAGCTCATGCGATCTTGGGATGTGGGATTTTGGGGACGAAGGACCAACTTTAAGGGAGGGCGGATGAGCAGTCGAGCGGTAAATGAAGAGGGATGCGTGTTTGCGTATAGAGAGAGGTGTATGTATTTTCTGTAGTTTTGATCAGGGGCGGTTATATCTTTTCCATGTCCAGACCAGCTGCTGCTCCCGGAGATGCTCAGGCCCACGAGCATCATGCATGCTGCACAACGAGGGCATGGACCTCAAGTAGAGTACTAAGATACTAATCTTCAGACGACCCATCAACCACCACCCTTATATATCAAGCAGAGTGAACGAGTCCAATGACAGTAACACATCATAATCATTTAACGGTTAGTTGTTTCTCTTCAAAATGTCTCAGTCTGTCATGACAACTGATATTGGCAATTTCCAATTCGGCCTCCTGAGAACGGTTGCTTTTGGTGCATGGACATTGGTGTTATCGACAACATATTTCAGGGATGCTATACTTCATGTTACTTAGACAAATAATGAACTTTCAAAATCAGGTGTTATGTTGATATTCCTTTTCTTATAGAGATATGCTATTTCTTTGGGAATGTAAGTTTTGGAGTTACCATCTTTCAGTTTGCATCCTTTTCAGGGAAACCATCTTATAATGATTGGTCCTTGTCAATGCATAATGTATTTCACCTCTTTTCCTTTCATTCCATTGGGCATATTTGATCAGGTTGTTTCTTCCCGGATGTGTTTACATGTACGTCAATGCCAAAGTGTTTGGAAAAAAATAGAATCTTTCATAATAGTATGAGCAAATTAGGAAAAGTCCACCTCAAATTCTAAATTCTCTTGAAATATGTTCCGCTTCATTTCTCTGAGGAAATATGCTGCCTGTATCACTCTGCTCATAGAAGGTGCATAGTTAGGTTCTGTTTACAACAAGTTCAAACTTGTACATATTTTTGTATACTTGGTTCATTTGATTAGGTTATAATTTGGTAAATTCATACAATATTTTTTAATAGATTTAATAATTACCTACTTAATCCAAGACGTCTTACCCAAAAGGGCAAAAGGCGCCCAAGCTTTCAGTACTCCTATTTGTCACCATTGTAGGTTCCTTTTTCATAGTTATCTTGGACAAATAAAGGTATTTTTCATACCAAACAAAATGCGAGTTTTTCTAAGAAAGCAAGGAGAACATATAAAAATCATCATGTACTTTTTTTTTGTCTTACTAGCAGCGTGTCCGGTGATCTTAGAACAACATGTTCTTACAATGGCCTCTCTTTACGTTATGAAACATGTTATGATGTGAAATCGTGCATCTACTTTGAAAAACACATTTGCATGAATATATTTTTATCCCGTTGCAACGCACGGGCTTTTTTATTAGTTCTCTTGAAATATGTTCCACTTTATTAGTTCTCTTGAAATATGTTCCGCTTCATTTCTCTGAGGAAGTATGCTACATGTATCACTCTGCTCTATATAGAAGGTACATAGTTATGTTCTGTTTACGACAAGTTCAAACTTGTACATATTTTGTATACTTGGTTCATTTGATTAGGTTACAATTTGATAAATTCATACAATATTTTTTTCATAGATTTAATAATTACCTACTTAATCCAAGATTATTGGGGAACGTAGCATGCAATTTAAAAAAAATCCTACGATCACGCAAGATCTATCTAGGAGATGCATAGCAACGAGAGGGGGATATTGTGTCCATGTACCCTCGTAGACCGAAAGCGGAAGCGTTAGTTAACGTGGTTGATGTAGTTGAACGTCTTCACGAACCAACCAATCCAACTACCGAACGTACGACACCTCTGTGTTCAGCACACGTTCAGCTCGATGACGTCCCTCGAACTCTTGATCCAGCAGAGGGTCGAGGGAGAGTTTGGTCAGCACGGCGGTATGATGACGGTGTTGATGATGTGATCCACGCAGGGCTTCGCCTAAGCACTACGATGGTACTATCGGAGGAGTAAACGGTGGAGGGGGGCACCGCACATGGCTAAGACAATGTTGTGCCTTTGGGGTGCCCCCCTTCCCCCGTATATAAAGGAGGAGGGGAGGAGGCGGCCGGCCAAGGGGCGCGCCAAGTGTGGGGAGTCCTACTAGGACTCCCTACTCCTAGTAGGATTCCCCTTTCCTTTTCTGGAGTGGGAAAGGCAGAAAGAAGTGGAGAGGGAGAAGGAAAAGGGGGGCCGCGCCCCCACCCCTTGTCCAATTTGGATTGGGGCTTGGGGGCACGCCAGCACCTGGCCGCCGGCCTCCTCTCTCCACTAGGGCCCATGAAGGCCAAATAGTCCCCCAGGGGGTTCCGGTAACCTCCCGATACTCCGAAAATTATCCAATACTTCCCGAAACCATTCCGGTGTCCGAATGTAACCTTTCAATATATCAATCTTTACCTCTCGACCATTTCGAGACTCCTCGTCATGTCTGTGATCTCATCCGGGACTCCGAACAAACTTCACCAAAACACATAACTCATAATATAAATCGTCATCGAACGTTAAGCGTGCGGACCCTACGGGTTCGAGAACTATGTAGACATGATCGAGACACAGCTCCAATCAATAACCAATAGCGGAACCTGGATGCTCATATTGGCTCCTACATATTCTACGAAGATCTTTATCAGTCAAACCGCACAACAACATACGTTGTTCCTTTTGTCATCGGTATGTTACTTGCCTGAGATTCGATCGTCGGTATCATCATACCTAGTTCAATCTCGTTACTGGCAAGTCTCTTTACTCGTTCCATAATGCTTCATCCCGCAACTAACTCATTAGTCACATTGCTTGCAAGGCTTATAGTGATGAGCATTACCGAGAGGGCCCAGAGATACCTCTCCGATATATGGAGTGACAAATCATATTCTTGATCTATGCCAACCCAACAAACACCTTCAAAGACACCTATAAAGCATCTTTATAATCACCCAGTTACGTTGTGACATTTGATAGCACACAAGGTGTTCCTCTGGTATTCGGGAGTTGCATAATCTCATAGTCAGAGAAACATGTATAAGTCATGAAGAGAGCAGTAGCAATAAAACTTAATGATCATTATGCTAAGCTAACAGATGGGTCTTGTCCATCACATCATTCTCTAATGATGTAATCCCGTTCACCAAATGACAACACATGTCTATGGTCAGGAAACATAACCATCTTTGATTAACGAGCTAGTCAAGTAGAGGCATACTAGGGACACTTTGTTTTGTCTATGTATTCACACATGTACTAAGTTTCCGATTAATACAATTCTAGCATGAATAATAAACATTTATCATGATATAAGGAAATATAAATAACAACTTTAATATTGCCTCTAGGGCATATTTCCTTCAAAGATGTCTTACCCAAAAGGGCAAAAGGCGTCTCGAGCCTTCACTATTCCTATTTGTCACCGTTGTAGGTTCCTTTTTCATAATTATCTTTGAAAAATAAAGGTATATTTCATACCACACAAAATCTGAATTTTTCTAAGAAGGCAAGGAGAACATATAAAAATCATCATTTACTATTTCTTTTGTCTTACTAGCGGCGTGTCTGGTGGTCTTAGAACAACATGTTCTTAAAATGGCCTCTCTTTTACGTTACAAACACGTTATGATCTGAAATCATGCATCTCCTTCGAAAAACACATTTGCATGAAATTTTTTTTGTTGTTACAACGCACGGGCTCTTTTTCTACTCGTACCAAAATCCAAATGAATTTTGTCTCACCTGGGTAATTCCGAGGCATAATTATTTCCCCTTTGGTCATTTTTATTCCGCGTATTAGAATGGGGTTAAGTCAAATTTATATTAAAAAATATTGACATATACAATACCAAAATATATACTATGAAACTACATTTCGTAACGAATCTAACAATATTGATGTTGTTAATTTTTTTTCTAAAAGTTTGGTCGAAATAGAGATACCTTTACTTCTGGTAAAAGTTATATGCAGACTAAAAAGACCAGAGGGGGTATTTTTTAAAATAAGATATGTCTCATTCATTAATTAAGGGAATAGAGTTTGACTTACAATTCACCCTCAAAATACTAAAAAGATTATTCTTCCAAAATTAAAGTCCCTAGTTTCTTTGCACCCGGGGTGACCCAAAACTTTATCTCCACAGTGATAATTTTTAGCAAGATTGGAGGGGGGAGCTTTTTCATGGAAGAACAGATAATTTCTCTCATTCCAAATTGTCTAAGATATGAGCATGGTGAGAGAGGCCATGACTTTCCTATTGCGGTGCCAACACCAAAGCAATTAGCCCGCCAATCCATGATGGTGCGCTCCAAGTGCCACGAAGATGTGTTGATGCCCAAAAGGTGTAGCTCGTCAACGACCAAGTTCCAAAGCCGAAGTGTGTAACACCATTTGAAGAAGAGGTGGTCACTAGGCTCTCGCATCCCATTGCAAAGTGGCCAAAGTCCACAATTTGGCCACCCATGCTTGGCCAACATATAGACGGTCCAAATTCTATCTTGCATTGCCAACCAAGGAAAGAACTTAACTTTTGGCGATGCCCAAACCTTCCAAATCATATGCTCCATCTGAGGGAGAATCGTCCCAAAGAACTGTGCCTTGCAAGCGGAGGCTGCCGATCACTAGTCGTGTGTTTCCACACAATGTCATCCTCAGTAAGGCCATCGAGGTGGAAATCATGAAGAAGCATCCAAAGGGAGAAGAACTCTCGAATGTGATGAATGGAGACAATGGTAGACAGTTTTATCTTGAAGATACAAGCATTATCTCTAAGTGCCTCCCGCACCTTCCAATTTTTCCTTGAAGACACAAAATGAGGGGACGAATATCCTTAGGCTCGACTAAGTAGCCATGGAGAGTCCCCAAAACGTGTCTTAGAGCCATTACCCATGGTGATGGTGGTGGAGGTATAGAACAAGTTGAGATCATCCTCATCACATCGGTTGCGCATTCCCACCCACAACCTGGAAGGATCCTTCCACTCATACCACAACCATCTTAATCTCAGGGCATGTGCAAAATTTTCAATACTGAGCACACCAAGGACACCATATTACTTTGTACGAGAAACCACCTCCCAATTCTCCTTGCCATTTTTCCCTGGTAATTTCATTCGAACCGGACCATAGAAGAGCACGCTCACGATTGTTAACATTGTGGAGGATGCACGGTGGCACAACAAGCAAGCTTATGAAGTATATCGTTTGTGAGGTGATCACGGACTTGACGAGCTCAATGCACCCAATGGTGATTATGTTCTGGCCCTTCCAAGGGGAGAGCTTCCCCACTACCTTGTCCTCAAGGTATTGGAGATCCACCTTTTTAAGTTAGAAAACAAAAGCGGAAGCCCCAAGTATCTCATTGGGAAGGAAGCTTTAGATGCCACTCACTAACCATGAAGATCACCGCATCATCTGTGTAAAGTGAAGTTCTCACCATGATGCCCCTCCCAAGAAGAAGACCCTTCTTAGTTGACAATTCGATAATTTGTTGAAGAGGTGATGAGTGTTATTTTTACAATCCTCTAACCTAACTTCAAACCGAAAACAGTCCATTAAAACTGAGATGTTCGCTTCAATATTGCCACTAATGACTAATAATGCAAAGGGTTCCAAATATCCCATCTTTATTTTGTTTCCACGAGAAATAGGCTATTTATGGATGAAATCAAGCCAATACATGGAAATGATTAAAGCGAAGATAGAGGAGATAAAGTGGGAGGAGCACTAGAGGAAACAGTGCAAAAGACGACCTTCCATACAACCATCCCTGCTCGTATGGATGGTCGTATGGCGTGGCAACCGAGGCGTCTGATCCACCTGAACCTTTATAAATGGACCTGCGCCAAATGAGCAACAAAACATTGCAGAACAAGCCAGTCATCGCCATCTTCACCATAGCCATCTCCATCAACCTAGCCGTCACCATTTCCCATCTCCACATCCACAACCTTCACCACCACCATACTTCTCAACAATCTAGTCATACTTGTAATCATGTATCGCATGCGACATCCATTGTAAGACCTATTATCAATCAATCAGTCTTCGTGATGTGTTCTTCGATGAGTTCTTCATGTGATCTGATCTCCATGTGTGAATAATTCAGTAAGGTCATGGGTTGAGGCAAGGGCCTTGCAACCCAATATACTTGTTGGAGTAACCAAAGGCAGATCTTGTGCCTAATTCTGCTAGCAGCTTTCCACAATCCTTGAAACAAAGCATTTGCTTTAGTTGGCCCCATGAGTTGCTTGTACATCTGTTTAAACTGAAAATTGATCCGACTTCCAAATGTAAGGTCGTTTGTCTTCAAAGTTATTGGAATAGTTCAGTTTTGGCAGTAGATAATTGAACTGGTGATAGGCTGGGCAGATAGAGGTGTATGGAAGTTCTCTAGCAGCCCAGAGGGCTATGAACTTGTCCAAAGAGGAATTTTACAGCTTCTGCAATGAATGAAGTTCGGGGTACTACTAAATCGATGGAGTATCTTGCCATTTATCTATCCAGAAGAGAATAGAGTCTCCCGTTTCTGCAGTGCATGTTGTAGTAGATTTGCACAAGATGCCTTAGCTAGGTACTTTAGATGACAGAGATCGCCTAGCGTCGCCGGTGTCATGGTTTCATTTTCACGTCCGTTCACACGAAAGTTCTGCAAAAATTAACAATATTTTTGTTTTGGGAAACACTTATGTTCACCCGATCGGTCTTTATATGAGCATCCATCGCCTTTATGGTCGTTGAATCTTACTTTAATCGGATGGCTCAGAAGCATCCTCTTTCCACATCCTAGGTTTGCAACTGGATCACTGTTGCAATTTTCTAGCTTGTTGCAAGATCTGAATTCCAAAGCCTCCAGATACGCGCGCCACTAGACACGTCAGCGCGCCGGCGCGGATGAGCATGCTCTCCTCCTCCCTTTCCTCCTTCATCGACCTTCCTTCCCCTCTGCCATCCGCCTTTCTCTCCTTCGTCATCGGGCCCGACCCTTTCTTCTGCTCCATCTCCTTGCCCGCTGGTCGCCTCTCCATCGGCCGGCCAAAAATCTCATTTGAGCCACCTTTCGACATATCTACGCCACTCCGGCGAGATCGACGCCACATTGCCTTTTCATCCTCCGCCCCTTGGTCGTCGCCGACCTCGCCCGCATCTGCCGTTGCTGCTGGACGGCGTGGAGTGGGATCCACACTTGATTTTTTTTGTCTTAAGGAACATGGTGCTTTTGCAAACGGACTCTTGTTGTAATAGGTTTGAAGGGAAAATCTTTTTTTAATTTCTGCAACATGATCTTTGTTGCGAATAATTTCTGTAACCAGACTTTTGTTGCAAAAAGTACTGCAACAACACATTTGTTGCAAAGATGACGGATCACGTTGGTTGATTACACATCCATCTACAACTTCATCCAATGGTCAAAGAGGCATCCAATCTTTTTAATTTTATCCGTCGGCGGGCGGACGCGTAGCCTCGCCCTTTCTTTTTTGTTACAACTCTCCATTATATGAGGTACCTAGAGCCAGGGCTCCGCCTCCTCCTCCTCCTCCAAGAAAGAAAGTTAGGGTTCGTGCCTCTCGCCGGCGCCGGCGCAGGTCCGCCTCATCTCCGGTGGCCCTAGGGCCATGGAGGCGCGGTGGATCCTGGCAAGGGCCGGCGGGAGGGCTCCGTTTTAGTTGTTTTTTTTCAATCTTGTTAGGGTTTGTGTCCTACTCAGGAAGGCGAGACGGCGGCGGCTCCCTGAAAATGGAATAAAGGTCTCCTCGCCTAGCCCCCGTTCTAGCGGTGCGTCTAGCATCATTGGTGGGCCTGTGAAGGTGTGTCTCCGGCAGATCTATCTTTGGTGGATTTGCTCGGATCTCGTCGTTGTTCGTATACGTTCGTGTGTATTCGGTTTGGATCCTTCCGATCTACGTCATTTTTCATCGGCGGCAGTTGTTGTTCTGGGATGCTGGTCCTATGGGGCCTTAGCAGGACGACTTCCCGACTGTCTACTACAACAAGTTGTGCCCGGCTCTGGCGATGGAGGGGCGATAACGGCGGCGCGCCTTCGGCTCGCTTCGGTGCTTGTAGTCGTCACTAGGTGGTCTACGAATTTGGATGTAATTTTTATTTCTTGTATTCGTTGTACTGCCATGATTGAAGATGAATAGATTAAAAGTTTTTCCGTAAAAAAACTCTCCATTACATGGTTATAAGTATCCTGAACGAAAAAGATAGGCAAAAAAAAAAGATTCACGTAAATATATGTATGTAGGACAGCAAGATTGACGCCACCTTCTGAGCCACCTTCCGCCAGGTCTACGCTGCTCCGGCAAGATCGACGCCACATTGCCCTTTCATCCTCCGCCTCTCCGGCGTCCTCGACCTCGCCTGCATTTGTCGTTGCTGCTGGACGGCGTGGAGTGGGATCCACACTTGATTTTTTGTCTTAAGAACCATGGTGTTTTTGCGAAAAGTCTCTTGTTGTAACATGTTTGAAGGAAAAACATTTTTAAAATTTCTGCAACATGATCTTTATTGCGAATAATTTCTGTAACTAGACTTTTGTTGCAAAAGTATTGCAACAACACATTTCTTGCAAAGATGACTGGATCACTTGGTTGATCACACTGCCCTCTACAACTTCATCCAATGGTCAAAGAGGCGGCCGATCTTTTAATTTTATCCGTCGGCGGACACGTAGCGTCGCCCTTTCTTTTTTTGATACTCCCTCGTTTTTTAGTCTGTATATAAGATTTGACCAAAGTTAAACTTTGTAAAGTTTGACTAACTTTCTCAGAAAAAAAATATTAATATCTTTAATACTAAAGTTATATGTTATGAAAATTAATTTCGTGATACATCTAATAATATTGATTTCATAGCGTGAGTGTTGATATGTTTTCCTACGAAGCTAGTCAAATTTTTATAAAGTTTGACTTTGACCAAATCTTATATGCAAACTAAAACCCAAATGATAACGCCCACATGTGTGGCACGTAGCAACATGGCCCAAACGCCTTCATTACCATTCATTTTGCCACGTCAAAATAGATGACATTAGCGAGAATCTTTTTGGTTTTCGGCTTAAAAATGTTTTATCTCCTAATTAGAAAATCCAATTAAAAATCCATTTTTACCACTAAAATCCGACTCGACAAGATCTTCAAAACTAGATCTCATGTAGATATATTTCGACGAAAAAAATTGGCAAAACTTGCCATTATGTTTACACTGTAGTTTCCATAGTGTTTACAACAAAGTTGCCATATGACAATTTTAGTTTATAGATCATGGCAATTTTAGTATTTTAATTTGACCATGACAATTTCAGTATTTTGACCATGGAAATTATTTTTTGTATGAACCATGGCAATTTTAAGTGCATGTATCATGGTAATTTTAGTTTATTGTTCATGGCAAGTCTGGTTTCTTAATTCCCCATTTTATAATATGTCAAAATTTACTTTTAAATGTACAAGAAAAAATAGCTAAAACATATCATGGCAACTTCAGTGTAAACACTATGGCAATTCATGTGCAATAGACATGACAACTTTTAACCCCCCAAAAAAATGCCGTCGAAACATATTGATATGAGATCTAGTTTCGAAGATCTCGTCGCCATGGACTTAATGGTGAAACCGATCTTCAATCGGATTTTTCATTTAAGAGATAAAACATTTTAAAAAATAAAAATTCAAAAAGATTGTCACATGCATGCATTCGTTGACGTAGTGCAATCTGTGGGCGTTATCAGCGTCCAACTAAAAAGAAACGGAGGGAGTACAACTCTCGATTATCTGGGTATAAGTATCTTGAACGAAGAAGATTTGAAAAGAAGATTCACGGTACATATACGTTCGTAGGACAGCAAGATTCCTGTCTGAATTTTTTTTTAAGCAAGATTCCTGTCTTACGTATATCCTGCAATCGGTATACAACTTCAAGTGGCAGCAGCAAATAATGAGGACACGCTACGTCCCAAACAATCCGGACAGAATACGCACAGCCGGGGGACGCTCCCCCGCCACCATACCGCGGCGCCCATATAAACACGCGCGCGCGCGTGCCTCTGCTCTCAAAGCCACCTCCCCTCGCCGGTCCAGGCTACAGCAGAGCACGCGTAGTCACCGCTAAGCCGCCCGGCCTTGGCCACCATTAAACCACCTCACGCGCAATGGGTGAGATAGCGGCGGACGAGCGCGGGCTCGCCGGCGGCAAGGGGTCGGAGGAGGAGGAGGAGGAGACGTCCCCGATCGAGGAGGTGCGGCTGACGGTGCCCCCCGGCGACGACCCGACGCTGCCGGTGTGGACGTTCCGGATGTGGAGCATCGGGCTGCTCTCCTGCGCGCTCATGAGCTTCCTCAACCAGTTCTTCTCCTACCGGACGGAGCCGCTGATCGTGACCCAGATCACGGTGCAGGTGGCGTCGCTGCCCATGGGCCACTTCCTGGCCCGCGTGCTGCCGCGCCGCAAGTTCCGGGCGCCGGCGGCCCTCGGCGGCGGGGAGTGGAGCCTCAACCCTGGGCCCTTCAACATGAAGGAGCACGTGCTCATCTCCATCTTCGCCAATGCCGGCTACGCCTTCGGCAACGGCAACGCCTACGCCGTCATGATCGTCGACATCATCCGCGCCTTCTACGGCCGCTCCATCTCCTTCATCGCCGCCTGGCTCCTCATCACCACCACCCAGGTACTGCCCTCCCTTCGCAAGCTCCATTGTTCTCCCGACTAAGAGTATTAATTAGCTGCTCCCTTCGTTGCTACTCTATCCGATTTCTCACTTGGCATCGGAATCAAATGGATCTAGGTGCTCGGGTACGGGTGGGCGGGGCTGATGCGCAAGTACGTGGTGGAGCCGGCGCACATGTGGTGGCCGAGTACGCTCGTGCAGGTCTCGCTCTTCCGGTGAGCACCACTCTACACTCCTCCTCTGTCCTCCCCTTGGTCCGGTTGCTTTCTTGCGTTGCTGCATTTTCTTACAGCCGGGTTGGCATGCTACCAGATTTATTGGTCGTTCCGGTGACCCGCGAACAAGGCGTTGCGCTCATAAAATTTCCCTACAATTTCACCCGTTTCTTGACGCTCCGACGGGTTGGTTGGTTTGTCCTCGGGTGGTTGTAACTTTCCACTTGGCGCCTATCCTACGTGGGGTACAACTTAACATTTTGTGATATAGTGTTCCCCAGTTTCTCGGCGAACCCGATACATAGAACAGGCTAGAAATAAGTTGCGTATGTTGTTGTATTATCACTCGTCACCAGGTGCATATCATTGGCTCCAGATTGGAGAATCTGACCCAACCGGCTGGCATCATTAGTAAAGGAAACAAAAGGCGATTGAGAAAATAACCAAGGAGAAAATCTGACGAGCATGAGTACTACTACATCTCGCGAGACACTGACATGCATTTCAGTCCGATGTCCCCCTTCCTTTTTCCTCTTGATTATCATTGTCCCGCTCGACACCGACGCAGGAGCAGAAAGAAAGACCCCACCACGAACATGGGAGTGCACCCATCCGCTGGATTGGTGGATGGATAAGCTGCTTCTGCTGCTGCTGATTTAAACCCGAACCACCATTACGTTGTCCAATGCATTCTTGCATAAAACATAGTGCTTAGTTGTGCAACTTGGACTATGTTTGGCCTTTCCGAGCACCGAGGGCACGTTTTGTTTTGCTTTTTAAACCACGTACTAGTAGTGCATTGCAAATGCAAACACGCTGTTGCTTTGTCCATGGAACTTTGTTAGGCGTTATCTAGGGCGACTGATTGCGGCGCACGCATGGGTGGAAAGCTCGCGTGGTAGGTTATGGGTGGAAAGGTTTTACTCTCCTCCACTCCAAGGGTTTATTTGAGTACAAAACAAAAATATACAGGGAAATATGATCGTAGTGCCACATCCTGAGTTCTCGCCCTCCAATTATCGAAGGGTCTCTTTCATTCAAAAGATCTTCAAAGAAATTTTAGAGGAACTTCGTCCTTAAGATTTTTTTTAATATTAGTTGTCTGATTTGTATGATCGTAACACAAACAATTTTTTCTGTAGTAGGATGCATTTGTATTAGATTTGATAGGAAATTTCCTCCCTCTCAAACCTCATTTTGAATAATCCTACGTTTTCCTTTGCATAACCAAACAGCCTTTCAACCATGTATGGATTACTAAAGATGACATGCCATTTCTAATCCCGTGTCTTTCCTTTTTATGCGTTTTGAGATGTGAATCACAAATGCCACTAAGAAAAAAGTTGATGTCGAGGTTTGATTTAGACCAATGCAGTGATTGCATGATACTATGATGATGACAGATATGATGAATATACTAGTCAGGCCCTACAGGCCACATCACCGTTGCCTGCCATGATGCAGTACAAGAGTATCGTTTTGATACGATCTAGCACAAGGCCCCATCTTACGCCAATTGACACTAGTTTTCTTCCCTGAACCAACCTGCAACCCACCTACCATTCACACCCAGACAGACAGACAGATACCTGAATGGCTGAATCTAGTCGGCATGCCGTTTAATATGTGGCGCGAGCCTATAACGCCAACGCCTGAGCGAATTGCCGGCGTCACAATAGTTTTACAAATAGAAGAGTATTTGGGCCAAAATGAGTCCGAACAGGGAGCAGTCAATTTAGCTAGAACAGTATTGGGAGCCCGCCACCGAAATGGCGAAACTTGGCAGGGCATATTAGAGGATATTCGGGCGGGTGGTGGTATGGATAATTTTATCCAGAATCTGCCTCCACCGGTACACATGTTTCTTTTCCCACTTAGAGGGATTTCATCAGAAGTGAGATACACCAAAACACCAGTCGCTGACAAGCGACAACCTTGCACCTGAATGGCATCATTCCAAACTTTCCGACGGCATCCCGCGCTTGGTTCAAGTAGAAACGGTTATTCAGGAACCGAAAGAAAGAAAAATACTAGCAGCAGCAGTAGCTTTCGAGACAGTTGGGAGCACGTCTCATCAGTCAGCAGATTTAGATTCCGTCGAGTCGACTGGAGGGCGACGCTTGGGTGCATGGGCGTGTTTTGTCTTCGTCAGCACCGGGCAGACGCGTCGCTCTGCTTGCGGTGCATCCGGATTCGGCAGTAGGCCAAGGCGGCCTTCGGAAGTCGCCGTATGATGGAGGAGTGGCGGCACGCCAAGGGCGTGATGTGAACGCGCACGGCCGGTCGGGTACGACGGCTGAAGGCCTAACTTGCACTGCACAGTATTGACACCTCTGATGGAGGGAGACGGCGCGTGTTTGAAATTTGTGTGCAACTGGATGGATTAGTGTTGTATTTTCGTGGTCCAGGTCCAAGTTATGCCCACAAAAGGCGCGATCCTTGCACATGCCCGCGATCCTTTTAGTGGCCAACTGGCCACCAAATCAATTGTTATCCGGTCGTACTGTTTCATGCAACAATGGCTTAGTTAACAACATGGTAAACAACTGACCAAGGGTTGGTTGCCTTCGATATAAAAGTAAAACGGTAAAACAAGGTGCGGTGCTTCCAGTCCTGGAGACGCCAGCTCTTCATGTGGAAAGGTATATCAAGAAAATATATCAGGCCGTTTAATGGTGAACTGGTGAATGATGGTTGATGGATCACTTTGTTTACATGGCAACAATTCGAATCCATGAAACTGCGAAAGTTCTGCACTACTCCTACATAGCATTGGCACTAACACCATCCTTGTATGCACCAGGGCACTGCACGAGAAGGAGGAATCTCCCAAGGGCTCGCGGCAGATCTCCCGCTCCAAGTTCTTCCTGGTGGCCCTCATCTGCAGCTTCGTGTGGTACGTCGTGCCGGGCTACCTCTTCCCGGCGCTCACCTCCATCTCATGGATCTGCTGGGTCTTCTCCAAGTCCGTGACTGCGCAGCAGCTCGGCTCCGGCATGAAGGGCCTGGGTATCGGAGCTTTCACGCTCGACTGGTCGGCCGTCTCCTCCTTCCTCTTCAGCCCGCTCATCTCGCCCTTCTTCGCCACCGCCAACATCTTCGTCGGCTACTTCTGCTTCCTTTACGTGCTTGTGCCAACGGCGTACTGGGGGATGAACCTCTACAACGCCAAGACGTTCCCCATATTCTCATCGCACCTGTTCATGTCTAACGGATCGGCATATCAAATCACTGACATTGTGAACCAGCAGTTCCAGCTTGACACGGAGGCGTATGCAAGGCTCGGAAGGATAAACCTCAGCACCTTCTTCGCACTGTCTTATGGGCTCAGCTTCGCCACCATTGCATCCACCATCACGCACGTCGGCATCTTCTACGGGAAGTAAGTGCTCTCAACTCTGTATGTGAATAAACTGACACAGCTCAGCTTTGAATCCATGTGGTTTTTGAACTGAAAGATGAAAAATTCACATCTGCAATTGGACACCGATGCACAGGGAGATCTACCACCGGTTCCGTGCTTCGCAGCAGGAGGAGCCTGACATCCACACAAAGCTGATGAGGAAGTACGACGACATACCAGCGTGGTGGTTCTACTCACTGACAGTATTGTCGATGACAGTGTCCCTCATCCTCTGCACCGTCCTGAAGGACCAGGTTCAGCTCCCTTGGTGGGGCCTCCTCTTCGCCTGTGGCATGGCCTTCGTCTTCACGCTCCCCATAAGCATCATTACTGCAACCACTAACCAGGCAAGTTTATTTCAGAATTTTTAATGTTTCTCCATTTGCCCTGCTCTTTCATGATTTCTGCAAGAAAAACTGACCAAAGCCTTTAAAATTTTATGGACAGACTCCTGGCCTGAATGTCATCACTGAATACGCCATGGGGCTAATAATGCCTGGATACCCCATCGCCAATGTCTGCTTCAAGGTGTACGGCTACATGAGCATGTCGCAGGCAGTTGCATTCCTCTCAGATTTCAAGCTCGGACACTACATGAAGATACCTCCAAGATCAATGTTCATTGTTCAGGTAATTAAACCACTAAATCTCCTCACATTGTAACTTGTAAGCAAAGGAGCGGCATGTAGGAAGATAAATTTACTGACATTCCGCGCGCTGTATTTATCCAGTTTGCCGGTACACTGGTGGCCGGGACTGTTAACCTCAGCGTGGCATGGTGGCTACTTGGGTCTGTCGAGAACATCTGCCAGGACCAACTGCTGCCACCAGACAGCCCATGGACATGCCCTGGTGACCGTGTCTTCTTTGACGCATCGGTCATCTGGGGCCTTGTTGGCCCGAAGCGCATTTTCGGGCCACATGGTAACTATGAAGCCGTCAACTGGTTCTTCCTCATCGGCGCAGCAGGCCCTGTCATCGTGTACATCTTCCACAGGATATTTCCCAGTCAGAGGTGGATACTGATGATAAACCTGCCGGTGCTCATCGGCGCTACAGCCAACATGCCACCAGCAACAGCCGTGAATTACAACTCATGGCTGCTGATAGGCACCATCTTCAACTTCTTCGTGTTCCGGTACCGGAAGAAGTGGTGGCAGAGGTACAACTACATCCTCTCTGCCGCGCTCGATGCAGGCGTCGCGTTCATGGCAGTGCTGCTGTACTTCACACTGACCATGGAGAACCGGACAGTCAACTGGTGGGGCACGGCAGGTGAGCACTGTCCTCTGGCCTCATGCCCCACTGCTAAAGGGGTGGACTTGGGCCCGGATAGTGTGTGCCCTGTGTTCTAAGCTAAATCTCTTTCACCCTCACGGTACAGCTACAAGATTAGTCATGATCCATTCCAGTCGTGTGAGTGTAATAGCATGATCATAGATTTCTGTTGTACTTCTCCACCAAAAGAGAGAGAGCAAAGCTTCTAGATGCGTGTAAACTGTAAAGGCCGTAGTCGTCCACGCAAAAGAGAAAAGACAATAACTATCAGCCGCAATGTGCGACAATCAGTCATTTGGGAACACAAATGCATGCTAGTTCTGGAATCCTATAAACTTTGACACTTGTTGCAAAAAATACCTTTTAGAGCAGTATACTGTGCATCTCAATTGAATTGGAGAACAGTAACACAAGCTGCTCATCAACAGCATTCAGTGATAGCAAATTCAAACGCACAACTTGAGGTCATGGCGACATTTTTCGTTTCTTATTGGCTTCACAACATATTTATGATTTGCAGTGCATACATAGAGGAACGACTAGGCAACAGATTGTTTCAATTGAACTAAATGGCACCAGATTAATCCCGTACTACATTACAATCGACTCAAGCATAGGCTAAAGGGAACAGGGAAGAGGCGAGGTACCCGCGAGGTTAGGGCTAGGCGCCTTCCTTGCTCTCTAGGGGAGGCGGCCGCGGTTGAGGAGGCCGAGGGTATGGCGCGCGGCGTCGAGGAGGTCCTGGATGTTGTGCAGCGACCTCTCCTCGGCGCCGAAGATGAAGATGGCGCGGCACTCGGCCTTCTTGGCCAGCCGCGCCGCGTGGCCCAGCGGCAGCGCCGGCGAGTTGAGCGCCCGCAGGATCTGCCGGTACATGGACAGCACCACCGGCCGGTTCCGCGCCAGGTCCTCCGCCGTCGCCCAGATCAGGCCCCCGCCGGCCTTCGCCATCCTCCGCCACGGCCTCGCCTCGCCGAGCGCCCCCGCTGTATCGCGCTGGAACGAGAGACGCCGACGCGCGCTGTCGCGGCTGGAGGATGGAGGCGGAAGGGAGGAGCAGCGAGAGAGAAAGGCTAACTAACTGGGCTTCGGCGGGCCCGTCACTGGGCTTTAAGGCCGGAGAGGCGGGCCACAAAGCCACGTCGCTTCCCTCAGAGAGAGAAAGAAAACGTAGCCCCGTCGCCAGCCACCCTCCAAGTTTCCGCGTCACCACCCCCTGCTCCGACGAAACCGGCGGCAAAATGCGCGCGGTGGATCCACCCCCGTCGCCTCTTCCCCATTTCCCGTCCCCAACTCGAGCTCGTCGTCGGAGTCGGGAGCCGTGTGGATCGTGCCGCCGGAGGTGAGAATCAGTTCCTCTTCTTCCACTCCCCAGGTCCCTCCATTCTTATGGGCCTGGAGTAATGTGAGGATTCCAGATCGGAATGTTCCTTTTCTTTTCGGCTATCCATTGGTATTTAGGAAATCTTGTTCTATTTGGTTGCATGATGATGGCATTACACGTCGTGCTTGCTGTGTCCCCGGTGGTATTTGTCTAACTAGTATTTCGGAGCTGCCATCGCCATTGGAGAAAATCTGAAACGCCTGAATCCTCGAAATTTCCCTTTGCCAGAGGATCAATGTGTATTCTTGCCGATAAATATGATGCACCATGGCTTGAACTGCTGAGAATATGTAATTTATTGAACGTTTGTCTGGGTTCGCATACTTCCAAGAGGAAGAATTCTTCCGGTTTACATTTCATTAATTTTGACCCATTTCGGCATTACAGTTTCGTAGTCTAATGAAAGTTCTTTATTCTGGCAAATGGTCATTGGAATCATTTTTGTATATGGATCCGGATCTTTCACTTATCAGGATATGAACCATATATGGAACGGTGGTGTTTGACCTACTTCAAACTTCAAAGTAATGTTTGTGTAACATTCAAGCATGTGCTCACATGAACAACCATTAGAAAATCGTGCAATTTGTATAACTATAAGCATAAAAAGCATCACGTGATGTTTCATGCTTCCATTTTGCTCTCATATATGCCTGTTTAGTCCATACTATCATATGCTCACATGAGCAGTAAACATCGCCCGAGAGTGCATTTTAAAACTGACTCTGTAGGCTGTAGACTTTGGCTAGCTTGGTGTCCAGTTTCAGTTTCTCTGTTTTGAGCTTCAGTTTCTGTTTCGCCTTTTCCTTTGGCTAGCTTAGGACCCTTTGTTTCTTTTATATTCGGTTCCCCGTTTTTAAACTTCGCAACTGGCTGTCTTTTGACTGTTATGCTTGTTTCTCGTAGAGTTTGCGAAATTGGATGAGGTCTTGGAACACATGGTTATTTAAAATGCATCTATATCTGATAATGAAACATGTATACTCCTAGATATTTCTTCCACTAACTATTTGGCATAAAGTTCATTTCTGGACTCCGTTTAGAAAACCCCGGACAATATCTCGCTATTTGTTCTTTATTTGGCTGAAAGAAGTATATTCGACACCTTTTTGTTTTACTGGTGAAGAATGTTAAAGCTGAAATATTATGCTAATTAATTCCTTCATGTTCATTCCATTTTTCAAGACAAGCATGTTTAGCACAGTAAAGGTCCACAATGTCTCACTTCAAGCATCAGAACGAGTTATCAAGGAGTTCTTTAGCTTTTCTGGTGACATCGTACATGTCGAAATGCAAAGGCTAGTGCCACATGATCTCCATTATATATCTGTTATCATTTAGATTTATATATAACATGTGTTATGTTAACTTAGCGATGCTCTGCAGTGGTGATAAGCGTTCTCAGTTCGCCTACATCACCTTCAGAGATGAGCAAGAAGCGGAGAGGGCAATGCTTTTGACAGTACGATTTCTCTACCTCTTAACACAATCATTGTAGCTATTTATTCGCTGTGTGAATATCCATTTTTTGCTGCAGGGCGCGACTATAGTGGATATGGCTATCATCATCACCCCAGCCACAAATTACCAGCTGCCAGCAGCCGTTTTAGCTGATTTAGAGGTAGGAGTCTACGACCATGCTAATTCTACATTTATCTATGATTTCTCAACTCCTTTCAGTAGTCTCGGAACTCCTGACACTCTTTGCACTCCCAGTCAAAAAGTCCTAGTAGCATAGAAGCTGCCCTTCGAAAGGCGGAGGATGTTGCTGGTTCCATGTTGGCCAAAGGATTTATTCTTGGCAAGGACGCCGTTGAAAAGGCAAAGACTTTTGATGAAACACATCAGCTCACGTCGACTGCAAGTGCTAAAGTATCTTCCATTGATAAGAGTCTGGGCCTCAGTGAGAAGATCAGCACTAGCACCATAGTGGTGAATGAGAAAATGAAGGAAATGGATGAGAAATACCAGGTTGCAGAGAAGACCAAGTCTGCATTGGTAGCTGCGGAGCAGACCGTTTCTACTGCTGGTTCCAAGATCATGAGACACAGATATATCCTTACCGGCGCAGCATGGGTAACTGGTGCCTACAGCAAAGTTGCGACGACTGCGACTGAGGCCTACAACAAGGAAAGGGCGATGGCTGAGCAGGAAGATGAACTCGCGAAGAGTTCTGAAGAGGCAGGACAAGAGAGCAAGTGTCAGGAAAGTGATCCAGCTAAGGTGCCTGTTCCAGAAAATACTGAAACGGGCCAAATGGCTGATCAGGAGGGCGAATGTCCAAAGACCAACAAACCAGAAGATACTGAAATGGGTAATGGTGAGCAGAAAGGTCAAGATGCTGAAATCGCAAAGGCCCAAACTCAAGAAAACACTGGAATAACAGCCGAGGAGCATAAGCATCGGGAGGCTGAGTTACCGAAGGCCAGCACGCCTGAAAGTTTTCTGATGACTGAGCAAACTGAGCAGGAACACAAGCAACCGGTCACTGAAGTTGCAAACAGCGATATTCCAAGCAGCCCTGTAACCATCCCCGTCTGCATGGCCACTGATGATGCAAATTCTAGCAATTCCCCAAAGAAGCCCGGACCTGCCTAGGGATGCATTTGATGATTTATTTGATAGTGCAGCTGCAACTGAATTATATTGTCTTCTATAGTTTGCGTTGTCGATGTGTTGTTGTTTTATTGCGGAAGGAAAGTGGTGCCATAAGCTTTATTGTCTGTACAAAGTAACCATGGTGTCTGTTTATTTTCTACTCGTAGATTCCTACTGCGCGGTGTATTTTCATTTGTTCTTTTCCGAGCCTTGCCACAAATGGGATTCTGCATCCAAATTCTGGTTTCTCTGAAACCATTTGAATATGCAACATCCACACCATGCATTGTGCTAATAGTTGAAGTGTGGACCAGACAAACATGACAATGTATAAGCAGATATGCTACTATCATATCAATTTTGTTGAGAAGCAACTCAAACGACCAAGAATCCTGGAAGCAAGGAGGCAAGGCAAGCATACAATTCAAGATTTCATTACTGCTGCTGCACAAGTACAGTATACGCAGCTGCATAGCTGAGTGCAAATTACATCGCGCTGTTGGATTGAAACTGGCAAAGGAAGGAGCCACAAAAATTTAAGGTCTGGTATACTAGCTGATGCGAGAAGCTTATAGCATCATCAGCCTCCGGTTGCCAGCCTTCCGTCCGCCGGCGCCGCCGCCGCCACCGCCGAAGCTCGACATATCTAAGAAAGACCAAGTCAAAACGCGAATTGTGAGAAGGGAAAGCACGCGACGACTATTTATTCACATGAATCTGGATCTGTGGCCATGGACGATGATGCTTACCGGAGGAGGAAGGGGCGTGGGAGCAGAGGAAGAGGAGGAGGAAGCAGAGGAAGGTGAGCAGCGGGATGAGGTGGATGGACCTCTCCGGGCGGCCGCCGGGCGCCTTGTCGGCCTTGGCCTCCGCGGACTGCTCGGGCACCCACAGCGGCACCGCCTCCACCGCGTCGCCGCCGTCGCCGTCGTCGTGCTGCTGCTGCTTCGGCGCCGGCGAGAGGTTGAGCTGCCGCTGCATCTTGGGAAGGGTTGCTGTCGGTGGAGCTGCCGCGTTTGGTCTGGGGTCGGAGGCGGGGCAGGGTTGACGGTGTGGGGTGGACGAGCGGGCGAGGGGCGCTTTTAAATGCCACGGGAAAGGAAGCAGCAGCGGGTGCTTGGTTTGGTTTGGTTTGCAAGTGAAGGAAGGAAGGAAGGGAAATATCTGCAGTTGAATAGTGCTCGAAGATGATGCTGCTGTGGCGCCTAACTCGGAGGTCGTAGCTGGTGGGAAATGCGGAGCCGCCCACCGCGGGCCGCGGCGCATCATGAGCCGACGACCGCGCCGCGAGGCAAGCCATTAGGCCGCTGGCCACTTGGTGGTGCTCCTCGGATTCTCGCTGTCTCCGGAAGCGCGGCGCGATCGCACCACCTCGCTGGCACGCGCGCGCACGGCCGTTGCCCCGCAGCTTCGCGCGCGCGCGTCTGTGGAGAGCGCAATTGTCAAAGGAGCAAACCGTGTTTGTTTTCTGCGCTGAAGAGAAGTGTGGTCAACATATTTTTTTTCGATCGCTTCTTTGCTTTGTTTAGTTTTAGTGTGGCTGTAATCTTTGGGCGTGTTGGCATTAGTTAGTGCCCTAACGGAGCACACCAAAATGGGTCTGATGGCGACGGGTTGTGCGGTATTGCACAATACGCAAAAAAAAATATATAAAAGAAAGATAAACAACACAAGAGAGATGGGGTGCACGTTGTTCGTGTTAGGGGTTGTTGGCTTCGACAACACGTCGGTGGACATTGCGCCAGATGTTTTAGAGGGAAAATGTGGCTAAATTCTTTGGGGGCTGATAGGCGCCGGTGCACCGGCCCAAATTTGGGCTGGTCGCTGCCCAGCCGTGCGATCCAGCAGCTAAACAACCGTTCGATTTGCCCCCTCACCCCCACGTCATCGTCTTCTTCCCCCGTCTCCTTCAGTTTCAGATCCACTCGTCCGATGTGAGATGTCTCTGCCCCAGCCACCGCGTGCGTGCACCCCCGACGAGGCCCGGCAGCACCCACGTCCTCCCCCACACCGCCGCGCTCGCGTTGGTCTCCCGCACACGCCGTCTTCTGTCATTAGATGAAGCACGCCATCTCAGAAAAAAGAAAAAAAATGAATGTATGTAGCAAAAACTCCATAGGTCGTAGCAAAAAGAAATGACAGTTGCAACACAAAATCATCTTCGCCGCCGTCGAGCCTGCAGCTCCACCATGAAAAAATGATGTAGCAAAAATCTTCGACGGACGTAGCAAAAACTACAATGGTTGCAGCAAAAAAGGTTGCCGCCGTCGCAGGACGTAGCTCAGCTGTAAATAAATGTAGCAAAAAATGAAACGGTTGTAGCAAATCAAATCACCGATGGCAGGAAAAACATACACCGGTTACAACAAAAACACATGCGTCGCTGCTGACGGCCGCAACAAAAAACTTTGCCAGATCCAGCAAATCCAGTAGCCGGTTCCAGCAAATCAGCTCGGGGGTTCCAGCAAAAGAATACCTCCACCGCCATGGATGCAGCGACTTGAATCCTCGGTTGTAACAAATCGAGTAGCCGGTTCCAGCAATTTTCTTCACTGGTTCCAGCACGGGCGTGGCCGGATTCCAGCACGGCGGCCGTAGAGCTTCCAGTACGGCGCGTCGATGGTTAGCACGGCGACGATTCCAGCACGGGAACCTGCCCCCTTGCAACACGACACATCGTCAGGTCCAGAGCGCCGCCGTCTGTGGCCATGGATCGTGGGGGATAGACTAAGGGGAAGGTTCAAGGGGTGGCCCTGGCTAACCGGAGTGGCTTGCTTGCTGGCGTGGAGTCAGAGAAAAAAAGAGGGAGGGATTTCATGGGGAACTAGGATTGGGGAGGAGAGATGCGAGGCATGAGGAAAGAGAAGTGCGTGGAGGATAGACTTTCGAAAGGAAGCGGTGGGTGGGCGATGAGTTGTGCGTGTGGCCCCATGAGCATAGCTGGGAAAGCGACCGGCCGAGCGTTGGGCCGGCGCGCCGAACCCAAACGATTCCCAAATTCTTTTAAGAGCAAGTATAATACTCCCTCTATTCCTAAATATAAGTCTTTTAAGAATTTCACTATAGACTACATACGGAGCAAAATGAGTGAATGTATACTCTAAAAGACGTCTATATACGTCTGAATATAGTCTCTATAGTGGAATCTCTTAAAAGACTTATATTTAGGAACGGAGGGAGTAAGATACAGTCAGCAGGCTGTAAGGATTACAATATTGTATGCTTGCTGAGTTGGATGAAAAAGAAGAGGAGAGAGAAGGAAAGTGGGATGTAGATTAACATCCGGCTACAACACGTGATTCAAGAAACAATGTGAGATTGTAAGGTGGGACATCTATTAATGAAGTAGTACTACTTAGTAGTAAATAGCTACTATACATGTTGGCTATTAGATTGGCTATAGATGATGTGGCAACTTCATATAGCCGATTGTTGCTATACGATTAACCATGCTCATAAGGCACCCCGCAAAATTTATATATTCTTTTAAGGTAAATGGGAGAGATTTATTGACCTACAATGGGAGAGTTTCGTCATCACGACGGCGTGGTGACGGTGATGGTGAAGTGATCCACGCAGGGCTTCGCCTAAGCACTACGTGAATATGACCGGAGGCGTAAACTGTGGAGGGGGCGCCGCACACGGCTAACAATGTTTGTTGTGTCTCCAAGGGGTGCCCTGCCCACGTATATAAAGGAGGGAGATGGAGGAGGCCGGCCGGGGGCGCGCCATAGAGGGGGAGGGGTCCTACTAGGACTCCCAGTCCTAGTAGGATTCGACCCCCTCTTATTCCTTCTCATGGAGGGGGAAAAGGGGGGAGGAGATGGAAAGGGGGGCGCCGCCCCTCCCCTAGTCCAATTCGGACTCCCATGGGGGGGGGCGGCCACCCCTTGTGGGCTGCGTCTTCTCTCCCCTATGGCCCATAGTGGCCCATTACTTTCCCCGGGGGGTTCCGGTAACCCCTCGGTACTCCGATAAATACCCGAACCACTCTGAAACCATTCCGGTGTCTGAATACCATCGTCCAATATATCAATATTTACCTCTCGACCATTTCGAGACTCCTCGTCATGTCTGTGATCTCATCCTGGACTCCGAACAATCTTCGGTCACCAAAACACATAACTCATAATACAAATCGTCATCGAACGTTAAGCGCACGGACCCTACGGGTTCAAGACATGACCGAGACACATCTCTGATCAATAACCAACAGCGGAACCTGGATGCTCATATTGGTTCCTACATATTGTACGAAGATCTTTATCGGTCGAACCGCAATGACAACATACGTCATTCCCTTTGTCATCGGTATGTTACTTGCCTGAGATTCGATCGCCGGTATCTTCATACCTAGTTCAATCCCGTTACCGTCAAGTCTCTTTACTCGTTTCGCAATGCATCATCCCATAACTAACTCATTAGTCACATTGCTTGCAAGGCTTATCATGATGTGCATTACCGAGAGGGCCCAGAGCACTACAAAAAAGACACATTCGTGACATTTTGAGCCGAACGAAATTTTTTTGTCATACTTATGACACTTCTATGACAATAATTGTGACAAAACTCGGTATCATCATAGATGTGGTGGGGTCCTACTTCTATGACAAAAAATCATGACAGAAAATGGGCTACACAGTTACATAACATTCTTTGGGCCGTCCATGACAGAGAAAACCGTGGTAGAAGCGAGGGCGAGGAAAATATCGGGGGAGTTCCCGGTTACGGTGGGTGGTCGCGGGCCGAGCGATGCGCGTTTCTCTCGTACGTACGCGCATGTGTGCGAGGCGTTGCGCTCTAACTGAACCCGAGCGAGGCGTTGGGCTCTAACTGAACCCGAGCGATTGCACTACAGGCTACACGCGCGTTACTGAACCCGAGCGATCGATCGATCCCTTGCTGTTAATTGAAGCCGAGTGATTCCTTTACTGCTGCTGCTAACTGAAGCCGATCGATGCTGCCTCTGGATGAACAGTGATCGTTGTTGGGGGGGTTTGGATGAATAGTTCCCGGTGGGGGGTTGGATGAACTGGACCTCGTGGTAGTAGAGGTCATTGCTGCTGGATGAACAATACCCCGATCGATCGAGCCGGTGGATGAACAGGACCCCGTGGAGGGCTGGATGAACAGGACCTCATGGAGGGCTGGTTGAACAGTAGCCGGTGGAGGGTTGGATGAAGAGTAGCCCGTGGAGGGGTGGTTGAACAGGACCCCGTGGAGAGGGCTGGTTGAACATTAGCCGGTGGAGGAGTGGTGGAGGCTGGATGAACAGGAGCCCGTGGATGAACAGTCGCAGGTGGAGGCTGGAGGAGGCCGACAGTGGATGAACAGGAGCCCGTGGAGGCAGTCGACGGTGGATGAACAGTAGCCCGTGGAGGCAGTCGACGGTGGAGATGAACAGTATCCCGTGGAGTCCCGTTTTGTGGTACGCCACACCCTTCCCGATGAACAGGACCCCCGTTTCGACCGTAGCGCTCGAACACAAGTCCGTTTCCTCCATTTTGCAGTACGCCACACCCCTCTCGATTAACAGGACCCCCATTTCGACCGTAGGAGGTCCGTTTCCTCTGTTTTACGGTACGCCAGACCCCTCCCGATGAACAGGATCCCGTTTCCACCATGGCCAGTCAAACACAAGGCCGTTTCCTCCATTCTGCGGTATACCAGGCCTCGTTTCCATCGGTTGTTCCGTCCAAGCCAGTTGGCTCCCGATGAACACGACGACGCATTCCGTTCCGACCCAGCCGGTTGGCTCCCCATGAATACGATGATGACGCAGTTTCTCCGTTCCGACCCAGCCATGTACACGAGCCCTGGCCGTACGTATGCGCGAGTAGGCATTCGAGACCCCGCCCGTATGTACGTACGTGTCCGTATTTTCTTTCTTGCACCCTGGCCGATGTACGTACATGTACATGCTACGTGCGCGCCTCTACTACGACACGTGCGCGCCTCTACTACGACATGTGCACTTCCTTGCACGGCCACGGTTCATCGCCGCAGCCTGCAGACAGACCGATCGACCAGTATGTACATACACGTTCGCGACCAGAATGACAACGCTACGTACGCTTCGACCAGGTGGGTCCCGACTGTCAGGCACTTCCTTGAATGCGAAGATGTAGCTGGTGGGTCCCAGCAGTCAGGGGGCGAATCGTTTTTTTGCCCGTAATATGGACGCACTTCCTTGCGTGCGTAGATGTAGCTGGTGGGTCCCAGCAGTCAGGGGGCGAATCATTTTTTGCCCGTAATATGGAGGCACTGCCTTGCGTGCAAAGATGTAGCTGGTGGGTCCCAGCAGTCAGGGGGGAAACATTTTTTCATGAAATACGGTGGCCCGTCCGGTGGGTCCCTGCTGTCAGGTGGAGGAATAATTATTTTCCGCATAATAAGGAGGCACTTCCTTGCTGCGGCCGTGGACCCAGCTGTCAGCCTCTCCACGTATAGTACTCTTCAGATGGAAGTTGATCATTGACCACATTGACCACACCGCGCCGAGAGCACCAAGGCGGTGGACGGCGGCGAGGCCTAGGAAGGGGACGACGCGGAGCCGGGAAGATGCGGCAATGGATGCCCACGCGGAGGGGAGTACGAGGGTTCACTGGTTTGGCTGCGGTGTGAGGATGCCCTCATCGCAGGGCCTGGCATGCGGTGGGACTAGTAGGGGGCTGTGAGGTCTCCGCGACAGCACAACCAGCCACGGGAGGCAGGAGCAGGCGGCACGAGCGGCGCTGCTTTGGGCGGCTGGAGCAAGAAGACCAGAGGTTTAAGAATCACAACGGCCGTTGGATGGACATCGTACGACCACTGCAGCTAGAATCGTTTATATTGACTAAGTTGACAAAGCCCTTGGTATGCGTCAACTTAGTAGGCCCACAGGTCAGCTTCCGAAATGGTGCGCCCCAGATGTCAGGGGGAGGAATCATTTTTTGGGCGGCTGAAGCTAGAATATCCGAGATTGAAGAAGAAGCACGACATCCGTTGGATGGACATCCAATGGACACTGCTGCTAGAACCATTTGTTGACTATAAGTTGACAAAGCCTTGCATACGCGTCAACTTAGTAGGACCACAAATGTGTGGCAGAGAACTTATAGCACAGTTTGTTAAAAGTACAGCCCATTTTCTAGCTAGGACAACGATTAATAATTTCAATACCGTTCAAAATAGAATTCAATAAAATTTCCAACATTTTGATAGGATCCAAAATATTTTTGTCCCGAAATTTATAGTCAGATTAAATACGATTACAATATAAATTTGTATTACGTAAAAATTCAACGAAACATTGCGCGCACAACAATTAATGAAATTAAAATTTTCAAAATCCAAAAGTAATATTTTATAAACTAATTACGTGTTTGGTGCATTTTTTTATAGTTACTGCCCAGTCTTTATATTACATCCCATTTATTATTTCTTAAATCTCATTTTATTGTTAAGCCTAATGCATCCCTCCTAGGAAAGATTTGCAGCCCAGCGGGGCGGAGAATAACAAGTTTACCCGGATTGTGTGTACAACTGTCGGCCCAGTTGCATTGTTGATGTTGAAAAAAAGGCCTGTGCAGTACAGTACAACCTTACATGGCTACTCAGCCCACATTTAGCGACACCGGAAAGGCCCAAATAAGGCTTTTGTACAACTTTTTAAAGTCACTGAGCTCAATCAATAACTGAAGAAAAAAGTTAGAGTACAGTGGAACCTAATTAAAAGCTGTCACCACTACAAAAAAATACACTTCCGTGATGATACGTGTTTGTCATAGTAGGTCGCGTTTTTTGTCATGCATGTACATCCATGACAAATTTATGACAAAATCAAGATAGTCATACCTGTGTTGTCGTAGAAGTGTTCCATGACATTACCAAAATTATCATCACGGAAGTGTCCACTTCCATGACGATAAATCGCGCGTCACAGGAGTACTTTCGTCAAGGGTGACCGACACGTGACATCCACCATAACGGAACACCGTTAAGCTATCGGGTTGGGTTTTGGATCTGATAACCCATTAACAGCCCCGACCAATGGGGATTTTTCACGTGTAAAATCATCATTGGCTGGAGGAAACACATGTCGGCTCATCGTTGGGACAGATGTCATCCACTCATTGGATAGAAGGCGCCTATGATACGTCGACAGGTGGCACGACCCAATAGAGGCCCATTCCTGTGAAAAGGCCGGCCCGTTTGACTTGGTCAAAAAGTGGCGGGCCGGCCCATGTAAAGCATGTTTACTTACGGCCCGTTACTATCATTTTCTGCTTGTGGGCCAAATTCAGCCCATGGTTACAGTCGGCCCGTTTGTTGTCCGTTAATACGTTGGGCCGTTTTCATAGCATCATCAAATACGGCCTATTAACGATGGTCCGTTATGGTCGGCCCATGAACGGACGATTCCAACTCTAGCCCGTTTACGGCCATAATGCGGCTTGTTACTGGCCCATGTTTGGCCAATCGATCATACTGCCCGTATAAGGCCCATTGATGATACAGCCCGTAGAAGGCCCATTGTTTCTACAACCCGTATAAGGCCCATTGTTTCTACGGCCCGTAGAAGGCCCACTGTTTCTACGGCCCGTAGAAGGCCCACTATTTCTACGGCCCGTAGGAGGCCCAGTGTCACTATAGTAAATATTAGCCCATGGTTATTGTGGCCTAGTTTTAAAAAATAGGTTATTGCAGCCACTAGCAAACCGCGGAAAAAGAGCTGCAATGACTACAAGCAAACAAATAAACAAGACAACAAGGAAATAAATAAGCAAGCAACTTACGCTAGGCTATCACGGCTATCACACATATTACGTCCACTGGGCATCAAAGTTCGCCACCAGTGCAAATAAACGCACCGACAAAAGAATATACAAAACTGAGAGCACTTCAGAAGGCACTAGGCCTGGCCAGGTCGGGCCCCCCAAACAGCTGAAGAAGCTGAGTAGACCTCAGTTGTGTCAACGATAGATGCATCAACACTAGATTTAAGGCATGATGGTGCGCACGGCAGTCCTCTGACATCTTCATTGCATCTTTGACTTCAAGTCGGAGCTGAGCTGAAGCAAGCCTTTCCGCTTTAAGTTGAGACTGAAGAAGTCGAACTGATTGAGGCAGCGACTGCACAGAGGTTGTCTCACACCTGCTGGTGAGTAGCTTCAACTCACTGTCTTCATCAAGACAGAACCTTGGGGTCATCTCGCTGTCCTCAAGATGGTTTGGCTCACTATCTTCCCTAAAGTTCTGCCTGGCGTAAGAGATACGAGTCTGAAAGAGAAACAAGGAGACACGTAACAGGTTTCACAATTATATAAGCAAATAAATGGATCTGTTCTGCATAAGGAACATGTTTTTACAACTACAATTTGAAACTGGTAGTTGTTGCAAACATCCAATCAGATGTAAACAGCAAAGCAAATAGCAGTGGAGGAAATGATGCCTATCCAAATCTATACTAGAACAAAGTTTGAAGGCTTGAGAAGGATGAACTTACATTACATGTTAACACGGGCTGGACAAAGCCCTTCTCCATGTTGATGGAAGGATAATTCAATAAATTCCCCAAAGAAAATTCTTTATAAGTGTTGCCATTATTCTACATTTTGCAAAGAGTAAATATAGATCAAATAATATTGGAAGAAACAGAGGATAATGAAGCTCAGGTGCAGACTGATGATACATAATCAAATAGCAATTAATTAAGTACATCGTTACAAGGCAAAAGGGAGAGAGGTACTGACAAGAGCAATGCAGAGCCCATTATTGTTTTGAGATCGTATGATCCTTTGAGCAAGGAGATTCATCTGAAATTAGTTTTCATACAAGAGAGAAGGTAAGGCACAAGCAGAAATTTAGGAGTTCAAATTTTGAATTGATATCATGGACAATACCTGACGTTGGGCTCCCAGCAGTTCTAATAGGGGTTTGGCCACTAGAGTAGGGGTAAAGTGTGGTACAGTTGGGCTTGTGTTTTCTGTGGCTGCTGATCTATCTGATTTAACAGGTATCACTACCTTTTCCAAATACCTAGTTTGTACTCCTTGAGGACCTGCACTCACCCTCTTCCTTTTGGACATCTATTATGAAAGAACAACATTTGACTGGAAAAACATAGTGTGACGACACATGAAATAGGTACAGAAAATGGATAGGTATGGCATATACTCATATATGATGCTTAAACTAAGCAGATGGTGTAACAAAGTAGAAGTAATGCAAGAGGTCAGATGCAAAATATGTGCGACCAATACAACTTTGCAAAGTTAGAGCAAGCACCTTGATGGGTGAATAAGATAGGCCATCCTCCACCATGCCAAGTTTGTTAGCCAGTGGATTGTTCCGCAATATTCCTCTCGTGCGCCCATTCTCATATTCATTTTGATAATGTTCAATATCTGACATGCATGAAAACATAAAAACAAGTGAGATTTTCTTTGTAATGCAGAAGTGATTCTAATCCAATACTGCCTCCCTGTAAACCCCTTTGTGCTATCTCTGCAATTCTTTTAAAAGATGCCATGCATGCTGTAATTTGTTGTGTGCATTAATATAATGTGGCCTACTACTCAAAATATGAGAGCTCCAGAAGTGATGACACTTCGCAGATGATAGCTTCAACATATAGTAAAGAAGAACAAGTCGACCTGACCTGACAGATTCAAAATATACTAAGGGAGAACAACTCGACCTGACCAGTCGACCGCAAGAGAAGAGTATCATCTTAAAGAGGAGTAGAAGAGCAAGCAGATTGAAGATATTCAAGTCTTTCAATACAATGTCGGTTGGCCACCCATGATGAACCAGAGCGCACAGAGAAATACTATTCTTTCCGGTCTCTCCATATGTGTCTCACATGCATTTCGAAGCTAAAGTAGAAACATTTAGCTAACCAATTAAACATCTCTCAGTTTTACTAATATCAGATATGAATTTGTACAACTAAGCTTGTTTAGCTCGATGGGTGGAGCAGTGCTATTACGACACGAACCACGTAGGCTGATTGTGGTCATCGTAAAATGGGGAAAACATGAGCATGATGAGTACAGTGTTGACCGTCGCAGTGGGATGGCAGATCTGAAGCTGCAAACCGCGCAAAGGGTAGTTAGCAACCGATGTTTGCTTTGAAATAACAACTAAGATTTGGTATGGACAAGAAAGTACGGTCAACAAGTGACAAAGAAATGCAATTATGCTGTCTCTCTATATGTCGCGACATGCATTTGGAAACTCAAGTGGGACCTTTAGGTAACCGATTAAATGTGTCGGTTAACTAATATCAATATCATATCACAATCATATTTGAACAACTAAGCTTTCGAATTCTGGGTGTTGTGTTGTTTAGCTTGAAGGGTGGAGTAATGCTAGTACGATAGAAAGCACCTACGCAGATCATAGTAGAGTAGATAAAAGGGGATAACCCTAAGCATCAAGAGAAAAATCAGGAAAGTGGAACTAGCTGGACCAGTGGGTGGCACACATGCTTTTCGAAACGAATATAGGAACATTAGGTGACCAATTAAACGTTCTCTGTTTTAGTGATATGAGCATCATATCAGATTCGTATTTCAACATGTAAGCTTTGGGTTGAGGTCTTGAGGAGCAGTGCTAGCACGACACGAAGCACCTACGATGATGGTAGTGAATATAAAGGGGGGAAACCATAAGCTTTACGAGTATAGTGCTTGTGCCATGGCGGATCTAAAGGTGCAAACTGGACAAAGCTACTTCGCAACCAATGTTTGCTTTCAACTAGCCACTACGATTTGGTACGGACAAGAAAAGTACAGTAAACAAATTACGATCTATTTTCCGGGTGAGATCAATAACTTAAGCACATATGAAAGAGTACCACCTCTCTTGCGACGCCGTGTAGGCCCGTGCTGATACGTTGAGGGTGCTGCGGGTGCGATGGCTGTCGGCGGCGGGGAAGAAGACTTTAGACGGCAGAAGGCCAGGTCGGGGGATATATCATGCTGCCGTGGACGAGGCGGTCGTAGGAGCGGCAATGACAAGGTGGACGACGGCGCTGATGAAGCGAGAGGAGGCAATGAAAGGATCCTGGTCCAGCATCGTGGATCAGAGACGTCCATCTCTTGCAGTGGACGACGGGGTAGGGGTAGCGGCTCCGGCAAGGTGGAGGATGGGGTGGCGGACGGAGGAGGCTGGCCGCAGTGCGGAGGTTGTCGTGCCGCCGACGGTGTATGAATGGGGAAATGGAGGGGAGGGGGGATCTCAAACTTTGGGACGCACTTCTCTGAAATGGGGGAAAATTACGAACTTATCCCCCGTTTAAAATTTCGGACATCGCGTCGGTTGGGGATAGGACGGTAATCTCGCATCTCCCAAATATTTGCCGGTAACTATTTCGGGCGAGGAGAGGGTGTTTTGCCGCCCACGGTTGGCGCCCACGGTGTATGAACGGGGCTGACAGGTAGGGCGGTTGTGTCACGTCTAATGGAAGTTACACATCTGCCCCTATTTAAAATATTAGCCTACATCGATTTCGGACGAGGAGAATTTGTTTTGCCGCCCACCGTGTATGAATGGGGAAATGGAGGAAGAGACACATGTCTTTCGGACGAGCTTGAATCAAATGTGTTTTGCCGCCCACGTTTGGCGCCCACCGTGTCTGAATGGGCTCAGAGGCCGCTGTGTCACGTCTGATTGAAGTTACTAGTCTACCCCTATCGACAGCAGTGTAAATTCGGTCGATAAGGATGTCAAGTGTCAGGGGTAGACAGTAATTTCCATCTCGCAAACACTTGCTTCGGGCAGCCCACAATTTATAGTGGGTGTTTAGCCGCTTCATTCAAAACTTGGGAGAATTAACATTCACTTTTGCCCTGGGACCTGGCAAACTAAATTCAAATCCAATTCGTATTAGATTATGAATATCCACAGATAATTATATGTTTTGTTATTTATTTCTTCAAAACCACAACAAAGATTTATTCCACCTTTATATATGATTATGATTTAGAAATGCCATGATCTTCGAATTCAGTAGGTTGGATACACTCTTAGTCAGACAGTTATTTCATCCAATACAGTATGCTCACACGAAAAACAGTTCACCTTATGTCAATCATACAAGTACTGAGGATTACCTCGCCTAAAAAATTCGGATCATTACAACACGTGGAGAACATAGGTGGTCTTGCAACATAATCTATTTAGAGACATGACACAACATGCAAGTACAAAAATCTAATGACAATTTCAACTGGTATCTAAAGAAGAACCGGGATTACCTTGGGCTTTAGATAGCAGAAACAGCAGGACCTCCTCCGTCTTCAAATGCAACATTCTTACTTCCTCCAATTCTTGGGTTGCTTGCATAATGCGTGCCGCTAATTCCGTAATTTCCAGCCTCAAGATAAAGATTACCTTATTCATGACAGCCACACCATCTCTTTCTGCCTCCAGTAGAGCCTCAAGCACTATAATATCTATGCTCAGACTGCTCTCCGGTGGTGTTGCCTCTGAACTGCTACCATCTGGTAACATGGATGGCGCACTGCTACCATCTGGTAACATGGATGGCGCACTGCTTCCACAAATAGATTCTGGGGTTGTACATTGTGTCCTAGTGTGAACGGCATCCTGAAAGGTTTCCGCTGGACATCAGTAAGAGATAGTTATCGTATGATCCAGGCAGTAAGCTTACATGTTAAATGACAGACGAATTATTGCCGAGCATGGCAAACTATATTTAAATGGTTTGAAGCAGCTTGAGCCGAAAAGAAATTAAAATGGTAAGATGAAACTAGGGATGTAAGTGGCAAATAAATGACATTCGTCAGTCCCATCTAGTTAGTTTTTGCTACCTCCCTAGTTCATTTTCCTCAAAAAAACAAAAACTCTTTTGAACTATCATACCACTAGTGGACTTTAATCAGGATTAAACGGGACCCAGTTGACATCCCTAGTTGAAAGGGACTGTACAACCACTATATTTAAGTTGTCGTGGCATCTAAGCACTTGAAATAATCTGAGAAAGCACTTAACAGTGTGGCCTCATATAAACTACGAAGACAGTCTTGTGATGAAGTTGAGAGGAAAAGTTAAGGACTCAAATGAAATAGGCATGCATTTCTTTACAATAGTACAGCATGCACTACTGACATATTGGCCAACTCAGGTATAACATAACAACAAATAAGCATTCGAATCAAGCAATACAGCAAAGCAGACAGCTGAACTATTTGTAATTCGGTAGGATTGCACGTTCAGGGCACAAGCCAAGAAAGCAACCCACTCGCATTACATTTCACATGTACTTAAACACACTGGCTTACCATATGTTGTTGTGAAGCCTAGCTGCTGTTGCAATGTTCTTTGAAGATATCGTCAGCATCCCGTGGTTGGTTGCAAATCTAGTTGTTGTAGTTTCTGCACCACCACAAACAAGTAATGAACAGAGGCTCGGAGCAGTGATGTAATAGCTAGCATCAGAAAATGTAGGGTAAAACAAACAAAAAGCAGCGGAACCACATGCTAGTTTGCTGATGTGTAATTAAGCATAGAGAACATTAAGCAGTCTGATGGAACCAACAGGTGGCATCAGAACAAAACTAAAGCATATTAACTATATGTGCACTGGTATGTAATTTAGCACATGTAACATGTTCACTGTCAGAAGTACGGCCCTACAGGTGCAAGCAGAATAACGCCTCTCATGAAAAACTGAATGATGCCCTGAAGAAATTCAAAGGTGCGGTGCTTATGCTAGGAAAGTGAACGTAGGCGCCGGCCGTTGGATAATAGTACCGGATTCTCGGCGGCGTATGGGTATCATTGTCATACTTGATAGCTAAGGATCATCAATGGTGCTCATGTTGCGGTTGAGTTTGTGCCGGCTGTCGCCGTCGCTGAAGCGGCTCCGGTGCTACAGTTGCGGCGCCTGTCGACATACAAGAAAGCTCATCTGTGGTAAGTGAACAGTTGCACGATAAAGAGAAAAACCGAAGGAGTACAAATCAAAATAACCTGATGAGGCTGCGGCGTCGGTAAAGCAGGGCCGATGGAGTTGAATATGGCATCCATGGAGCGGGTCCGGTGCAGTGGACGAAGGCTTCAGCGGGCGCATTGTACAGTGCTTTCGGTGAGGCGGATCTGTTGCGGCGGACGAGGGCTTGTATGAAGGGCCAGCGAAGGGGCGGAAGAGGGAGTCAGTGAAGGGCCTATGCTGTGGTGGATGAGGGCGCCGGTTAAGCAGATCTGGTGCGGTGGACCATGATGGCGGTCAAGGAGATCTGGAGCGGTGGACAAGCCAATCGCTGAAGCGGCTCCGGTGAAGTGGTGAGTTGGCAGTTGGGGGTTCCAAGGTGCGGAAGGTAGATCCGGCGGGGTGTGAGGTCCACCGCTGCAGCGGAGGACTAGATTCGGCGGCTTGCCGTGGTTGGGGGGTCGGGGAGGGGAAGGGGAGGGGCTCTAGGGAAGAATGTTGGGGGCAAAGAGGGGAAAACAATGGAGTTACCAAAGCAGCCCTTTTCCGTTCATGTGGCAGGGGTAAAACAGGAATATCGCAGGGCTAAACTTTCGGGCGCGTGATATTTCGATGTGAGCGGGAAGTTTGAAAGCTTTTGGTGCCTAAAATTATAAGTATTCTGCTCTCGTATGGCCGACTATGATATCATGGCCGACAATTTGTTTGTTTTGCATGCAAAAAAAATGTGCAAGTTTTGAAAATCAATGTCTCCAACTCGAAACTTAGATTGTCCATTCAATTCAAATATGGATCATTGAGCTACTACAAGCAAATACCATCATACGGTCCAATTCAAATGAAATTCCAAATGTGTTTATCCTAAATATGATGACAAAAGCAAAAATGTGTATGTGTATGAATAAAGTGGATGATTATAAAGTTTGAACATGCCCGTATGTGTATATCTCTAGGTTTGATATATGAATTTGAAATCACGAAATCCCGGCTTAAAAAATGTACCTCCGTTTAAATGAATTACAAAAGCTAATGATGGAGTCGAATTCCAAAATTCCAATCTTAGGTTTGTAATTCTGGTACATCAAGGTATATCACGCATGTTCAAAAGTATCGTTATCTCGTAGTACAAACTGTGAAACAAATTGATCAACCATGAGTGCACAATATGTCAATTACGCTAAAGTCCTTCAAATATAGACACCTCACTCTTTATCTGAAGTCAACCCCCCCCCCACCACCACACACACACATAGAGAAGTCGTTCTCTCCCCCAAACACCAACACACGAGCACATTAACACCCCTCTCTCTTGTAAAGTCCGGACCCCAACATAGGTCTCTATCACTTTGTCTCTCGGGCATGCACACATCTCTTCCCTCACTCTCTAGGTCTCTCTCTATCTCTCTTACCCAAGCACACACACTATGTAGAGTGTATATTTCCCATACACACAAAACGTCGCCCCAAACGTCTATCTCCCTAGTTATGTGGTTCTCGCGCACTCACCTCACACACCACCCCCACTGCAGACAAGCACACTTTGTCTCCTGGTGCACCACTCTCCTCTTTCTATCTCTCCCACATGCAGACCCGCCCCAGCTCCTTCCCTGTATACATATATGTCATGACTCTTTGCATAGCTCCCTAATGTATAATCGTTCTCGATTTCGCACATTGTTCTCTACACCATCTATTTTAGATATCTCATGAAGTCCCTACCACACACACGATGACTCGCTTCCCTTGCGTCTCCGTTCATAGGCCAATTTTGGACAACATCAACATTGTCTCCCTATCTATACGCCATTTATGAACACAAACGACCCCTCTCGCCCCTCTCTTCCTCTCTCTCTCTCTCCCTCTCTCTCTCTCTCCGTCGCTAGCTCTCTCTTTCTCTCGCTCTCACACCCCTCTCCCACACACACACTCGATGTCTCTTCCAAATAGTCTGCTCCCCCCGCCCGCACCCGTGCTATCTCGCTACTACACATGTCACACCATTCCCCCTTCCCTTATACTAGGTTTACATCATCAGTGGTCTCTCTACTCCACATACACTCTCTCCCTCTCACACACAAATGCGTGCACAAACACACATAGACATGCACAAACACCCATTTATCTGGATCCTCATCTCTCCTCATGTCCGCATGTGTATCTCACACACTCACTCTCTAATTATGTATATGTGTATCCATGTTACACAACACAAAGCCCCATGTACATGTCTCTCTCTATCCTCCACACACATAGACACAAAGAATCTGTTATCATTGCCTCAATCTCTAACATATCACACACGCACATTGTTTCTCTCTCTCGCAAACACGCTCAACAAGGGTTTCCCCGTGAAAAACTTACCGTCTATTCATCAACAGTCGTGGCAGTACGGCGAACACGAGACGTGAAAAAGAATAAATCTACACATGCTTAGACCACCTAGTATGATTACTAGGACTAGAGCAAGCCAAAAAGTGCGCCGCCGTCACCCCCTCCTTATCGGCGACGGGAAAATCTTTGTTTTACACAGTCAAGAAGTCATTGTGCTAAGGCCCCACATGCCGAGGCGTTGAATAGAATGTAGATGCTAGTTTACGGAAGCAAGTATCGATAATACGTTTGTATCTCCATACTTATATTTCTTCTCTTATAAAAAACTGAGTTGGTGATGATGGTACGTGTGCCATCTTGCAATATAGACCGTCCGATTTATATCTGGCTGATGGAAATTAAACTAAAAGATACCCGCACCCCTCTCCACATTTGCAGACAAGGCCTTCCCTCGTTCATCCTTATCTCCAACAAACCTCATTGTTGAGCAATTAAGAAAGGAAGCCTCTGGAACAAACTGGCCTGGTGGCCACTGCCGGCGTCGTCAATCCCCATGCCTCCGCTCAGTCCGACCACCAACCACCACCACACCCCACTCCTCTTCACCTTATCTCATATTTCTCGAGATATCATTATTTTTTACACATGGGATTACTCCCGCAAGGGTCAATCACAACAAGTTTTTTATAAAAAAAATGCATCTTGATGTTCCGTGCAATGCACGGATCTTGCTAGTACTCCTACACAAGACTAAGTTGGTGATGCTGGTGTGTCTGCCGTCCATCGTTTCTGACCATTAGATCTACATCTAACGATTGTGAGGTAAGTTGTTGCCTTTTCTCACCAACATCCCACTTGTCTACAATTTGCAGAAAAACCCATAATTAGTATCTTAAAACCAACCACATCCCTCCCTGACCTCACCAAAACAGCCCAAGGAATATATTCTAATTGAAACATAATATATCTCTAGTGACATATGTATATCAAAATTAGAGTGTTTTGTACCAAGTTTGTGAATAAGTATTATTCTAATTATGATTCGTTGCAACGGACATGAACATTGCTAGTATTTCCAACCATGCATTTTTTCCTAGTATTCCATAGTTTCGAGTTTTCCATCAAGATATTAGTTACTCATGGTTGATATTTACTTTCAATCATGTACACATATGCACTATGTAACTAGCCTTGCTTATTGGCTTCCAAAGCTTAACTTTCACTCCTACTTACAACATGTAGAGTATTTAACAAGAAACTACCACTTTCAACCAGCCCTAGGAAGAATCTATTGTACAAAAAATAGCAAAAACATACCCAAAATTTCTTAATCCATGCCAAAAACTACCTAGTACTCCTACCGATTAGGTTTGTCTAAACCCATTTATGACAAGGTTGGCCCACACATCCGTGCTGATGAGGCGGCTTAAACCAACACATTTTGTTTGACTGTTGACACGAGGGACCCACATCTGACCTTCTATCCTGTTATTCCTTCTCAAATCATTATTTTTCCTGAACATTACTTCAAACAGTACTGATGCGTGTTCGTTGGTGGCGCCGGTGATGAGCGAGTTGGCCGCCGCTCCGCCAGACGGGCGGGACGCCGCGCTGGCCTCCGCACGGGTTGGCATGCTGGCCCAAGCGTGACTCACGAGCGAGCAAGCCGCCACGCTAGCCTTCGCTCGGGCCAGATGGCTGGCCTTAGCGCGGCGCGCGCGAGAAAGCCGCCGCGCTGCCGTGCCAATCTAGCTAGCAAACCTTGCAGACAAGCAGCTGGATGGAGCTATCTTGGCTAGCTAGCAGCCGCGAGCGCCGGACGGAGCTGGCATCCGGGCTGTCGCAACATGGGCTCTGCACCGCCTGCGGTTTTAACCTCGCCTTCTCCCGGCGGCGGTAGCTGCGTCCCATGGCCGAGGATGACTAGGTGGACGGGCCGGAGGTAGGAGGTCACTCAAGGATTTTTGTTGGTAAGAGCATGTACAATGGTTGATAAGTTAGTCTTATCTTAAGTCTGCCACGTATGCAAGTGGTAGTAGTTTCTTGGCATTTTAGTGGTTTCTTGCATTATTAGAGCAAGTACAATAGAGCTGAGTCAGCGGGCTATAAGAAATAAACTAGTATATTTCTGCTTAGTTGGAGGAAAGAGAAGAGGAGAGACAAGGTAATCGGGCTCTTTGTGAGGCTGATTGTAATGGAGAGTATCATGTACTAGTATCATGCATATGATACTAGTGTATGATACTACATCCGTAATGCCTAGTATCATATATTGGTATCATGCATGACTACATTTATTACCATGCATGACACAAAGTAGCACATCATTTAATATGATACGGTATCATGATATGATACTCAACCATCTCTTTCTTCATTTAATTCAATGCCACCTCATCAACATTGCTTAGTTGGCATGCATGATACTACTTATGATACTCCCATTACGGGCAGCCTGAAGAGCCAGCTCTAGCACGTGCTCCTAGGCACTTTGTGAGAATGAGAAGTGGGCCACATAATAAAAAAGTAGTACACTCTTTTGATCTATTATTGTACATGTTGGCTATAAGATGGGCTGTAGATGACATGGCACTGGCTTATAGCCAACAGCTGGCTATACTATTAACCATGCTCTTAGGGGTTTCTTGTAAGGAACAATGTATGTACTACTAGCAACAAAAGGCGTTTCTAGGTTGTGTTGTACTCCAACGAGTACTACTAGTGGTCGCGGGAGTGTATACCTCGTTTTGTGGGTTCGATCCCGGCCGAACGCACGACGGCTTTTTTTTAAAATAGTACTACCATACTTCGCTGCGAGCCAATATTTTACACGGGTAGTTTGAGTTTTGAAGTCAAACGGACGTGTGGCCCCACAATCTGGGTGCACTGGACAGCCTAGCCACGTGAACGGGTTTTCCTTCCCAGCATCCCCTGGCTCGCGTGCTCGCCCTAGCCGCACCTCGCTTGCAGCTTCCTCATCAGCTAGTAGCATATTTAAACTAGCGCCTCCCAATTAAGCCCGAGGAGCCGGAAAAGCCTGGCGGGGCATTGAGAACTGTGCAATATGGCTCTGTACGTAAAGTGCTCTACTACTACTCTCTAGCTTGTGGCGTTGCACGCATGGACTTCACTCCATTATCGGCTCTGCTATAAAAGAAATTCCTCTTGACGTGTTTTTTGTTTTTTGAAATGGAGGCAAAAGCTTTGCTTCATCTCATTCATAAAGAAGGAACTACTAACAAAGTTCGATGAGATCCATTACACCTCCACAAATGGAAGCGAAAAGCCTAGTCTCGCTGTATCAAATAACTCAAATGTTTTGCCCCCGCAGTAACCGTCGCTGATAAACAGGCTGCTAGTGTGTGCGTGAGAGGAGCGGCTGAGTAGGCCAGCTACGTGAGAGGAGCGGCTGAATAGAGCACCGAGAGTACCCACTAGGCCACTACGCAGGTGTACTTCCCCTGCATTGATAGTACAACGATGGTTCTAGAGAACAGTAGTACCCTCCACTTCCAACTGTAGCTCGTTGGCCCTGAGATTCAAGAGTTCAAAACTGGTGCACTATACTAGACTAGACTAGAAGTACAGTACATCGCACTACTAGTTGAGAAAAGTAGTACTAGTACTGCCACAGTACGAGTACGTACTCCTCCGTCACATAATGTAAGACATTTTTTGACACTAGTTGGCTTGTACAAAAAATGGCAAAAACATACCCAAAATTTCTTAATCCACGCCAAAAACTACTACCTAGTGCCAAAAATTTCTTACTAGTGCTATTATTTACAGTATAGTGCAATCCCATAACATTCCATAATGCTAGTACTAGTAGTAAATAATAGCCTCACTCCTTCGCTGAGGAACGATCTACAGTTGGAAGGGACGAGGCCCTGCGGTTACTACGCTCTTATCTCCTCCTCGCCAGTTCCCCTCCCCCCGAAGAGACGGCAGTTCATCGCTGCTCCCATGGATTCCCCAGGCAGTTCTCCTCCTCGTCGGGGCTGGGAGACCTTGGACGATGATCCTCTGGGAGAAATCGCACGCTGCTCCGACGTCCTCACTGCCGCAAGACTCGGTGCTTCCTACACCAACTTTTTCAAGACACTGCTTAAACAGGCTTGGGAAAAGGCCATGCTTGTTGGTCTTCCATGCGTCCTCGAGGAGAAGGTTCTTCTATGGGACAATCCTTCGAACAGTCCACCACTCCCTGGCCATGGTTGCACGTTGACTCCGCTAGAGTTGCCGACGTTGAGAGGTAGTCGGATTTTGTCCGATGAGCAGGTTAGTAATGGAGTTTGATCATGTAGTACTTAGTTATTCCATTTCCATCCCGTAATTTCTCCGCTGCCCACCGTCTTATATATAGGTCTGGGTCGGTGCCAACAAAGATTGGCTTGCATACCTCCGGCCGGATACCACCATGATTTTGCACAACATCCACAACAGTGCGGCCGTTCCGGTAGACCCCTTCTCCACCATTGGGATCAGCCTTCCAGACTGGCTGGGCAAGAGTACGTATGATGATGCCTACATGAGATTGAAGAAGATAGCAATTGCAGACCCGCCGACAAAGCGACGCGGCTACGACGATTACTATCTCATCACGGTGTTCGACATAAGGATTTCCATCAATGCAAGAGGCAGTAACGGCAGTGGCTGGCGCATGTTGGCGGTGGCAGATTTGTACCCCTACACGTTCGAAGATGCCGTGCGCCATCTAGGCCGCATCTTCGCGGTGACAAGCCAGGGGACTTGTTTCATCTGGTTGCCATCCTACAGTACGGGAGATTACAAACTGAATGCACAAACCATCATTTGCATCCCTAACGGTACTCCATTATTTTGCAGGGACCAGTCATCCCCCGATCAAAATAAGATCGCCGATCCTGGATGTGCATTTGCATCCGCGATTCGGTCTAACCTGGAACCTTGTAGCTGACTTTGGCATATTGGGATCAATTATCTTAGCAGTCGTTACCCATGGTACCACTGATGTGCAACATGGTCACACAATCTACCACGATCGGACCGTCACCATCTACCCAGGTATTCCATTTTTTTAACCCTCTCGCCTTCTCTTTCATTCTTGTACTAGTAGTATACTTTGTAGTACTAGTTGGAGAACTTTTTACCTTGGAGGACGCATATAGCTAGCTAGGCCCTTGAAGACTTGAACCCACTAGCTGCCACCATTTTTGTTTTTCCATGTCTTACTATCTCATCCATGTAGCCAAGAGTGGCTATATATAATAAGCCGGTTATTTTACTTTATACCGGAGTAGTACTATTTGCTGCACAGTATTACTGACCGCCATATTTGAGCACAACATTATTATGCATGGACCTTGACTATGCACGTCACCATGTGTCCAGATCTGGGATGCCGCGTGTACCAGATGAACGGCGCCGAGTTCGACCCCCTGATGCTACGTGGGTGCCGAGGAACACTCTTGGAGAGTACTCGCTTTTCATCGGGGACAGCTACCCCATTATGAAGCGGATGCCACCTTCCGTGCACGACACGGAAGGCCTGCCGTTCATGAAGCATGGTTGTGTCTTCAGTGCGCACCGCCGGATGAACGACATGCTGGGACACGCTATCCCTGATTTATGCCGCTTCAGCTTGGATGAGTCTCCATCGTGTGGAACCGGACTAGAAAGCTGCGACAATGATTCCCGTTGCCCACCGCTATGGATCGTGCCATCCATGAAGAACACCTGGGACCGGAACCTGGAGGACGACATGTAGCCCATCTAGAATGTGTAAGTGGAGTACGGTAATTGTGAACTGTAGCGCTGTGAATATATGTAGACTAGTCGTGCACAAATTTATCACATGAATTGGAGATGAACTTGTGTGGCATACTGGCATTTGTCCTTTAGAATTTATTACTAGTAAATGTGTTATGTGTACGTGCAACTTGTGTGGTTGTTGCACGGGCTCCAACACACTCTTTGAGAAAAAAGGTGGCACAACCTTGGATATACGTGACGTGGCGGCATCATACTGTAGCATCATTCGCTATAGTTGTACAAGTACACTCCTACTAGGACGACAACTCCTATAAAACCTTGCGCTTGGCTCTTTGCCTCTTTGGGAGGTTCAACAGTTCGTACTCGTGTGAACCTTGCACTTGGCTCTTCGCCTCTTCGGAAGGTCCAACAATGATGATACTACAGTACAATATGCTTCTGGCAATCTGACACCGATTGAACTGCTGCACGTCCACCGCGAGGGTGAGGGCGAGGGCGAGGGAGCGTGAGAGGGAGAGGGAGAGGGAGAGGGCGCTATAGTCAAAACCCTCTCCTCGTCCTGCGAACCACCGCGCGTGTGGGCGAGGGAGAGGCGTAGTAAGCAAGCTTCTCCTCGTTCGGAGAGTTGACGGGACACATCAAAGCAATACTAGTACCAGTAGTAGTAGTCCATACTGCATCCTTTCTGATTAATATGGCTTAATTTGAAACGAGAAAAATACACTGGCGGTCAACGTATGTAACAATACGCTCTTTACGGTCACTATATATAGTTTTGCGGCGATTATACGATCACTAGCTCATCGTAGAGCACCGTATTGCACCCTACTGACCGGCCACATAGTCGACATGGCACTTTGTTGACTGGTTAAATTGTCACCTAGTTTCTGGGTCCCACCTGTCAGTTGGCAGAGCAAAAAAATCAGTTAAACAAAACTTTACGCAGGCGCGACACGAGTCCAACCCTTGCGCGCGAACCGCCCTGGCTGTGTATGTGAGTGCATGCACGTGTCCTCCCTCGGTCTTCCAACAAAGAGTGTACTACATGATGTACATCTACACTTCCAATGCATTTAGCCTTTAATCTAAATCGATATTGATTGACAAATGCACCAACTTGTGCTGTAGGTATAGGCTACATGTCTATCCTTAATTATAGCATGCAACGGCCTTCATTGAATCTTCTTATCTCAATGGTCGCATGCACACATAAGTCTACTACTTTTGGGCGTTAATTATGCCCTGGTCAATGTGTAAATCTCTAAATGTACAGTCTTTCATGGACGTAGGGAGTAGGTTGAGCACTTGAGCGTGAGCATGTGTGTTGCGTCGTGTGTTGTGTGCCGCATGGGTGCGTGAGTGTTGCGTGCGTCCATGTGTACGTGTGAGTGTTGCATGTTGCATGCATGCATGCATGCATGGGGCTTACTCCCTCCCATTGACATGTTCATATTTCAAGCTTCCTCTGTTCCCTCCATATGGTGATACTCCCTCTGTTCCCAAATAGTACGGAGTAAAAGCCTCCCTCTGTTCCCAAATACGGAGTATTTATCTTTCTACAGATTTCAACAAGTGACTAGGTACGGAGCAAAATGAGTGAAGTGAGCATAGAGGCATAGGGATACTGTAGAAAGGAAGTCCTCGCGATCCATTATTCCCCATCTCGGTCAGAGAGAACTATTAAACTAGTCTTCACAGTGAAGTGACAATACACGTTGCAGCAGATGGGACACATAATTAATAAGCTGAACCAGCGTGTTGGTGTTACTAAATCAGCCTTACCCAGTACTGCCATCATGTTTGCCAGTAGAGAACGCTTCCGCAAATACGCCTATGCACCTCTGTCCTCCATTAACTGACATATGGGCCCTGTTGTGGTAGACCCACATGTCATCGGTGTAACTATTTACACTCCGAAGGACAGTATATCCTGGTAGTAGTACTAGTAGAATTGAGATTGAATGCACTTTCTTCCCCGTCTTCCACTCTTCCTCCTCCTCTCTTCTTCTTCCTCCTCTCTTCCCCATCGTCGGCCGCACACCATTTACCCCCGCTCACTGCTCGCCCGCCCGCGCCATCTTCCTTGGTAGCTCGCGCGTACCATATCCCCCTGCTCACTACTCGGCCACATGAGGAGAAGCTTCTTCGCTCGCCCGCCCGAATCCACTTCCCCGCTGGCTCGCAGGCACCGAAAACCCCAATGGCAGAACCGACTAACACACAGAGCCATGATTGGAATTCCCTCCCCGATGTTCTCTTGGAGCAGATCTGTAGTCGTATGGACCTACTCAGCACCGTCCGTCTGGCCTCATGCTCGGTGTCTTTGTACCGTCTACTCGTCTACAACCGGCCGGCTCTTTTCAAGACACCCTGCTTGCTGATGCCCGATCCTCGCAGGTGGCCCAGACACCGACTTGACGATCCTATGGAGGTTGCCGTGGTTCCCCTCGACATGCTACCACTACCCGTCCACCTGTCCTTCATGCGCGGCCACTACTGGGCGGGCATGAAGGCCAACTGGATTGTCGTCATCCACCACACCGGTAGTCCGCGACGTCTCGTGGATATCTACACCCAGCGAGAGATCACCCTTCCATCGTTGGATACCGCCGCCATCGAGCCTCGCAGACCGCCGGACACTCCTACCTACTACGCACGAGACGCGTCAAGCTTTTGGCTCAACCTCTGTTTGCAGAAAGTTGTAATCTACAAAGTGCCCACACCATCAGAAGACTACATGGATTACAAGCTCATTGCCTTGTTCAACATGGGATTAGTCTATCTGGAATCCGGTCGCCATACATGGTTATGGCTCATCATCAATCCTGTTGAGGCAACATTTCTGTCTGATGCTATAGTGCACGATGGCATCGTTTACGCGGTCGACGCACAGATTGGCTGCCTATACTGGTGGAATCTATCGTCGTGTAATTGTTCTATCTCATCTCATCTTTACCTTATGAATACGACTGCCTATTCATTTGTTACAAATTTAGAATGCATAGCATGTCTATAACCACATCATTGCTATATATTCCTCTCATTTCCTAGATTTTTATGACCACACATGTTATTGTTAGAGTTGATATGAGAACAATTGGCATCTAATGATTGTTAGAATACATATTATGAGCATAACATCATGATCGCTATATGTTACTCTCGCTTATAAGATTTTTATAACAACGCATGTTATTGCGTAGAGTTGATATGAGAACAGTAGTAGTAAGTGCTATGGTAGAATATGAGTAGGCGCTGTCATAGCTGTTTTCCTCTCATTGTTACATGATGTTTGAACCATGACATATTGCTAGAATATGAAAGCCATTGGCTTATTTTTTAAACTTGGGGTATGATTATGACCACGACATTGCAATTCTCTGTCTATGATATGTGTCACTGTTATAATAATCTTAATTCCACCCATACTCTGAACATGATTGTTCATTTTTGTCCGTTTGGTCTCCAATTTGAATTGTTGAAGTAGACGCAAATGCGCTGGCCTTCATGATTCCAGGACCTGGAATCATACCAGCCGATGGGTGGTGGTTTATCGCTTGTTCAGCTGACGGCGGTCATTTGATGCTCATTCGCACATAGCAAATTGACCAAACCATTACATCAAACCACATACAGTACAATGCGTGGGGCGTTCGTGACATTGATGGCTATGGCTGCTTCGTGTTCGAGAAATATCCCAGCTCCATTGGGCCAGGCGTATTCAACTGGAGGCGGGTTTACAGCCTCGGCAACCACTCCTTGTTCCTCGGGCTCAATTATCCAATCATCCAACCAATCATCGATCATATCACTGGCGATGATTACTGTGCTATGCAACTTCCATTCGCGAGGGGGGGCTATGTTTACACATCATACCATGGGTTTCATGAATGACCATATCCAGAGATTCGTCGACACAGCTTGTTGCCAGATAATCTTCAGTGTGTGAAAGGCATCAAGCTTCCATGCGATGGATGGCTTTTGCAAACCCGACATGCGGCGATGTGGTTCATGCCAACAGCAAATATGCACAACTTGATTCGTGCTGATATCTAGACTGAGCCATGTATCTGTTGCTGTAGCACGACCCTCTTTTGTTGGATATTATGTACTATTGTTAGTTTGAAGCACTCCTCTGGTTTGAAGGATAGATACCTGTTGGGGAACGCAGTAATTTCAAAAAAATTCCTACGCACACGCAAGATCATGGTGATGGCATAGCAACGAGAGGGGAGAGTGCTGTCTACGTACCCTCGTAGACCGTTAAGCGGAAGCGTTATGACAACGCGGTTGATGTAGTCGTACGTCTTCATGAATCGACCGATCCAAGCACCGAACGTATGGCACCTTCGTGTTCAGCACACGTCCAGCTCGATGACGTCCCCCGGACTCCAATCCAGCGAAGTGTCGGGGATGAGTTCCGTCAGCACGACGGCGTGGTGACGATGATGATGTTCTACCGGCGCAAGGCTTCGCCTAAACTCCGCGACGATATGACCAAGGTGGAATATGGTGGAGGGGGGCACCGCACCCGGCTAAGGAACGATCCGTAGATCAACTTGTGTGTCTATGGGGTGCCCCCCGCCCCCGTATATAAAGGGGGAGAGGAGGAGGGGGCCGGCCAAGGAGGAGGCGCACCCTAGGAGGGGGAAACCTACTCCAAGTAGGTTTGCCCCCTCCCTTTCCTATTCCAAGAAGGAGGGGGAAGGAAGGAGTGGGAGAGGGGGAAGGCAAGGGGGGCGCCCCCCTTCCTTGTCCTATTCGGACTCAAGGGGAGGGGGCGCGCCTCTTGCACTGGCCGGCCCCTCTCTTTTTCCACTAGGGCCCAATAAGGCCCATTACTTCCCGGGGGGGGGGGGGTTCCGGTAACCCTCCGGTACTCCGGCTCTTCTCCGAAAACACCCGGAACACTTCCGGTGTCTGAATATAGTCATCCAATATATCAATCTTTATGTCTCGACCATTTCGAGACTCCTCGTCATGTCCGTGATCACATCAGGGACTCCGAACAACCTTCGGTACATCAAAACTTATAAACTCATAATAAAACTGTCATCGTAACGTTAAGCGTGCGGACCCTACGGGTTCGAGAACTATGTATACATGACCTAGAACTATTCTCGGTTAATAACCAATAGCGGAACCTGGATGTTCATATTGGTTCCCACATATTCTACGAAGATCTTAACCGCATAACAACATACGTTGTTCCCTTTGTCATCGGTATGTTACTTGCCCGAGATTCGATCGTCGGTATCCAATACCTAGTTCAATCTTGTTACCGGCAAGTCTCTTTACTCGTTCCGTAATACATCATCTCATAACTAACTCATTAGTTACAATGCTTGCAAGGCTTAGGTGATGAGTATTACCGAGAGGGCCCAGAGATACCTCTCCGACAATCGGAGTGACAAAACCTAATCTCGAATTATGCCAACTCAACATGTACCTTTGGAGACACCTGTAGAGCACCTTTATAATCACCCAGTTATGTTGTGACGTTTGGTAGCACACAAAGTGTTCCTCCGGTAAACGGGAGTTGCACAATCTCATAGTTGCAGGAACTTTGTATAAGTCATGAAGAAAGCAATAACAACATACTAAACGATCAAGTGCTAAGCTAACAAAATGGGTCAAGTCAATCACATCATTCTCCTAATGATGTGATCCCATTAATCAAATGACAACACATGCCTATGGTTAGGAAACATAACCATCTTTGATCAATGAGCTAGTCAAGTAGAGGCATACTAGTGACATTATGTTTGTCTATGTATTCACACATGTATCATGTTTCCGGTTAATACAATTCTAGCATTCATAATAAACATTTATCATGATATGAGGAAATAAATAATAACTTTATTATTGCCTCTAGGGCATATTTCCTTCGGTCTCCCACTTGCACTAGAGTCAATAATCTAGATTACATAGTAATGATTCTAACACCCATGGAGTCTTGGTGCTGATCATGTTTTGCTCGTGAGAGAGGCTTAGTCAATGGGTCTGCAACATTCAGATCCGTATGTATCTTGCAAATCTCTATGTCTCCCACTTGGACTTGGTCCCGAATGGAATTGAAGCGTCTCTTGATATGCTTGGTCCTCTTGTGAAATCTGGATTCCTTTGCCAAGGCAATTGCACCAGTATTGTCACAGAAGATCTTCATCGGTCCCGATGCACTAGGTATAACACCTAGATCGGAAATGAACTCCTTCATCCAGACTCCTTCATTTGCTGCTTCCGAAGCAGCTATATACTCCGCTTCACATGTAGATCCCGCCATGACGCTTTGTTTAGAACTGCACCAACTTACAGCTCCACCGTTTAATAAAAATACGTATCCGGTTTGCGATTTAGAATCATCCGGATCAGTGTCAAAGCTTGCATCGACGTAACCATTTACGACTAGCTCTTTGTCACCTCCATATACGAGAAACATATCCTTAGTCCTTTTCAGGTATTTTAGGATGTTCTTGACCACTGTCAAGTGACCCACTCCTGGATTACTTTGGTACCTCCCTGCCAAACTAATAGCAAGGCACACATCAAGTCTGGTACACAACATTGCATACATGATAGAGCCTATGGCTGAACCATAGGGAACTCCTTTCATTTTCTCTCTATCTTCTGCAGTGGTCGGGCATTGAGTATGACTCAACTTTATACCTTGTAATACAGGCAAGAACCCTTTCTTCGCTTGATCCATATTGAACCTTCTCAACACTTTAGCTAGGTACGTGCTTTGTGAAAGTCCAATCAAGCGTCTTGATCTATCTCTATAGATCTTAATGCCCAATATGTAAGCAGCTTCACGGAGGTCTTTCATTGAAAAAGTTTTATTCAAGTATCCTTTTATGCTATCCAGAAATTCTATATCATTTCCAATCAATAATATGTCATCCACATATAATATTAGAAATGCTACAGAGCTCCCACTCACTTTCTTGTAAATACATGCTTCTCCAAAAGTCTGTATAAAACCATATGCTTTGATCACACTATCAAAGCGTTTATTCCAACTCCGAGAGGCTTGCACCAGACCATAGATTGATCGCTGGAGCTTGCACACTTTGTTAGCTCCTTTAGTATCGACAAAATCTTCTGGTTGCATCATATACAACTCTTCTTCCAGAAATCCATTCAGGAATGCAGTTTTGACATCCATCTACCAAATTTCATAATCATAAAATGTGGCAATCGCTAACATGATTCAGACAGACTTAAGCATCGCTACAGGTGAGAAAGTCTCATCGTAGTCAACCCCTTGAACTTGTCAAAAACCTTTCGCGTCGAGCTTTATAGACAGTTACATTACCGTGAGCGTTAGTCTTCTTCTTAAAGATCCATTTATTCTCAATGGCTTGCCGATCATCGGGCAAGTCAACCAAAGTCCATACTTTGTTCTCATACATGGATCCCATCTCAGATTTCATGGCCTCTAGCCATTTTGCGGAATCTGGGCTCATCATCGCTTCCTCATAGTTCGTAGGTTCATCATGGTCAAGTAACATGACTTCCAGAACAGGATTACCGTACCACTCTGGTGCGGATCTTACTCTGGTAGACCTACGAGGTTCAGTAGACACTTGCTCTGAAGTTTCATGATCAATATCATTAGCTTCCTCACTAATTGGTGTATTTGTCATAGGAACTGATTTCTGTGATGAACTACTTTCCAATAAGGGAGCAGGTACAATTACCTCATCAAGTTCTACTTTCCTCCCACTCACTTCTTTCGAGAGAAACTCCTTCTCTAGAAAGGATCCATTCTTAGCAACGAATGTCTTGCCTTCGGATCTGTGATAGAAGGTGTACCCAACAGTCTCTTTTGGGTATCCTATGAAGACACATTTCTCCGATTTGGGTTCGTGCTTATCTGGTTGAAGTTTCTTCACATAACCATCGCAGCCCCAAACTTTAAGAAACGATAACTTTGGTTTCTTGCCAAACCACAGTTCATAAGGCGTCGTCTCAACGGATTTAGATGGTGCCCTATTTAATGTGAATGCAGCTGTCTCTAAAGCATAACCCCAAAACGATAGCGATAAATCAGTAAGAGACATCATAGATCGCACCATATCTAGTAAAGTACGATTATGACATTCGGACACACCATTTCTTTGTGGTGTTCCAGGTGGCGTGAGTTGCGAAACTATTCCGTATTGTTTCAAATGTAAACCAAACTCGTAACTCAAATATTCTCCTCCACGATCAGATCGTAGAAACTTTATTTTCTTGTTACGATGATTTTCCACTTCACTCTGAAATTCTTTGAACTTTTCAAATGTTTCAGACTTGTGCTTCATTAAGTAGATATACCCATATCTGCTCAAATCATCTGTGAAGGTGAGAAAATAACGATATCCGCCACGAGCTTCAACATTCATAGGACCACATACATCTGTATGTATGATTTCCAACAAATCTGTTGCTCTCTCCATAGTACCGGAGAACGGTGTTTTAGTCATCTTGCCCATGAGGCACGGTTCGCAAGTACCAAGTGATTCATAATCAAGTGATTCCAAAAGTCCATCAGTATGGAGTTTCTTCATGCGCTTTACACCGATATGACCTAAACGGCAGTGCCACAAATAAGTTGCACTATCATTATCAACTCTGCATCTTTTGGCTTCAACATTATGAATATGTGTATCACTACTATCGAGATTCAATAAAAATAGACCACTCTTCAAGGGTGCATGACCATAAAAGATATTACTCATATAAATAGAAAAACCATTATTCTCTGATTTAAATGAATAACCGTCTCGCATCAAACAAGATCCAGATATAATGTTCATGCTCAACGCTGGCACCAAATAACAATTATTCAGGTCTAAAACTAATCCCGAAGGTAGATGTAGAGGTAGCGTGCCGACCGCGATAACATCGACTTTGGAACCGTTTCCCACGCGCATCGTCACCTCGTCCTTGGCCAGTGCTCGCTTATTCCATAGTCCCTATTTCGAGTTGCAAATATTAGCAACAGAACCAGTATCAAATACCCAGGTGCTACTACGAGCTCTAGTTAGGTACACATCAATAACATGTATATCACATATACCTTTGTTCACTTTGCCATCCTTCTTATCCGCCAAATACTTGGGGCAGTTCCGCTTCTAGTGACCAGTCTGCTTGCAGTAGAAGCACTCAGTTTCAGGCTTAGGTCCAGACTTGGGTTTCTTCTCTTGAGCAACAACTTGCTTGCTGTTCTTCTTGAAGTTCCCCTTCTTTTTCCCCTTGCCCTTTTTCTTGAAACTAGTGGTCTTGTTGACCATCAACACTTGATGCTCCTTCTTGATTTCTACCTCCGCAGCCTTTAGCATTGCGAAGAGCTCGGGAATAGTCTTGTTCATCCCTTGCATATTATAGTTCATCACAAAGCTCTTGTAGCTTGGTGGCAGTGATTGGAGAATTCTGTCAATGACGCTATCATCCGGAAGATTAACTCCCAGTTGAATCAAGTGATTATTATACCCAGACATTTTGAGTATATGCTCACTGACAGAACTATTCTCCTCCATCTTGCAGCTGTAGAACTTATTGGAGACTTCATATCTCTCAATCCGGGCATTTGCTTGAAATATTAACTTCAACTCCTGGAACATCTCATATGCTCCGTGACGTTCAAAACGTCGTTGAAGACCCGGTTCTAAGCCGTAAAGCATGGCACACTGAACTATAGAGTAGTCATCAGCTTTGCTCTGCCAGACGTTCATAACATCTGGTGTTGCTCCTGCAGCAGGCATGGCACCCAGCGGTGCTTCCAGGACGTAATTCTTCTGTGCAGCAATGAGGATAATCCTCAAGTTACGGACCCAGTCCATGTAATTGCTACCATCATCTTTCAACTTTGCTTTCTCAAGGAACGCATTAAAATTCAATGGAACAACAGCACGAGCCATCTATCTACAACAAACATAGAAAAGCAAAATACTATCAGGTACTAAGTTCATGATAAATTTAAGTTCAATTAATCATATTACTTAAGAACTCCCACTTAGACAGACATCTCTCTGGTCATCTAAATGATCACGTGATCCAAATCAACTAAACCATAACCGATCATCACGTGAGATGGAGTAGTTTTCAATGGTGAACATCTTTATGTTGATCATATCTACTATATGATTCACGCTCGACCTTTCGGTCTCCGTGTTCCGAGGCCATATCTGCATATGCTAGGCTCGTCAAGTTTAACCTGAGTATTCTGCTTGTGCAAAACTGGCTTGCACCCGTTGCAGATGGACGTAGAGCTTATCACACCCGATCATCACGTGGTGTCTGGGCACGACGAACTTTGGCAACGGTGCATACTCAGGGAGAACACTTCTTGATAATTTTTAGTGAGAGATCATCTTAAAATGCTACTGTCAATCAAAGCAAGATAAGATGCATAAAGGATAAACATCACATGCAATCAATATAACTGATATGATATGGCCATCATCATATTGTGCTTGTGATCTCCATCTCCGAAGCACCATCGTGATCACCATCGTCACCGGCGCGACACCTTGATCTCCATCGTAGCATCATTGTCGTTTACGCCATCTATTGCTTCTACGACTATCGCTACCGCTTAGTGATAATGTAAAGCAATTACAGGGCACTTGCATTTCATACAATAAAGAGACAACCATATGGCTCCTGCCAGTTGCCGATAACTTTGGTTACAAAACATGATCATCTCATACAATCAAATATAGCATCACGTCTTGGCCATATCACATCACAACATGCCCTGCAAAAACAAGTTAGACGTCCTCTACTTTGTTGTTGCAAGTTTTACGTGGCTGCTACGGGCTTAAGCAAGAACCAATCTCACCTACGCATCAAAACCACAACGATAGTTTGTCAAGTTGATGCTGTTTTAACCTTCGCAAGGACCGGGCGTAGCCACACTCGGTTCAACTAAAGTTGGAGAAACTGACACCCGCTAGTCACCTGTGTGCAAAGCACGGCGGTAAAACCAGTCTCGCGTAAGCGTACGCGTAATGTCAGTCCGGGCCGCTTCATCCAACAATACTCCCGAACCAAAGTATGACATGCTGGTAAGCAGTATGACTAATATCGCCCACAACTCACTTGTGTTCTACTCGTGCATATAACATCAAACCATAAAACCTAGGCTCTGATACCACTGTTGGGGAATGCAGTAATTTCAAAAAAATTCCTACGCACATGCAAGATCATGGTGATGGCATAGCAACGAGAGAGGAGAGTGCTGTCTACGTACCCTCGTAGACTGTTAAGCGGAAGCGTTATGACAACGCGGTTAATGTAGTCGTACGTCTTCACGAATCGACCGATCCAAGCATCGAACGTACGACACCTCTGTGTTCAGCACACGTCCAGCTCGATGACGTCCCCCAGACTCCAATCCAGCGAAGTGTCGGGGATGAGTTCCGTCAGCACGACGGTGTGGTGACGATGATGATGTTCTACCGGCGCAGGGCTTCGCCTAAACTCCGCGACGATATGACCGAGGTGGAATATGGTGGAGGGGGGCACCGCACACGGCTAAGGAATGATCCGTAGATCAACTTGTGTGTCTATGGGGTGCCTCCCGCCCCCGTATATAAAGGGGGAGAGGAGGAGGGGGCCGGCCAAGGAGGAGGCGCGCCCTAGGAGGGGGAAACCTACTCCAAGTAGGTTTGCCCCCTCCCTTTCCTATTCCAAGAAGGAGGGGGAAGGAAGGAGTGGGAGAGGGGGAAGGCAAGGGGGGCGCCGCCCCCCCGTCCTTGTCCTATTCGGACTCAAGGCGAGGGGGCGCGCCTCTTGCACTGGCCGGCCCCTCTCTCTTTCCACTAGGGCCCAATAAGGCCCATTACTTCCCGGGGGGGTTCCGGTAACCCTCCGGTACTCTGGTTCTTCTCCGAAAACACCCTGAACACTTCCAGTGTCCGAATATAGTCATCCAATATATGAATCTTTATGTCTCGACCATGTCGAGACTCATCGTCATGTCCGTGATCACATCCGGGACTCCGAACAACCTTCGGTACATCAAAACTTATAAACTCATAATAAAACTGTCATCGTAACGTTAAGCGTGCGGACCCTACGGGTTCGAGAACTATGTAGACATGACCTAGAACTATTCTCGGTTAATAACCAATAGCGGAACCTGGATGTTCATATTGGTTCCCACATATTCTACGAAGATCTTTATCGGTCAAACCGCATAACAACATACGTTGTTCCCTTTGTCATTGGTATGTTACTTGCCCGAGATTCGATCGTCGGTATCCAATACCTAGTTCAATCTCGTTACCGGCATGTCTCTTTACTCGTTCCGTAATACATCATCTCATAACTAACTCATTAGTTACAATGCTTGCAAGGCTTAGGTGATGAGTATTACCGAGAGGGCCCAGAGATACCTCTCTGACAATCGGAGTGACAAAACCTAATCTCGAATTATGCCAACTCAACATGTACCTTTGGAGACACCTGTAGAGCACCTTTATAATCACCCAGTTACGTTGTGATGTTTGGTAGCACACAAAGTGTTCCTCCGGTAAACGGGAGTTGCACAATCTCATAGTTGCAAGAACTTTGTATAAGTCATGAAGAAAGCAATAGCAACATACTAAACGATCAAGTGCTAAGCTAACGAAATGGGTCAAGTCAATCACATCATTCTCCTAATGATGCGATCCCATTAATCAAATGACAACACATGCCTATGGTTAGGAAACATAACCATCTTTGATCAATGAGCTAGTCAAGTAGAGGCATACTAGTGACATTATGTTTGTCTATGTATTCACACATGTATCATGTTTCCGGTTAATACAATTCTAGCATGAATAATAAACATTTATCATGATATGAGGAAATAAATAATAACTTTATTATTGCCTCTAGGGCATATTTCCTTCAATACCTTCCTGGGATCAAGTGCATCCTAACTCGCCTACGTAGGATGTACTGATAATGATGATGGAGATGCTGTGCATAAGCCATATATACGACTAGTAAGTAGTACAGTAGCAGTACTAGTATATGTCGGTCAAATTATTCATCATGTCCACACATTGAATTGACGTGACAACACGCCGCGCGTGAGGTGACACAAGAATCCCGGTGGCGTGTTCGGGTATTCTGTACTTCAGATTTGGAGTACCACTTATCTATCGAAATCTTTCATCATTCACTTAAAACAGTCGATTGATCATACATTGAGTACCATATAACTGCATTTACTGATGCAAGTCGAAGAAGGATTGGTCGGTGCTGCCGGCTGGCGTCAAGTTCGATCCCACGGATCAGGAGCTGATCGAGCACCTTGAGGCCAAGGTGAGTGCTGACAGCGCGAGATTTCAGTCTCTCATCGATTTGTTCATACCAACCATCGACAGCGAGCACGGCATATGCTACGCCCAACCTGAGAAACTTCCAGGTAAGACACCGATCGGCCGTCTACTTGCACAAACATATTCCTTTGTTTATAGCTCTATTTTTCTTTTTAGACGCAGACCTGGTGAAGCAATTACAATTTGACAGTTAATAAAAAGTGAAACAAGTGACTGCAACATGCCAAAGATGTTATGAAAATGCCAACTAGGTACACTAAAACTTGTATTCCATAATACTACAGGTATCACACTGAGTGGCCTAAGGAAGCATTTCTTCCAGCGCAATTCCAGGGCGTTCAAAAGGGGCACGTGGACGCGTCGCAAGATCAGTCAGAGTGCGGCATGCACGCGATGTGGCACAAGACCGGCAATACCTTGCTGGTGATGGTCAACGGCCGGCAGACGGGCAACAAAAAAGGTTCTGGTGCTGCACACCAACAAGAACTTCGACCAGCAGAGGACCAACTGGGTGATGCACCAGTACCACCTCGGGCACCTGGAGCAAGAGAAGGAGCAGGAGCTGGTCCTCTGCAAGATTTTCTACCAGACGAACACTAGGGCCAGGAGTAAAAAGATTATAAGTTAGTTTGGTATTGGTAGTTGTACTACCTTGTCGTCCGGAAGTTAGTATTGTTGTTAACGATCTTTTGGTATGAACTTGCATTTGCTTCCAACCATCATGCCGAGGGTCGACGTGGATATAAAGCTGAATCATTTGTTTCGAAACGAATTTTCAGGCACCTGATTTTTATTTGATGGGTAGCATAAGCACCCGCCATACGAATTCCCAGTTCTCCATTTTTTTGAAAGAAGTGCATGCACTTATTATCACGATAAAAAAACAATATCCGTGCTGCATCCCAGTTATCAGTTTGTACTTGCAGAATTCTCTCGTTTATTGAGCACGTATATTGTTTTTTCAGGTCGAGCAAGTTTCAACTGGGCTGTAGACTGCCCAGGGTTGGTTTTGTTTTTAATAGGCCCAACCCATGACAACAACGGGGCACAAAGATCCAACAGGTATCTACTGGCCTCTGGCCTGCCAGCATTAGTTATATTTTGTCTTACAACATCCGCATGCAGTTTTTTTACTGAATCAAACACACAGCCCAATTCTATTTTCCTCTTGAAACGCATGTCCTACATCCGTTTTCTAATCTCTACCTATAGTTTTACTAGTTCATATACATGTATCATTATATTGAAAACACATAAAATTCCCTTTTCATATGTACATCCTTATTTTTGTTGTTTTTTCCCACCCAGCGCTGATTTTTTACCACTGGTTTCCCTTAAACCAACTCAATTGTCGCACGTCTTATTTGCTTACAAAAACAAAACATTTTTTTGGCAAATCAATAAATGTTTGTCATTTCGGGATTACAACAGTTCAGACTCCACCGAAATATGCAAAATAAGGTTGAACTTTTTGACCGTGGTCCTGGGCAGAAAATGGGCTTTAATAAATTACTTAAGAATTAGCAAATGGGCTGCAAATTATAAAAAATAGCAAATGGGCTTTATGTTGTCTGCCACAGATTTGGAGGCTGACTTGTGGGCCTACTAAGTTCATGCGTATAGAAGGTTTGTCAAAAAAGAAACTTAGTCAACAATCAACTCTACCAGCATCAGACCGTTAGATGTCAATCTAACGGCAATCGTGCTTCTTCAGTCTCTGATCTTCCTGCCCCAGCCGCCCAAACCAGCGCCGTCGGAACTGCTTGCTCCCGCCTCCCGTGGCCGGCAGTTCTGTCAGGCAGGCCTCACGGCCCCATCATACTCGCATCCCTGGCCTGTCTATCCCTCTACTGACCCACACCTCCTGTTATTTTTCAGCGATGGCAGCCGAACCAGTCAACCCTCGTACTCTCCACCGTGTGGGCAGCCACTGCTGTGTCTTCCCCGGCTCCGTGTCGTTCCCTTCGTAGGCCTCGCCGTCGTCCACCGCCCTGGTGCTCTCGGCGCGGCGTGGTCAACGATGTCCATCCAACGGCCGTAGTGCTCTTCAACCTCTGGTCTTCTTGCCCCAGCCGCCCAAAGCAGCGCCGGTCGTGCCGCATGCTCCTGCCTCCCGTGGCCGGCTGTGCTGCCGTGGAGGCCTCACCATCCCCATACTACTCCCACCGCTGGCCAGGCCATCCCTCCACTCACCCACTCCCCCTGTTATTCTGCAGCGACGGCAGACTCACACTGCAGCAGAACCAGTGAACCCTCGTACTCCTCTCCGCGCGGGCTTCCACTGGCGCATCTTCCCCGGCTCCGCATCGTCCCCTTCCTAGGTCTCGCCGTCGTCCACCGCCGTGGTGCTCTCCGCGCGGCATGGTCAACGTGGTCAAGGAACGACTTCCATCGGAAGAGTACTGTACGTGGAGAGGCTGACAGCTGGGTCCACGGCCACAGCCTAGTTTTTTTGTGATTTGCCAAGTCGCTTTGTCAAGCCTGTTGGGCTGCAAATCTTTCAAGACGAGGAGAGCTTTCATTCGGCTGGCCGAGAAAATGGCCCATCAGTAATGAGAAATGGGTTGTACATTTTTAAAACACATCAAACCAACAATTAGTTTCAAATATATTTTTTTCATTTCGAGATTTTAAATTACATTAATTTTTATGCATGGGGAATTTGTTGGATTTTATATTGATATACATTTATTTTTAAAATCAGTTTGAATGTGAGTCGAAATTTCGGGATTAAAAACAGTTCGGACCGCATCGAAATATGCAAAATTTCGTATAATTTTTTAACCGTGGCCACAATATGGGCTGTAATGCTAACAAAAAGAATATGAGCTCCCAAAAAACCTTAATAATTAGCAAATGGGCTGTAAATTATTAGAAATAATGGCAGATGGGCTGTATGTTGTTTTTCACATATTTGAGGCTTTCCTAAAATAAGGTTGACACACAAGCAGTGACTGTTGGATGGCCATCCAACGACCGTCGTGCTTATTCAATCTCTGCTCTTCCTGCTCCAGCCGCTCAAACAAGCGCCGGCGGGACTGCCTGCTCCCTCCTTCCCGTGGCCGGCTCTGCTGCCGCGCAGGCCTCACCGCCCCACCGTACTCCCATCATTGTCCTAGCCATCCCTCTACTCACCCACACCCGTTGTTATTCTCCGCCAATGGCAGACGAACTAGTAAACCCTCGTACAGTCGTACTCCCCTCCGCGTGGGAAACAACTGCCGAGTCTTCCCTGCCTCCGTGTCGTTCCCTTCCTAGGCCTCGTCGTCGTCCACCGCCCTGGTGCTCTCGGCGCGGCCTGGTCAACGTGGTCAATGACCGACATGCATCTGAAGTGGACTGTACGTGGAGAGGCCGACAGCTGGGTCCACGGCCGCACGCAAGGAAATGCCTCCTTATTACGCGCAAAATAATGATTCCTCCACCTGACATCAGGGACCCGCCGAAAGGGCCTCTGTATTTCGCAAAAATAATGTTACCGCCGCTGACAGCTCGGACCCACCAGCTATATCTTCGCACGCAAGGAAGTGCCTCCTTATTACGCACAAAAAAATGAATACTCCCCCTGTTAGCTGGGACCCAGTATAGTGGCAGGCTGACTTGTGGGCCTACTAAGTTGACGGGGACGGAGGGCTTTGTCAACTTAGTCAATATGCACGATTCTAGCTCCAGTGACCGTACGATGTCCATCCAACGGCCGTAGTGCTTCTTCAACCTCTGGTCTTCTTGCTCCAGCCGCCCAAACCAGCGCCAGTCGTGCCTCGTGCTCCTGCCTCCCGTGGCCGGCTGCGATGCGGCGGAGGCCTCACTGCCCCCTACTACTCCCACCGCTGGCCAGACCATCCCTCTACTCACCCACACCCCCTGTTATTCTGCGGCGACGGCAGCCTCACACTGCAGCGAACCAGTGAACCCTCGTACTCCTCTACGCGTGGGCATCCACTGCCGCATCTTCCCCGGCTCCGCGTCATCCCCTTCCTAGGCCTCGCCGTCGTCCCCTTCCTAGGCCTCGCCGTCGTCCACCGCCCTGGTGCTCTCGGCGCGGCGTGGTCAACATGGTCAAGGAACAGCTTCCATCGGACGTGGACTGTACGTGGAGAGCCTGGCAGCTAGGTCCATGACCGCAGCAAGGAAGTGCCTCCTTATTACGTGCAAAATAATTATTCCTCCACCTGAAAGTGGGGACCCATCAGACGGGCCATCATATTTCACGAAAAAAATCGTTTCCCCCCTGACTGCTGGGACCCACCAGCTACACCTTCGCACGCAAGGAAGTGCGTCTGGGCAAAAAAAATGATTCTCCCCCCTGACTGTTGGGACCCACCAGCTACATCTTCGCACGCAAGGAAGTGCCTGACAGTCGGGACCCACCTGGTCGAAGCGTATGTAGCATTGTCATTCTGGTCACGAACGTGTATGTACATATATACTGGTGGATGTAGAGGCGTGCACGTGTCGTAGTAGAGGCGCACACGTAGCATGTACACGTACGTACAGCGGACAGGGTGCAAGAAAGAAAATACGGCCATGTATGTGTACATACGGACGGGGCCTCGAACGCCTACTCACGCATACGTACGGCGAGGGCTCGTTGACATGGCCGGGTCGGAACGGAGAAATAGCGTCATCGTTGTGTTCATGGGGAGGCAACAGAATGTTGTTCATGGGGAGGCAACGGAATGCATCGTGTTCATCGGGAGGCAAGGGAACGCGTGGGAGCCAACCGGCTGGGTCGGAACGGAATGCATGGTCGTGTTCATCGGGAGGGCTTGGACGGAATAGGCGATGGAAATGAGGCCTGGCGTACCGCAGAATGGAGGAAACGGCCTTGTGTTCGATAGGCCACGTTCGAAACGGGATCCTATTCATCAGGAGGGGTCCGGCTACCGCAAAACAGATGAAACTGACCTCCTACGGTCGAAACGGGGTCCTATTGATCGGGAGGGGTGTGGCGTACCGCAAAACGGACGAAACAGACCTCCTACGGTCAAAACGGGGGTCCTGTTGATCGGGAGGGGTGTGGCGTACCGCAAAACGGACGAAACGGACCTCCTACGGTCGAAACGGGGGTCCTGTTGATCGGGAGGGGTGTGGCGTACCGCAAAACGGACGAAACAGACCTCCTACGGTCGAAACGGGGGTCCTGTTCATCGAGAGGGGTGTGGCATACCGCAAAACAGGACTCCACGGGATACTGTTCATCTCCACCGTCGACCTCCTCCAGCCTCCACGGGCTCCTGTTCATCCAGCCTCCACCGCGCGCTACTCCACCGGCTATTGTTTAACCACCCCTCCACCGTCTACTGTTCATCAAGCCCTCCACACCACGGGGTCCTGTTCAACCACCCTCCACGGGCACCCCTCCACTGTCTACTATTCATCCAGCCCTCCACCACACCACGGGGTCCTGTTCATCCAGAGGCAACGCCACCGCTCACTGTTCATCCAAAGCCCCCCGCAACACTCACTGTTCATCCCAGAGGCATCATCGATCGGCTTCAGTTAGCAGCAGTAGCGAAGGAATCGCTCGATCGGGTTCAGTTAACAGCCATCGATCGATCGCTCGGGTTCAGTAACGCGTAGCCTGCAGTGCAATCGCTCGGGTTCAGTAACGCGTAGCCTGCAGTGCAATCGCTTGGGTTCAGTTAGAGCCCAACGCCTCGCTCGGGTTCAGTTAGAGCCAACGCCTCGCACACACGCGCGTACGTGTACGAGAGAAACGTGCATCGCTCGGCCCCCGACCTCCCACCGTAACCGGGGACTCCCCGAAATTTTCCTCGCCCTCGCTTCTACCACGGTTTTTTCCGTCATGGACGGCCCAAAGAATGTCATGCAACTGCGTCTCCGGCCCGCCCAGGACGAAAAGCCCATTTTCTGTCATGATTTCTTGTCATAGAAGTAGGAGCCCACCACATCTATGATGATACCGGGTTTTATCACAATTATCGTCATAGAAGTGTCATATGTATGACAGAAAAAAATTCGTTCGGCCCAAAATGTCATGGATGTGTCTTTTTTTGTAGTGCACGAGCGAAGAAATAATTCAATGGGTCCCACTTGTGCGTGTGTGTGTGTGTGAGAGAGAGAGAGACCCATCAGTCGATGCTCGTAAATACATCTTTCAGCCATATGCATTGCTGATGCTCAGTAAAAACTTATATAGTTGACACAATCATATATAACATCATAGCACACTGAACTTGCATAAAAAAATTTCACGCAGGCGGCACAATCAGGGTGGAAGCAGTCGATCGCTACAGGTAGGGCTATGTTGAAACGAACGAACTCGTACGTAACGGTTCATCATCTTTATCAATGACGGGGAAATATCTTGAATGTTGTGCACAAAAAACAGACAGACAACACAATATATAAGTTCTGCTAGAACATTAAGTTGACGTACAACCCTTTCTAAAAAAAGTTCAGGTAAAAAAATAGAACATTTCAACTGACAAGATTCAGTTGTTACCTCAAATTAGAGCACATCCAAGCAGCCAGCCCTGCCTCTTCTCCCAAAGAAGCAGTGGCCTCCGCCGCACGATGGAGTAGGCCATGTGCCATCCATCGTTCCGAGCAGCACGGGGAAAGTCTAACGTTGACACCTGTAATAGATGTCGTCGACGGACCTGGGCACCAGCGGCGGCGGCGGCAGGACTTCGATTGATAGATTGACCACATCTTCGACATGCACGAACACTCGGTACAGGTACATCCCTAACATGGTCCGCGGCGGCCTTGGTGGCGATGAATAGTACAACCCCGGTTCCTGCACCGGTATCTCAACACCAATCACCTTCGGTATGGTGGACGACTTCTTCATCCATGCCATAACCGTCAGAGCCCAGCTGTCTGGAGGAACAAACATACTTACGAGCTCACCTCCAAGGTCGTTGATAAGCTCATTCATGGACTCGCTGTTCCAAGCACGTCGAGGCATGCCGTGGAAGGTAAGCTTTGTTAAAAACTCAAGCTCAGAGGGCATCGAGCCCCATCCTGGGTTCCACCGATCAAAGCTCACCAGCGCGCCATCGCAGAACAAACGCCGGGAAGATTCGAACACACGACTGCAGTCGAAAGTTGTCAGGAACCTGACGAAGAAATCAGCCGGTGGCGAACAGACTTCGACAAGCAAGTCACTTATTTGGATGCCGTGCGTAATGCCAAGAGCTTTGACAAGGTCGTCCGGCAAGACGGGAGGCTGGTCGCCGTTGATGGTTACCATCAACACTTTGCCGGCAAACTAGTCGTCAAGCGCCGCCATGCCACTGTTGAGCGATAGCATGCAGCGCCCGAAGGCATGACGGACCTCAGGATCTCCGGCTCGGAGATCCGCGTTGACCGGTGAAATTATAGTGCACTTGAGTACAGAGAGTACATGAGGGGGATTTGGGGGAACTGGAGTAGGAATTGAGATTCCAGAGGTGGGGGAGGGGCGGTTGATTGGGGATGAAAAGGTAGCATGAATTTCGAACACGTGCCAATATGCTCTCGACGCACAAGCACACGAAAACACCGGTGGCGCCCACATGTCGGCCTAAGAGTCCCTATTCTTTCTTTTTTTGAGAGGCTGACCTTTTTTTAGGATCTTTTGAGAGCCTGGCCTGAGAGTCATAATTGACCTATTTGGCATTGCGTTACTACTCGGCCCATATTCAACGACACCTCACTGGCTCAAACAAGTGTACATCATCGAAAAGACACTGAGCTCAAATTATAACTTGAAAAAAGGAGATATACTCTGAACACTGGAGAATGGTGATGCCCTCATTTAGCCCACCAGCAGTTCGAGACAATAAATAGTTCGAAACAATGATATATACAACATTCAAACACTAACTAGTGACTACTACTAACATAAACAGCAAGACATGATAGTTCATAAGAAGTCTTGCTACACCACCAAAACACACCCATCTGCAGCGCTCAGACTCTCGTGATCTAGACGAGAATGACATTCTAAATAGAGGACTATTACATAGTAAGAGTGACATAGACGAGGATGACCAAATGACAAGGAATATGCATAACAAAAGAGAGAACTACCCATCCAGAACAAGCAGCAAATACAACAAGTCATTCGAAGAGGGATGATCCAACACCATCATAATTTGCAACCCTGGTTCAGCCACCAGTGATCCGGAGACACCAGTACTCCACCCTTTTGACGCAACAGCCCAATTACCTATCAACCTGAAGGCTTGAACCACATCACTGCCTGTCAGACTCGACACATCCAAGGATCAAAGTTATTCCAGATGCCTTTGTCATTCTCACCTTGTTTTGGCTGCAGGTTGTATCATTGACAATCAGGGGAGTTTGCTCCCGAACTCCTAGGGCCCGCCGTGTAGACATAGTTTTCCATAGCAAACAGAGCCTCTCTGCCATCAAGGTCCTTACCAACGGTGATCTCCTAGTTAATCGGATAATTGAGTCCAAGAAACAGAGAGTATGAACCAAGGCTGTTTACCCACCTCCAAATCAAAAATCCTGCAGGCCCCAACAAGCTGGTATCCTGCTCATAGACGTAACAGCCACTGTCCGGATACTCACGTATTTCACGGTGCTTGCATACAGTGGGGTTTTTTCAATATAACTTTTTCGGCTCATGTGTCCGAATGATCATCGGTCTTTTGTCGTCCTCTGATCGAGCGAGGAATAAGTTGCGCTTCCCTATTTTTGGCAAAGGTGGTGTGATTACAAAGGGCAGTAACTATAGGGACACTGCATCATATCAAAAAGGACAGGCATTGTTAATGTAAGATCAGCATTTTTCAGAGTATGAGTAGGATAATGCAAGAAACAGGATTAATATTTCCCCGTTGGAACTGGGAGGAAAATACAGGAAATGTATACTGGGTTCAAAAATATAGAAGTGCCATGCATGGTTATACTCATGTTATCTCATGATTGATTCTTCACAGGAAACTACCATGTCATGCATGTTATGTAATCATGTTCTGTCCTCACAAAAAAATTCTTCAAGGAAACTAATAGACCATGTGTTGTTATATACTCATGTTTTGTGGGCAAAATTTTTGTGAGCATATTATTCTAGCTATTGATTGTTGAAGGGCGGACATAGGTATGTACACATGGTAAGCATTACAGGATTTCACTACTTCAAAATATAGAGTTCTTTGAAGGAAATATGCCCTAGAGGCAATAATAAAGTTATTATTTATTTCCTTATTTCATGATAAATGTTTTTTTATTCATGCTAGAATTGTATTAACCAGAAACATGATACATGTGTGAATATATAGACAAACATAGTGTCACTAGTATGCCTCTACTTGACTAGCTCGTTAATCAAAGATGGTTATGTTCCCTAACCATAGACAAAGAGTTGTTATTTGATTAATGGGATCACATCATTAGGATAATGATGTGATTGACATGACCCATTCCGTTAGCTTAGCACTCGATCGTTTAAGTATGTTGCTTTTGCTTTCTTCATGACTTATACATGTTCATATGACTATGAGATTATGCAACTCCCGTTTACCGGAGGAACGCTTTGTGTGCTACCAAACATCACAACGTAACTGGGTGATTATAAAGGTGCTCTACAGGTGTCTCTGAAGGTACTTGTTGGGTTGGTGTATTTCGAGATTAGGATTTGTCACTCCGAATGTCGGAGAGGTATCTCTGGGCCCTCTCGGTAATGCACATCACTTAAGCCTTGCAAGCATTGCAACTAATGAGTTAGTTGCGGGATGATGTATTAAGGAACGAGTAAAGAGACTTGCCGGTAACGAGATTAAACTAGGTATTGAGATACCAACGATCGAATCTCGGGCAAGTAACATACCGATGACAAAGGGAACAACGTATGTTGTTATGCGGTCTGACCGATAAAGATCTTTGTAGAATATGTGGGAGCCAATATGAGCATCCAGGTTTCACTATTGGTTATTGACCGGAGACGTGTCTCGGTCATGTCTACATAGTTCTCGAACCCGTAGGGTCCGCACGCTTAAAGTTTCGATGACAGTTATATTATGGGTTTATGAGTTTTGATGTACCGAAGGAGTTCGGAGTCCCGGATGAGATCGGGGACATGACGAGGAGTCTCGGAATGGTCGAGACGTAAAGATTGATATATTGGACGACTATATTCGGACTTCAGAAAGGTTCCGAGTGATTCGGGTATTTTTTGGAGTACCGGAGAGTTACGGGAATTCGCCGGGGAGTATATGGGCCTTATTGGGCCATACGGGATTAGAGAAGAGAGGCCAAAAGGAAGGAGGCCTGCGCCCCCCCTCTCGTCCTAATTGGACAAGGGGCGCAGCCCCCTTTTCCTTCTTCCTCTCCCCCTCTTTCCCCTTCTCCTACTCCAACAAGGAAGGAGGGAGTCCTACTCCCGGTGGGAGTAGGACTCCCCTTGGCGCGTCCCCTCCTAGGCCGGCCTCCCCCTCCCCCCTTCCTCCTTTATATACGGGGGCAGGGGGGCACCTCTAGACACAACAACAATTGATTCTTGAGATCTATTAGCCGTGTGCGGTGCCCCCCTCCACCATAGTCCACCTCGATAATATCGTAGCGGTGCTTAGGCGAAGCCCTGCGTCGGTAGAACATCATCATCGTCACCACGCCGTCGTGCTGACGGAACTCTCCCTCAAAGCTCGGCTGGATCGGAGTTCGAGGGACATCATCGAGCTGAACGTGTGCAGAACTCGGAGGTGTCGTGCGTTCGGTACTTGGATCGGTCGGATCGTGAAGACGTATGACTACGTCAACCGCGTTGTCATAACGCTTCCGCTATCGGTCTTCGAGGGTACGTAGACAACACTCTCCCCTCTCGTTGCTATGCATCACCATGATCTTGTGTGTGCGTAGGAATTTTTTTGAAATTACTACGTTCCCCAACAGTGGCATCCGAGCCTGGTTTTATGCGTAGATGTTATATGCACGAGTAGAACACAAGTGAGTTGTGGGTGATATAGATCATACTGCTTACCAGCATGTCATACTTTGGTTTGGCGGTATTGTTGGATGAAGCGGCCCGGACCGACATTACGTGTACGCTTACGCGAGACTGATTCTATCGACGTGCTTTGCACACAGGTGGCTGGCGGGTGTTAGTTTCTCCAATTTTAGTTGAACCGAGTGTGGCTACACCCGGTCCTTGCGAAGGTTAAAACAACACCAACTTGACAAACTATCGTTGTGGTTTTGATGCGTAGGTAAGAACAGTTCTTGCTAAGCCCGTAGCAGCCATGTAAAACTTGCAACAACAAAGTAGAGGACGTCTAACTTGTTTTTGCAGGGCATGTTGTGATGTGATATGGTCAAGACGTGATGCTATATTTTATTGTATGAGATGATCATGTTTTTTAACCGAAGTTATCAGCAACTGGCAGGAGCCATATGGTTGTCGCTTTATTGTATGAAATGCAAACGCCCTGTAATTGCTTTACTTTATCACTAAGCGGTAGCAATAGTCATAGAAGCAATAGATGGCGTAACGACAACGATGCTACGATGGAGATCAAGGTGTCACGCCGGTGACGATGGTGATCACAACGGTGCTTCGGAGATGGAGATCACAAGCACAAGATGATGATGGCCATATCATATCACTTATATTGATTGCATGTGATGTTTATCTTTTATGCATCTTATCTTGCTTTGATTGACGGTAGCATTTTAAGATGATCTCTCACTAATTATCAATAAGTGTTCTCCCTGAGTATGCACCGTTGCGAAAGTTCTTCGTGCTGAGACACCACATGATGATCGGGTGTGATAGGCTCTACGTTCAAATACAACGGGTGCAAAACAGTTGCACACGCAGAATACTCAGGTTAAACTTGACGAGCCTAGCATATACAGATATGGCCTCGGAACACGGAGACCGAAAGGTCGAGCGTGAATCATATAGTAGATATGATCAACATAGTGATGTTCACCATTTAAACTACTCCATCTCACGTGATGATCGGACATGGTTTAGTTGATATGGATCACGTGATCACTTAGAAGATTAGAGGGATGTCTATCTAAGTTGGAGTTCTTAAGTAATATGATTAATTAAACTTTAATTTATCATGAACTTAGTCCTGGTAGTATTTTACAAATTATGTTGTAGATCAATAGCTCGCGTTGTTGCTTTCATATGTTTATTTTGATATGTTCCTAGAGAAAACAATGTTGAAAGATGTTAGTAGCAATGATGCGGATTGGATCCGTGATCTGAGGTTTATCCTCATTGCTACACAGAAGAATTATTTCCTTGATGCACCGCTAGGTGACAGACCTATTGCAGGAGCAGATGTAGACGTTATGAACGTTTGGCTAGCTCAATATGATGACTACTTGATAGTTTAGTGCACCATGCTTAACGGCTTAGAATCGGGACTTCAAAGACATTTTGAACGTCATGGACCATATGAGATGTTCCAGGAGTTGAAGTTAATATTTCAAGCAAATACCCGAGTTGAGAGATATGAAGTCTCCAACAAGTTCTATAGCTAAAAGATGGAGGAGAATCACTCAACTAGTGAGCATGTGCTCAGATTGTCTGGTGACTACAATCGCTTGAATCAAGTGGGAGTTAATCTTCCAGATAAAATAGTGATTGACAGAATTCTCTAGTCACCATCACCAAGTTAGTAGAACTTCGTGATGAACTATAATATGCAAGGGATGACGAAAGTAATTCCCAAGCTCTTCGTGATGCTGAAATCGACGAAAGGTAGAAATCAAGAAAAACATCAAGTGTTGATGGTTAACGAGACCACTAGTTTCAAGAAAAGGGCAAAGGGAAGAAGGGGAACTTCAAGAAGAACAGCAAGCAAGTTGCTGCTCAAGTGAAGAAGCCCAAGTCTGGTCCTAAGCCTGAGACTAAGTGCTTCTACTGCAAAGGGATTGGTCATTGGAAGTGGAACTACCCCAAGTATTTGGTGGATAAGAAGGATGCCAAAGTGAACAAAGGTATATTGATATACAGATTATTGATGTGTATTTTACTAGTGTTCGTAGCAACCCCTTGGTATTTGATATTGGTTCAGTTGCTAAGAGTAGTAACTTGAAAAGGGAATTGCAGAATGAACAGAGACTAGTTAAGGGTAAAGTGACGATGTGTGTTGGAAGTGGTTCTAAGATTGATATGATCATCATTGCACACTCCCTATATTTTTGGGATTAGTGTTGAACCTAAATAAGTGTTATTTGGTGTCTGCGTTGAGCATAAATATGATTTGATCATGTTTATTGCAATACGGTTATTCATTTAAGTTAGAGAACAATTGTTGTTCTGTTTACATGAATAAAACCTTCTATGGTCATACACCCAATGAAAATGGTTTGTTGGATCTCGATCGTAGTGATACACATATTCATAATATTGAAGCCAAAAATGCAAAGTTAATAATGATAGTGCAACTTATTTGTGGCACTGCCGTTTAAGTCATATTGGAGTAAAGGGCATGACGAAACTCCATGCTGATGGGATTTTGGAATCACTTGATTATGAATTACTTGATGCTTGCAAACCATGCCTCATGGGCAAGATGACTAAGACTCCGTTCTCCGGAACAATGGAGCGAGCAACTGACTTATTGGAAATAATACATACTGATGTATGCGGTCCGATGAGTGTTAAGGCTCACGGCAAGTATCGTTATTTTCTAACCTTCACAGATGATTTGAGCAGATATGGGTATATCTACTTGATGAAACATAAGTCTGAAACATTTGAAAAGTTCAAAGAATTTCAGAGTGAAGTGGAGAATCATCGTAACAAGAAAATAAAAGTTTTCTATGATATGATCGCAGAAGTAAAATATTTGAGTTACGAGTTTGGCCTTCAGTTAAAACAATGTAATAGTTTCACAAACTCATGCCACCTGGAACACCACAGCATAACGGTGTGTCCGAACGTCATAACCATACTTTATTAGATATAGTACAATCTATGATGTTTCTTACAGATTTACCACTATCGTTTTGGGGTTATGCATTAGAGACAGCTACATTCACGTTTAAAAGGGCACCATCTAAGTCCATTGAGACGACACAATCTGAACTGTGGTTTGGCAAGAAACCAAAGTTGTCGTTTCTTAAAGTTTGGGATTGTGATGCTTATATGAAAAGGTTTCATCCTGATAAGCTCAAACCCAAATTGGAGAAATATGTCTTCATAGGATACCCCAAGGAGACAGTTGGGTACACCTTCTATCACAGATCCGAAGGCAAGATATTCATTGCTGAGAATGGATCCTTTCCAGAGAAGGAGTTTCTCTCGAAAGAAGAGAGTGGGAGGAAAGTAGAAAACTTGATAAGGTAATTGTACCATCTCCCTTATTGGAAAGTAGTTCATCACAAAAATCTGTTCTTGTGACTACTACACCAATTAGTGAGGAAGATAATGATGATGATCATGTAACTTCGGATCAAGTTACTACCGAACCTTGTAGGTCAACCAGAGTGAGATCCGCACTAGAGTGGTACGGTAATCCTATTCTGGAGGTCATGTTACTTGACCATGACGAACCTACGAACTATGAGGAATCGATGATGAGCCCAGATTCCGCGAAATGGTTTGAGGCCATGAAATCTGAGATGAGATCCATGTATGAGAACAAAGTATGGACTTTGATTGACTTGTCCAATGATCGGCAAGCCATTGAGATTAAATGGATCTTCAAGAGGAAGACGGACGGTGATAGTAGTGTTACTATTTACAAAGCTAGAATTGTCGCAAAAAGGTTTTCGACAAGTTCAAGGTGTTGACTACGATGAGAGTTTCTCACTCGTATCTATGCTTAAGTCTGTCCGAATCATGTTAGCAATTGCCGCATTTTATGAAATCTGGCAAATGGATAAACAAAACTGCATTCCTTAATGGATTTATTAAAGAAGAGTTGTATATGATGCAACCAGAAGGTTTTGTCAATCCTAAAGGTGCTAACAAAATATGCAAGCTCCAGCGATCCATCTATGGACTGGTGCAATCATCTCGGAGTTGGAATATACGCTTTGATAAGTTGATCAAAGCATATAGTTTTGTACAGACTTGCGGTGAAGCCTGTATTTACAAGAAAGTGAGTGGGAGCACTACAACATTTCTGATAAGTATATGTGAATGACATATTGTTGATCGGAAATAATGTAGAATTATTCTGCAAGGCATAAAGGAGTGTTTGAAAGGAGTTTTTCAAAGAAAAACCTCGATGAAGCTGCTTACATGTTGAGCATCAAGATCTATAGAGATAAATCAAGACGCTTGATAAGTTTTTTCAATGAGTACATACCTTCACAAGATTTTGAAGTAGTTCAAAATGGAACAGTCAAAGAAAGAGTTCTTGCCTGTGTTGCAAAGGTGTGAAATTGAGTAAGACTCAAATCCCGACTACGGCAGAAAATAGAAAAGAGAATGAAAGTCATTCCCTATGCCTCAGTCATAGGTTCTATAAAGTATGCTATGCTATGTACCAGACCTATTGTATACCTTGCTCTAAATTTGGCAAGGGAGTACAATAGTGATCTAGGAGTAGATCACTGGACATTGGTCAAAATTATCCTTAGTGGAATAAGGATATGTTTCTCGATTATGGAGGTGACAAAAAGGTTCGTCGTAAAAGGGTTACATCGATGCAAGATTTGACACTGATCCGGATGACTCTAAGTCTCAATCTGGATACATATTGAAAGTGGGAGCAATTAGCTAGAGTAGCTCAGTGCAGAGCATTGTAGACATAAAATATTTGCAAAATACATACGGCTCTGAATATGACAGACCCGTTGACTAAGCTTCTCTCACGAGCAAAACATGATCACACCTTAGTACTCTTTGGGTGTTAATCACATAGCGATGTGAACTAGATTATTGACTCTAGTAAACCCTTTGGGTGTTGGTCCCATGACGATGTGAACTATGGGTGTTAATCATATACAAATATGAATATTGGTGTTAAATCACATGACGATGTGAACTAGATTATTGACTCTAGTGCAAGTGGGAGACTGAAGGAAATATGCCCTAGAGGCAATAATAAAGTTATTATTTATTTCCTTATTTCATGATAAATGTTTTTTATTCATGCTAGAATTGTATTAACCGGAAACATGATACATGTGTGAATATATAGACAAACAGAGTGTCACTAGTATGCCTGTACTTGACTAGCTCGTTAATCAAAGATGGTTATGTTCCCTAACCATAGACAAAGAGTTGTTATTTGATTAACGAGATCACATCATTAGGAGAATGATGTGATTGACATGACCCATTCCGTTAGCTTAGCACTCGATCGTTTAAGTATGTTGCTATTGCTTTCTTCATGACTTATACATGTTCCTATGACCATGAGATTATGCAACTCCCGTTTACCGGAGGAACGCTTTGTGTGCTACCAAACGTCACAACGTAACTGGGTGATTATAAAGGTGCTCTACAGGTGTCTCCGAAGGTACTTGTTGGGTTGGCGTATTTTGAGATTAGGATTTGTCACTCCGAATGTCGGAGAGGTATCTCTGGGCCCTCTCGGTAATGCACATCTCTTAAGCCTTGCAAGCATTGCAACTAATGAGTTAGTTGCGGGATGATGTATTACGGAACGAGTAAAGAGACTTGCCGGTAACGAGATTAAACTAGGTATTGAGATACCGACGATCGAATCTCGGACAAGTAACATACCGATGACAAAGGGAACAACGTATGTTGTTATGCGGTCTGACCGATAAAGATCTTCGTAGAATATGTGGGAGCCAATATGAGCATCCAGGTTCCTCTATTGGTTATTGACCAGAGACGTGTCTCGGTCATGTCTACATAGTTCTCGAACCCGTAGGGTCCGCACGCTTAAAGTTTCGATGACAGTTATATTATGAGTTTATGAGTTTTGATGTACCGAAGGAGTTCGGAGTCCCGGATGAGATCGGGGACATGACGAGGAGTCTCAGAATAGTCGAGACGTAAAGATCGATATATTGGACGACTATATTCGGACTTCGGAAATGTTCCGAGTGATTCGGGTATTTTTTGGAGTACCAGAGAGTTACGGGAATTCGTCGGGGAGTATATGGGCCTTATTGGGCCATACGGGAATAGAGGAGAGAGGCCAAAAGGAAGGAGGCCTACGCCCCCCCTCTGGTCCGAACTGAACAAGGGGCGCAACCCCCCTTCCCTTCTTCCTCTCCCCCTCTTTCCCCTTCTCCTACTCCAACAAGGAAGGAGGGAGTTATACTCCCGGTGGGAGTAGGACTCCCCTTGGCCCGCCCCCTCCTAGGCCGGCCGCCCCTCCCCCTTGCTCCTTTATATACGGGGGCAGGGGGGCACCTCTAGACACAACAACAATTGATCCTTGAGATCTATTAGCCGTGTGCGGTGCCCCCCTCCACCATAGTCCACCTCGATAATATCGTAGCGGTGCTTAGGCGAAGCCCTGCGTCGGTAGAACATCATCATCGTCACCATGCCGTCGTGCTGATGGAACTCTCCCTCAAAGCTCGGCTGGATCGGAGTTCGAGGGACGTCATCGAGCTGAACGTGTGCAGAACTTGGAGGTGCCATGCGTTCGGTACTTGGATCGGTCAGATCGTGAAGACGTACGACTACATCAACCACGTTGTCATAACGCTTCCGCTATCGGTCTACGAGGGTACATAGACAACACTCTCCCCTCTCGTTGCTATGCATCACCATGATCTTGTGTGTGCGTAGGAAATTTTTTGAAATTACTACGTTCCCCAACATTCTCCATATGCACATTTACTTCCCTAATGTATGGTTAGATGAAATCAACAGTGTGATGCATGTTTCTACATCATGAAAATGAGGAAACTAACATGGCCATTGATACACACTCATATTTAGTAGTATATAGATTACTATAAAATAAGGAGAATATCAATATCTTCCTAACAATTTAATTTTTCAGGGGTACAAATTGGCTGTAATGACATAGTCACAATCGCATGAATTAACACATTACAAATATAGCTGATGTACGGCGTCTCTAATACATTGCCATAGTTCTACTCAAATTCTGCTCAAACAGGGATATGTCAATCATCACAAAAAGTTCAAACAGTGTCATGGCGTCATCATTAACATCAGATGGAAACAACTTACATGCGCCGTCACAGCAATACATGGTGCCATCTGCTTTGTCGATCGCGTAGATGATGCCATTGTGTTCAATAGCATCACAGAAGTGTGTATCAGCTTTGACGACGATCCACTGCGAGCTGAGCTGTCTCCAGCTAAAGAAGGCATCGGCGGAAAGATAGGTGAGTCCCTTGTCGAACAACGCAATTAGCTTGAAGTCTGCGTAATCCGCATGTTGTGTGGGCACTTGCAAGATTACAATCTTCTGCAAAGCAAGGTGCGTCCAACTGACGACGTAATCTACATGACTTGGACCGTGATGACCCATAAGTATAGGGGATCTATCATAGTCCTTTAGATAAGTAAGAGTGTCGAACCCAACGAGGAGCAGAAGGAAATGATAAGCGGTTTTCAGCAAGGTATTCTCTGCAAGTACTGAAATAAGTGGTAACAGATAGTTTTGTGATAAGATAATTTGTAACGAGCAACAAGTAACAAAAGTAAATAAAGTGCAAAAAGGTGGCCCAATCCTTTTTTAAGTAAAGGACAAGCCTAGAAAAACTCTTATAATAGGAAAAGCGCTCCCGAGGACACATGGGAATGTCGTCAAGCTAGTTTTCATCACGTTCATATAATTCACGTTCGGTACTTTGATAATTTGACATGTGGGTGGACCGGTGCTTGGGTGCTGTTCTTACTTGAACAAGCATCCCACTTATGATTAACCTCTATTTTAAGCATCCGCAACTACAACAAAAGTATTAAGGTAAACCTAACCATAGCATGAAACATATGGATCCAAATCAGCCCCTTACGAAGCAACGCATAAACTAGGGTTTAAGCTTCTGTCACTCTAGCAACCCATCATCTACTTATTACTTCCCAATGCCTTCCTCTAGGCCCAAATAATGGTGAAGTGTTATGTAGTCGACGTTCACATAACACCACTAGAGGCTAGACAACATACATCTCATCAAAATATCGAACGAATGCCAAATTCACATGACTACTAATAGCAAGACTTCTCCCGTGTCCTGAGGAACAAATGTAACTACTCACAAAGCATATTCATGTTCATAATCAGAGGGGTAATAATATGCATAAAGGATCTAAACATATGATCTTCCACCAAATAAACCAACTAGCATCAACTACAAGGAGTAATCAACACTACTAGCAACCTACTAGCACCAATCCCGGACTTGGAGACAAGAATTGGATACAAGAGATGAACTAGGGTTTTGAGATGAGATGATGCTGGTGAAGATGTTGATGGAGATTGCCCTCTCCCGATGAGAGGAGCGTTGTTGATGACGATGGCGATGATTTCCCCCTCCCGGAGGGAAGTGTCCCCGGCAGAATAGCTCTGCTGGTGCCCTAGATGGGTTCCGCCTCGTGGCGGCGGAGTCTCGTCCCGAAAGGTTGCTTCCTCTTTTTTCTTGACGAAAGACTTCATATAGCAGAAGATGGGCATCGGAGAGCCACCAGGGGGCCCACGAGGTAGGGGGCGCGCCCTAGGGGGGGGCGCCCCCCATGCTCGTGGACAGGGTGTGGGCCCCCTGGTCTTCATCTTTGGAGAGGATTTTTTATGATTTATTATAAGATATTCCGTGGAGTTTCATGACTTTTGGAGTTGTGCAGAATAGGTCTCTAATATTTGCTCCTTTTCCAGCCCAGAATTCCAGCTGCCGGCATTCTCCCTCCTTATGTAAACCTTGTAAAATAAGAGAGAATAGCCATAAGTATTGTGACATAAAGTGAAATAATAGCCCATAATGCAATAAATATCGATATAAAAGCATGATGCAAAATGGAAATTTCAACTCCCCCAAGCTTAGACCTCGCTTGTCCTCAAGCGAAAGCCGATAACAATAAATATGTCCCCATGTTTAGAGGTAGAGGCGTCGATAAAAAATAAAATACGGACATGAAGGCATCATGATTATTCTCATAACAGCAACATATATAGATATTGTCATATGATTACTTATGTTCAAGTGATGATCTATTCACAATGCAAAAGTATGGATCAGAAACCTTATTGAGAACCAAAAAACTATAATCTCAGTCATTGAAGCAATTGCAATTTATCATAACATCAGAAAGAGTCTATGTCAGAGCTTAAAAGCAAGTCCACATACTCAACTATCATCTAGTCCTTCATAATTGCTAACACTCACGCAATACTTGTGGTTACGGAGTTTTAATCAGACATAGAGAAAGATAGGGGCTTATAGTTTCGCCCCACAACCTTTTACCTCAAGGGTAATGTCAACAATAATAACTCACGCTCCCCTACATACAATTATATATATATATATATATATATATATATCAGGTTCTTTCCAACATGCTGGGCTTGCCAAAGGATAAAACGAAAAATGAAAGGTGAAGGTCACCGTGACTCTTGCATAGGGTAGAAGATAATAATAAAATATAGGCCCTTCACAGAGGGAAGCAGAGGTTGCCATGCGCTTTTATGGATGGATGCACAAAATCTCAATGCGAAAGAACGTCACATTATATTGCCCCTTGTGATATGAACCTTTATTATGCAGTCTGTCGCTTTTATTACTTCCATATCACAAGATCGTATAAAGCTTATTTCTCCCACACCAATCAATCATACATATTTAGAGCAATTTTTATTGCTTTGCACCGATGACAACTTACTTGAAGGATCTTACTCAATCCATAGGTAGATATGGTGGACTCTCATGGCAAAACTGGTTAAAGGGTATTTGGAAGCACAAGTAGTATTTCTACTTGGTGCTGAGAATTTGGCTACCATGAGGGGGAAAGGCAAGCTCAACATGTTAGAGGATCCATGACAACATACTTTATCTCAGATATAAGAAAGCATAACTCATTACGTTGTCTTCCTTGTCCAACATCAACTCTTTAGCATGTCATATTTTAATGAGTTCTCCCAATCATAAAAGATGTCAATGATAATATATTTATATGTGAAACCTCTCTTTCCTTATTACTTCCTATTAGTTGCAACGATGACCAAAACAATGTCTGCCAACTCCCAACAACTTTTAATCATCATACCCTTTCTATGTGAAGTCATTACTCTCGATAAAATCAATATGAACTCTTTGTTTCTTCTTATTCTTTTTCTTCTTTTCTTTTATTCACTCAAGATCATGGCAAAATAATCAAGCCCTTGACTCAACACTAATCTTTATTATATAGCTCACGGACTCGATTACATAGAGAGATCATAAGGCAAAACTCAAAAATAGATCATGCCATAAACTTTATTCTACTAGATCAAAATACTACTAATAGGATCGAACTAATAAAAACGGTAAAGATAGGAGATGTGTTTGTGATACGATACCGGGGCACGTCCCCCAAGCTTGGCAGTTGCCAAGGGGAGTGTCCATACCCATGTGATTATATCTCCTTTGTTGGTGAAGAAAGTGGAGGTGTTGTTGATGATGCAGGCTTGCCCTTCTCTTTCTCCAACTTGCGTCTGAGAGTGAAATTATCAATCCTCAACTCATCATTATCGATCTCAAGCTTTATTATCCTTTTGCATAATGCCTCTTTGCTTTCTTGCTTGAAGCAAGGGGGAACCGGTTCATCTTCATCTTCCTCATTGGGGTACCATATATATGGATAGATATCCTTGAATATGTTTTTATCTAAAGGCCGGTAAGAAACTGGGCAATCCTCCTCTGAACCTTGAGACGACATGTTGATCTAACCTGCAGTAGGACAGCTTGAAACAAAAACAGAGGATAATCGCGTGATACGGGAGTCAAAACCTTCGGGAGAATATATAGTGAATTTTTACCGACCAAAATACGTATCGTGCAAGAAAACGGAGTCCGGAAGGCACACGAGGTGCTCATGAGGTAGGGCGGGCACGCCCAGGGGGTAGGGCGCACCCTCCACCCTCGTGGGGCCCTTGTGTCCTTCCCAGACTGCTACTTATTTTTCTATTTTTCTAAATATTCCAAAACGGGAAATATTGCCCTAAAAATTGTTTTGGAGTCGGTTTACTTACCGTACCACATACCTATTCCTTTTCGGAGTCTGAAACATTTTGGAAAGTGTCTCTTATGTATTCCTCCGGGGTTATGGTTTCAATAACATTGGTTTCAACATTCATGGGATTACCTGAGATATAATGTTTGATTCTTTGACCGTTTACCACCTTCGGATTTGTGCCTTCGAAGTTGTTGATTTTTATGGCACCGGAATGATAGACCTCCTTGATAACGTAAGGACCTTCCCATTTAGAGAGAAGCTTTCCTGCAAAAAATCATAAACGAGAGTTGTATAGCAATACATAATCACCTACGTTAAACTCACACTTTTGTATTCTTTTGTCATGCCATCTTTTAACTTTTTCTTTAAACAACTTGGCATTTTCATAAGCTTGGGTTCTCCATTCATCAACTGAGCTAATATCAAATAACCTCTTGTCACCGGCAATTTTGAAATCATAGTTGAGCTCTTTAATAGCCCAATGTGCCTTATGTTCTATTTCGAGAGGTAAGTGACATGCTTTTCCATATACCATCTTATTGGAGACATACCCATAGGATTTTTATATGCAGTTCTATAGGCCCATAATGCATCATCAAGTTTTTTGGACCAATTCTTTCTAGACCTATTGACAGTCTTTTGCAAAATTAATTTGAGTTCTATATTACTCAATTCTACTTGACCACTAGACTGTGGGTGATAAGGAGATGCAATTCTATGATTAGCGTCATACTTAGCAAGCATTTTACGGAAAACACCATGAATAAAGTGTGAACCACCATCAGTCATTAAATATCTAGGGACTCCAAACCTTGGAAAAATAACTTCTTTAAGCATTTTAATAGAAGTTTTATGATCAGCACTACTAGTTGGAATAGCTTCTACCCACTTAGTAACGTAATCAACAACAACTAGAATATGTGTATATCCATTGGAGGCAGGAAAAGGTCCCATATAATCAAAGCCCCAAACATCAAATGGTTCAATAACGAGTGAATAATTCATAGGCATTTCTTGACGTCTACTAATATTACCAATTCTTTGGCATTCATCACAAGACAAGATGAACTTACGGGCATCCTTGAAGAGAGTAGGCCAATAAAAACCGGAATGCAATACCTTATGTGCAGTTCTATCTCCAGCGTGGTGTCCTCCATAAGCTTCGGAGTGGCACTTACGTAGGATCTGTTCCTGTTCATGCTCAGGTACACAACGTCTAATAACACCATCTACTCCTTCTTTATAAAGATGTGGGTCATCCCAAAAGTAATGTCTCAAATCATAGAAAAACTTTTTCTTTTGCTGGTATGTGAAGCTAGGTGGTATGAATTTAGCAACAATGTAATTAGCATAATCGACATACCAAGGAGTACTACGAGAAGTACTTATAACATTTAATTGCTCATCAGGAAAGCTATCATCAATAGGTAGTGGGTCATCAAGAACATTTTCTAACCTAGATAAGTTGTCTGCAACGGGGTTCTCAGCTCCTTTTCTATCAACAATATGCAAATCAAATTCTTGTAGCAAGAGAACCCATCTAATAAGTCTAGGTTTAGCATCTTTCTTCTCCATAAGATATTTAATAGCAGCATGATCAGTGTGGATAGTTACTTTAGAATCAACAATATAAGGTCTGAACTTATCACAAGCAAATACAACTGCTAAAAATTCTTGTTCATTAGTAGCATAATTTCTTTGAGCATTGTCTAGGGTCTTACTAGCATAATGGATAACATTTAATTTCTTATCAACTCTTTGCCCTAGAACAGCACCTACAGCATAATCACTAGCATCACACATAATTTCAAAGGGTAAATTCTAATCAGGTGGCTGAACAATAGGTGTGGAGATCAATGCTTTCTTAAATATTTCAAATGCTTCTACACAATCATCATCAAAGACAAATGGTATATCTTTTTGTAATAAATTAGTCAGAGGCCGAGAAATTTTTTAGAAGTCCTTAATGAACCTCCTATAAAATCCGGCATGACCAAGGAAACTTCTTATACCTTTGATGTCCTTGGGACATGGCATCTTTTCAATAGCATCAACCTTGGTTTTATCAACTTCAATACCTCTTTCAGAAACTTTATGCCCCAAGACAATACCTTCATTAACCATAAAGTGGCATTTTTCCCAATTCAAGACAAGATTAGTTTCTTCACATCTCTGCAAAACTTGATCAAGATTGCTCAATCAATCATCAAAAGAGGATCCATAGACGGAAAAGTCGTCCATGAAAACCTCACAAATCTTTTCACAAAAGTTAGAGAATATAGCCATCATGCATCTTTGAAAGGTAGGAGGTGCATTACATAAACCAAAAGGCATACGTCTATAAGCAAAAGTACCAAAAGGGCATGTAAAAGTAGTCTTTGATTGATCTTTAGCCGACACAGGTATTTGAGAGAAACCAGAATAACCATCTAGAAAGCAATAATGTGTATGTTTGCATAATCTTTCTAGCATTTTATCAATAAAAGGTAAGGGGTAATGATTTTTCTTAGTAGCCTTATTTAATTTGCGGAAATCAATTACCATCCTATAACCTGTAATAATTCTTTGTTGAATCAATTCATCTTTATCATTAGGAACAACAGTAATACCTCCCTTCTTAGGGACACAATGAACAGGACTTACCCACTGACTATCAGCAATGGGGTAAATTATACCTGCCTCCAGAAGCTTTAGTATTTCTTTTCTTACCACTTCTTTCATTTTAGGATTCAGACGTCGTTGAGGATCACGAACTGGTTTGGCATCTGCTTCCAAATTTATTTTATGCTGACATAGAGTGGGACTAATGCCCTTAAGATCATCAAGAGTATATCCAATAGCGGCACGGTGCTTCTTCAGAGTTTTCAACAATCTTTCTTCTTCATGCTCTGAAAGATTAGCACTAATAATAATAGGATATATCTTCTTTTCATCAAGATAAGCATATTTATGATTGTAAGGCAACGGTTTAAGCTCAAACACGGGATCACCCTTGGGTGGACGAGGATCCCCTAGGATTTCAACAGGCAAATTATGTTTCAGAAAAGGTTCCTATTTAAAGAATGTTTCGTATATTTCCCTTCTTTCATTCACAAACATATCATTTTCATGGTCTAGCAAATAATGTTCTAAAGGATCACTAGGAGGTACGGCAATAGAAGCAAGACCAATAATTTCATCCTTACTAGGCAATTCTTGTTCACGGTGTTGTTTACTAAATTTAGAGAAATTAAACTCATGAACCATATCATCCAAGCCAATAGTAACAACATTCTTTTTGCAATCTATCCTAGCATTAACATTGTTCAAGAAGGGTCTACCAAATATAATGGGACAAAAGCTATCTTGTGGGGAACTGAGAACAAGAAAATCAACAGGATATTTGGTTTTCCCACACAAGACTTCAACATCTCTAACAATTCCCATTGCTGAAATAGTATCTCTATTGGCAAGTTTAATTGTGACATCAATATCTTCTAACTCAGCAGGTGCAATTTCATGCTTAATTTCTTTATACAAGTCATAAGTTATAACACTAGCACTAGCACCCATATCACATAAGCCATGATAATAATGATCTCCTATTTTAACAAAAATAACAGGCACGCCTACCACAGGTCTATGTTTATCTTTAGCACAAGGTTTAGCAATTCTAGCAGTTTCACCGCTGAACTGAATAACATGCCCATCAATATTATCACCCAGGAGATCTTTAACAATAGCAACATTAGGCTCAACATTAACTTGTTCAGGAGGTGTATAAGTTCTAATATTGCTTTTACGAACCACAGTTGAAGCTTTAGCATGATCCTTTATTCTAACAGGGAAAGGTGGTTTCTCAACATAAGAAGTAGGAACAATAGGATCATTATAAGTGACAGTCTTTTCTTCAACTTTAATTGGTGCAGCTACTTTTACTTCTATGGGAGGATGATATTTAAACCACTTCTCCTTAGGGTGATCAACATAAGTAGCAAAAGATTCACAGAAAGAAGCTACTATCTTAGAGTCAAGTCCATATTTAGTGCCGAACTTACAGAAAATATCGGTATCCATAAAAGATTTAACACAATCAAACTTAGGTGTCATACCTGACTCCTTACCTTCGTCGAGATCCCAATCTTCAGAGTTGCGTTTAATTCTATCCAATAAATCCCATTTAAATCCAATAGTCTTCATCATAAAAGAGCCAGCACAAGAAGTATCGAGCATGGTGCGATTATTTTCAGAAAGCTGAGCACAAATTTTTTGAATAATTGTTTCTCTTGGGAGCTCATGACTGGGGCATGAATATAACATTGATTTAAGCCTCCACCAAGCTTGAGTGATGCTTTCTCCTTTGCAAGGCCAAAAATTATATATATAATTGCGATCATGATGAACAAGATGCATAGGGTAATACTTTTGATGAAATTCCAATTTCAATCTTCTATAGTTCCATGATCTCGTATCATCACATAGCCTATACCATGTCAATGCGTCTCCCTTCAAAGATAAAGGGAAGACCTTATTCTTAGCAAAACATCGGGTATACCTGCAAGCTTAAATAATCCACAAACTTCATCCACATATATTAAGTGCTTATCAGGATGCTTTGTTCCATCTCATGTAAAAGGATTAGCTAGCAGTTTTTCTACCATACCCGAAGGAAATTCAAAAGGGATTTCATTTTCAATAGGTTCAGTAGGTTGATGAGCAACTCTTTGCTCTACTGGTCGGGGTGAAGATACCCCGAACAAGCCCCTCGGAGGATTACTTTCCATAGTAACAAGTGACAGTAAATTTCAGCACACTATATAAATTTTTCCTTACCAAATTCCACCTACCAAAGGCGCTTCACTCCCCGGCAACAGCGCCAGAAAAGAGTCTTGATGACCCACAAGTATAGGGGATCTATCGTAGTCCTTTCGATAAGTAAGAGCGTCAAACCCAACGAGGAGCAGAAGGAAATGATAAGCTATTTTCAGCAAGGTATTCTCTGCAAGTACTAAAATAAGTGGTAACAGATAGTTTTGTGATAAGATAATTTGTAACGAGCAACAAGTAACAAAAGTAAATAAAGTGCAGAAAGGTGGCCCAATCCTTTTTTAAGCAAAGGACAAGTCTGGACAAACTCTTATAATAGGAAAAGCGCTCCCAAGGACACATGGGAATATCGTCAAGCTAGTTTTCATCACGTTCATATGATTCACGTTCGGTACTTTGATAATTTGATATGTGGGTGGACCGGTGCTTGGGTGTTGTTCTTACTTGAACAAGCATCCCACTTATGATTAACCTCTTTTGCAAGCATCCGCAACTACAACAAAAGTATTAAGGTAAACCTAACCATAGCATGAAACATATGGATCCAAATCGGCCCCTTACGAAGCAACACATAAACTAGGGTTTAGGCTTCTGTCACTCTAGCAACCCATCATCTACTTATTACTTCCCAATGCCTTCCTCTAGGACCAAATAATGGTGAAGTGTTATGTAGTCGATGTTCACATAACACCACTAGAGGCTAGACAACATACATCTCATCAAAATATCGAACGAATACCAAATTCACATGACTACTAATAGCAAGACTTCTCCCGTGTCCTTAGGAACAAACGTAACTACTCACAAAGCATATTCATGTTCATAATCAGAGGGGTAATAATATGCATAAAGGATCTGAATATATGATCTTCCTCCAAATAAACCAACTAGCATCAACTACAAGGAGTAATCAACACTACTAGCAACCTACTAGCACCAATCCCGGACTTGGAGACAAGAATTGGATACAAGAGATGAACTAGGGTTTTGAGATGAGATGGTGCTGTAGAAGATGTTGATGGAGATTGCCCACTCCTGATGAGAGGAGCGTTGGTGATGATGATGGCGATGATTTCCCCCTCCCGGAGGGAAGTGTCCCCGGCAGAACAGCTCTGCCGGAGCCCTACATTGGTTCCGCCACGGTTCTGCCTCGTGGCGGCGGAGTCTCGTCCCGAAAGGTTGCTTCCTCTCTTTTTCTCGACAAAAGACTTCATATAGCAGAAGATGGGCATCGGAGAGCCACCAGGGGGCCCACGAGGTAGGGGGGCGCGCCCTAGGGGGGGCGCCCCCACCCTCATGGACAGGGTGTGGGCCCCCTGGTCTTCATCTTTGGCTAGGATTATTTATTATTTATTATAAGATATTCCGTGGAGTTTCAGGACTTTTGGAGTTGTGCAGAATAGGTCTCTAATATTTGCTCCTTTTCCAGCCCAGAATTCTAGCTGCCGGCATTCTCCCTCCTTATGTAAACCTTGTAAAATAAGAGAGAATAACCATAAGTATTGTGACATAAAGTGAAATAATAGCCCATAATGCAATAAATATCAATATAAAAGCATGCTGCAAAATGGACGTATCAGACCGCGAAGGTAAAACTCTATATCATCCAACGGAGGAAGGATAATCTCATGGGAGGTCTGGAAGTTCACGAGCACCAACTTTTCCCCGTCTTCTCTGACGGCAGCCATCCAGTGGGAGTTCATGCCGACCCAGTACATACCTGCAAGAAGTTTCGGGTGATAGTGATTGGATCGAAGTCGAGGGAAATGATGTACGGCGACCCACTACATACCTGCAAAGAAGTTTCAGCCAATGGAGGTCGGATTGAAGTCGAGGGGCATCATGTATGCCTCCGTATCATGGTGAGAAAATCTCGCAAGACCAGATAGCAGCAAGCAAGGTATCTTGAAAAGCTTAGGCCTCGCTTCGATGATGGCTGTGTGCTTGCCCCTCGAGCATGCAGCCAGCCGCAGGGCGCTCAACATATCCATACTCGAACAACAGAGGTCGAGGACGTCACTGGGGAGATTGCTCCAATTGTGGCTCATATGGATGCTGCGCGGTTCGCATTCAGCCATGGTGGAGTTTGGAAGGTGGGGTTTTGGGGGGCTTGATTTACGGGGGAGAAGGCTCTCGGTGCTGGAGCTGCTAGTGAGGGAATAGTGGTACTGGGGGAGGCGAGGGTACGCGGGGGCACAGTGAGATGATGAAGAGTGACCTCGGGATCTCCGGCGAGACGGAGATGGAGATGGAGTGGTGCTAGGGGAGAGGGAGACGAGGCGGGGCATGCTAATATAGCGGCGGTGACAGTGACTGCACAGTGCACAAGGTGAGGCTGACTTTGTTAACCCGGACACACCGCCTGGACTGGTGTCACCTCGGGCGCAGGGTCTTGTCACTTCACTGTGAGGACCGGATGAATAATAGTATTTTGACCATCAAGTGTACCACGGTTGTACTACTACTAGTAGGAGTAGTAGGAACATGAGTAGTACTCCCGTGCTAGCATGCCTCTGGGTTCACTTCATCCTCCACGTATCATCCATATTGCAAGCAGAACCAAATTCTCGTGCACGCGGAAGCGCGAAGAAGGACTTTTCTTTTTTGAGGATAACCGCATATTCCTTAACTAGAGAATGTTGTGTCTCCCACGCACGCGCCAATATCCATCCGAACCAGCTACGACACATTTTTATCCATTTGCATAGGTCCCACCTGTCAGGAGGGGTGCAGAAATAAAAAGGAATCATAAAATGTCTCGCCACGGTGATTCGAAAGAGTGACCTCAACTAGCCAGTGGCACATGTAGCACTGGAAGGATGGGCACGTACAGGGACAGGCCCCACTCCTCAGTCTACCCACGTAGCCTTTTCCTTTAGTCTACCTAGCCGTCTAATCAACTGCCTGCAGGCCACTTCTCCCATTTACTTCTCCATCGGGAACTGATTTTCCTCGGCTTCTTCACTACTCCTTGATCTTCATTTGCATCCAAACCACACTGCATTCACATTATTTTAATCTCTTCACATCCTCCTGGAGTAATTCCGAAGCCCCTATAAATAATCATCTTCTTCAGTTAGACTAGCCATCTAATCCTAGTTCTCCAAACCATAGCCCTCTGGTCCAGCGGTTCCAAATGGCAAAAGAGATCGAGATGCAGGTTTTTAGCGTCCAACATGTCCTCGTCGAAGGCTCGTTGAGCATAGTTGCCATAGTCATCGACCACCCAAGGGTTGTTCGGTAGTGGATCAACAATGTATCCAACTCCCTCCAAAAGGTGGAGATGAATGTCATTGGTCTCGACGCAGAGTACATGGAGCGTGCCACTGGGAAGATCCAACGCGCCGCCGTCCTTCAGCTGTGCCTCGAAGATGATGTTTTGGTGTACCACATCATACACGCGCCCTCCATACAAGGTGAGCTTCATGATTTCTTGTCTCGGGAGGACATATACTTCTGTGGGGTAGCCATCGCAGGGGACAAACAGAAATTGGAGCCGTACAACCTTGATTTGAAAAGCATCACTGACGTACAAACCAAAATAAAAATTCTTGTAGAAGATTGTGATAAACCGACACCATTTCTGTGCTCGGAACATATCTTCAGACGGGTGATGAGATGCTGGCATTAAGTTCGTATGGATGGGAGAATTATCCCTTGACGTACGAGCGGATAAAATATGCTGCCCTCGATGCCCGTGTGAGTTTCGAGATAGCTGCAAGGTCCAGAGAGCTTGTTGCGAAGCCGTCTCCCGCAGAAATGAGAAGAAGAAGAAGAAGAAGAAGAAGAAGAAGAAGAAGAAGAAGAAGAAGAAGAAGAAGAAGAAGAAGAAGAAGAAGAAGAAGAAGAAGAAGAAGAAGAAGAAGAAGAAGAAGAAGAAGAAGAAGAAGAAGAAGAAGAAGAAGAAGAAGAAGAAGAAGAAGAAGAAGAAGAAGAAGAAGAAGAAGAAGAAGAAGAAGAAGAAGAAGAAGAAGAAGAAGAAGAAGAAGAAGAAGAAGAAGAAGAAGAAGAAGAAGAAGAAGAAGAAGAAGAAGAAGAAGAAGAAGAAGAAGAAGAAGAAGAAGAAGAAGAAGAAGAAGAAGAAGAAGAAGAAGAAGAAGAAGAAGAAGAAGAAGAAGAAGAAGAAGAAGAAGAAGAAGAAGAAGAAGAAGAAGAAGAAGAAGAAGAAGAAGAAGAAGAAGAAGAAGAAGAAGAAGAAGAAGAAGAAGAAGAAGAAGAAGAAGAAGAAGAAGAAGAAGAAGAAGAAGAAGAAGAAGAAGAACCAGAAGGGCATTATGGATGGATGAACTATTTCCTCTCTTGTAAAAAATATATTCCCTCTCTGTGTATATTGATATAGATGGACTATTTCGATGGTGTGCATTCTTTGGAACAAGTAGTAGCATGGGTCCGCTTGACTATAAGGAACTATTTATCTGCCTAGCTTTCTCTACTACTCCTTCCAGTGATCGGTATGCAATGCATGTGTCCGTAGACATGACAGCTTGTCCATGGAAGTTCAACTACGGCGACCATCATGTTTCATCCACTGCCACTCGCGATTCCCGCGATGGCGCTCCACCCCATGGCACCACGTCCCCGGACGTGCGCCTCACCCCTCTCGGCCGCATCGCCCCTCTGCCTTTGTGTGCATGACATGTGGGCCAACTGAAATGCGGTGAGCATCAAGTTTCTAACACAGCCACCCATGATTCCCACAACACCGCTTGAACCCATGACACCACACGTCCCCCAACCTGCGGCTCACCCCTCTCGGCCCCACTGCCCCTCTGCCTTCGGGAGCATTACATGTGGACCAGCCACCTATCGGGTCCACATGTTATTGACTCAAAGGCAAGTGTCGTAAGGCACTGAAGCTTAGACCCGAGGGCCCCGAGAGGTAAATGTAACTCCTGCGCTAGGCCTCGTGGTGCTACCGATGCACGAACTTGTGGCAAACTCGAGATTTGTTTCTTTACTATACATGCACGCAATGATTTAATGGACATTGTAATCTCAACATGTGATGAGGAGCTCTAAATTTGAATTTGAAACTTATAAAATGAAAAAATTCAAAACAAATAAACTGGGAGAGAGGGACTATATTGTTGGATGTGTCCCATACGAAACAAGTCCCCTAGTTTGTCATCGCGAAGATGCGGTTAGAAAGTAGCACAGTGATACGTCTCCAATGTATCTATAATTTATGAAGTATTCATGCTATTATATTATCTTTTTTGGATGTTTATGGGCTTTACTAAACAATTTTATATTATTTTTGGGACTAACCTATTAACCGGAGGCCCAGCCCAAATTGCTGTTTTCTTGCCTATTTCAGTGTTTCGAAGAAAAGGAATATCAAACGGAGTCCAAACGGAATGAAACCTTCGGGAGAGTTATTTTTGGAACGGAAGCAATCCAGGAGACTTGGAGTAGAAGTCAGGGAAGCTTCGAGGAAGCCACGAGGCAGGGAGGCGCGGCCTACCCCCTGGGCGCGCCTCCCACCCTCGTGGGCCCCACGTGGCTCCCCTGACCGACTTCTTTCGCCTATATATGTCCATATACCCTAAAAACATTGGGGATCACAATAGATCGGGAGTTCCGCTGCCGCAAACCTCCAGAGCCATGAAAAACCAATCGGGACCCTGTTCCGGCACCCTACCGGAGGGGGGATCCCTCACCGGTGGCCATCTTCATCATCCCGACGCTCTCCATGACGAGGAGGGAGTAGTTCACCCTCGGGGATGAGGGTATGTACCAGTAGCTATGTGTTTGATCTCTCTCTCTCTCTCTCTCTCTCTCTCTCTCGTGTTCTTGATTTGGCACGATCTTGATGTATCGCAAGCTTTGCAATTATAGTTGTATCTTATGATGTTTCTCCCCCTCTACTCTCTTATATTGGATTGAGTTTTCCCTTTGAAGTTATCTTATCGGATTGAGTCTTTAAGGATTTGAGAACACTTGATGTATGTCTTGCATGTGCTTATCTGTGGTGACAATGAGATATTCACGTGATGTACTTGATGTATGTTTTGGTGATCAACTTGCGGGTTCAGTGACCTTGTGAACTTATGCATATGGGTTGGCACACATTTTCGTCTTGACTCTTCGGTAGAAACTTTGGGGCACTCTTTGAAGTTCTTTGTGTTGGTTGAAAAGATGAATCTGACATTGTGTGATGCATATCGTATAATCATACCCACGGATACTTGAGGTGACATTGGAGTATCTAGGTGACATTAGGGTTTTGGTTGATTTGTGTCTTAAGGTGTTATTCTAGACTCTATGATAGATCGAACGGAAAGAATAGCTTCGTGTTATTTTACTATGGACTCTTGAATAGATCGATCAGAAAGGATAACTTTGAGGTGGTTTCGTACCCTACAATAATCTCTTCGTTTGTTCTCCGCTATTAGTGACTTTGGAGTGACTCTTTGTTGCATGTTGAGGGATAGTTATATGATCCGGTTATGTTATTATTGTTGAGAGAACTTGCACTAGTGAAAGTATGAACCCTAGGCCTTGTTTCGAAGCATTGCAATACCATTTACGCTCACTTTTGCCAATTGTCACCTTGCTGTTTTTATATTTTCAGATTACAAAAACCTATATCTACCATCCATATTGCACTTGTATCACCATCTCTTCGCCGAACTAGTGCACCTATACAATTTACCATTGTATTGGGTGTGTTGAGGACACAGGAGACTCTTTGTTATTTGGTTGCAGGGTTGTTTGAGAGAGACCATTTTCATCCTACGCCTCCCACGGATTGATAAACCTTAGGTCATCCACTTGAGGGAAATTTGCTACTGTCCTACAAACCTCTGCACTTGGAGGCCCAACAATGTCTACAAGAAGAAGGTTGTGTAGTAGACATCACACATCATCTTCGTACTCGTACGACAACAAATCGGCCGCAGACAACATCGTCCACCTTTGACTGCCATGTGCAAGGTTCATGCTATCTACTTCAATCTCACCGTGGTTCCATCGTACTAATTCAGGCGGTGGCCCGTTGCATGGCTGATCCCAATGTTGCACAAAGGTTCTACAGGAACGGCATCACCGTTGTAAATGTTGTGCAAATTGATGTTGGTACCCTCCCGTACATATGCAAGCCAATCTCCACTCGCACCGAGCCTAACCTGTGAAATAGTGGGCAGGGGGAGAATTAGGAAATGGACACGGAAGTAGTCTTTAGAATGCATTTACTACGTGATCAAACTCATCTTACCTGCTCATCGAACAAAACCTGAGTGCCCCTCAACGTCGACATCTCAAGAGGCATCAACTTGCAACTATGACCACGCCGCGCTGGAGAGACCCCCTAGGAAACATCCTCGTGCATTGCACAGAACATCAAGATGCATTTGTATGAGTAGTTTATCTTGTGAGTGAAAAGAGTGAATGAGAGAAGGCCTTATTTGCAAATGTGGAGAGGGGTGTAGGTTTGTTTTTGCAAAATTGCCACAGTTTTCTTCCTATCCATCAGATATAAATCGGACGGCCTATAAAAAAGCAGAGTTGGTGATGATGGTGTGCCTGCCATCCTACAATATGGGCCGTCTGATATATATCTAACGGATAGGAAGGAAACTATGACAATTTACCCGCACTCATCTCCACATTTGCAGATAAGGCCTTCCTTCGTTCATCTTTTTCTCCCACAAGATCTTGATGTTCCGTGCAACGCATAGGCATCTTGCTAGTATAAGAGGGGTATGGGTATTTTTTTATGCAAAATTGCCATGTTTCCTTCCCATCCGTCAAATATAAATTGGATGGCCTATACTGCAGGATGGCAGGCACACCATCATCAACAAATCTGTTTTTATAAGAGTAGAGATAGAGATAGAGACTACTACTACCAATGTGCTGGCCCGTGCGTTGCAATGGATCCAAAGTAGTAGAATAATACTTGTTCACGGGCTTGAAATATAAACACTCTAGTTTTGATATACATGTATCAGTAAAAGTAAATCATGCTTCACTCAAAATATATTCCTCGGGTTGTTTTGATGGTTCGAAGATAACAGGTTTTAAAAAAATTGGAGATGTTTCTTTTAACATTTTGTAGCGTGGCACGACATCCGGTGCACCTAATCGTCTAGAAAAAAAATTGAGTTTGGGTCGGTGGCACACCCTGTGGCAAGATGCCCGTGTAGCCTTCTTCTATAACTAGCAAGATGCCCGTGAATTGCAGGGAACATCAAGATGCATTTTTTACAAAACACATGTTGTGATTGACCCTTGTAGGAGTAATCCCATGTGTAAAAACTACTGATATCTCGAGAATTTTATCGAAAAATGGTATCTTTGGAACAAGTTTTCTCTACTACTGCTCCTTGCAGTGAGCGGTATGCAATGCATGTGTTAGCAGACATGACAACTTGTCCATGGAAGTTGAACCACGGCGACCATCACGTTTCTTGTTTCTACCACTGCCTCACCCACCCGCGATTCCCACGACGCCCTCCCACCCACGGCACGACGTCCCCCGGCATGCGCCTCATCCCTCTCGGCCCCACTGCTCCTCTGCCTTTGTGTGCATGACATGCGGGCCAGCTGAACTGTGGCGACCATCAACTTTCCACCACAGCCACACCCGATTGGACGCAGTTTGCCTGCTCCGATCCGTACTCCCGCATCATCGAATTTTCATCCAGCGACTGTGACACATTTCGTCCCAGGCATCAATCCTCAGCTAGAGTACTTTTGTACTACAGGTAGTACCCGCCGGTGTGGCCATCTACGCCTCGACGCCCAGCTATGGCACCCTCGCCACAGCCACGCCACCACCGGCCGGTTCATCTCGAATGAGTGAGTCGCGAACCATGCCACCACCATGAGAATGACATGTGGGCTAGCCGCATTTAAGGTCCACATGTCATTGACTCATAGGCCGGTGCACTAAGCCACTGAAGCTCAGTCCCGTGGGCCCCGAAAGGGAAATATAACTCCTGCGGCAGGCCTTGTGGTGCTCCCGCAGTACGAGCTCGTGCCAAACCCGGATGAGATTTGGTAACCAACTAGTAAGCTACATGTGCATTGCACGCATGAGATTTGGTAACCAAATCTCTACTCTCTATATCTATATCTATATCTATATCTATATCTATATCTATATCTATCTATATCTATATCTATATTCTTATAAAAACAGAGTTGGTGATGATGGTGTGCCTGCCATCCTGCAATATAGGTCGTCCGATTTATATCTGACGGATAGGAAGGAAACTATGGCAATTTTGCAAAAAGATGCCCACACCCCTCTCCACATTTGCAAATAAGGCCTTCTCTTGTTCATCCTTTTCTCCCACAACATAAACTACTCATACAAATGCATCTTGATTTTCCGTGCAACGTATGGGCATCTTGCTAGTTATGAATAAATAACACTCTATCAACGAGCCGCATCAGACACCAAATTTCTTGGCTTCCGTGCTACAGCTAGATCTTCCCCTTGTTTCTGTTTTCCAACCCGGCGGCGGGCGGGGTGCGGTTCGCCAATGGTCGGTTTGCTCAACGACTGTCCCACATGAAAGTGAAAATGCTAGGCAACACGCCTTCCCTAGCTATGTGGCGTGCCGGACGGGCCGTGGAGTACTCCCGATTCCCGGGCGTGTGGGGGTGCGATGCGAACGCGGCAGGCCTTTTCTTTTTACTTGCAACGTGCCCGTGCGTTGCGACGGATCCAAAGTGAGTAGTAGAATAGTAGTACTTGTTTACAAACTTGAAAGAAATCACTCTTGTTTTGATATACTCCTAATATATTACTTTTCACTCAAAATATATTTCTCGGGCTGTTTTGGTGAGGTGAGGGAGGGATGTGGTTGCTTTCAATATAATAAGGGATTTTCTGCAAATTGGAGCAGAGAAGTGGGCTATTGTTGCAAAATGCCACAACTTACCTCACAGCCGTTAGATGCATATCTAATGGTCAGAAACGACGGATGGCAGACACACCACCATCACCAACTGAGGCTTTTTCCACCAGATAAGCAGGGTACGTAGTAGCTAGGTTGGCGCATCATCAGTTTGGTCACATGCGGTCCGGCATGTTCTAGTGTTTCTAGCAAGACGCCCATGCGTTGCACGAAGTTGATGGAAAAGGTAAGCACAACTTATAAATTGATGGATGGAGTACCAGTTAAAGTGATGCATATAATTAAGCAAAGGGATCGCACATGTCGGTATTGACTGGAATGAGAATGCAATAGCACAATAATAATAAAGGCCATGATGATGCAATCGCAGTGGTGGTTACAGGAGGCAAGAAGAAAGATGCATCCATCAATGTACGACCTCCTCCTCCTCCTCAACTTAGTGCGCCGGGCCACCGACCGGCGGCTAAGGAGCGGCGGCTTTTGTGGCGAGGTCAAGGTGCTTCTCAGCAAAGGCATCCAAGGCTTCCAGCCGGTTGACGAAGGCCAACGTCGTGGTGTCCTCAATGGCCTTGTAGATACCTATGTACACGATTTGCTCGTACATGTGGATGTGTAGGTCGATGAATTCTTGCAGGGCGAGGCACCTCGCAGCGAGTGCGACCTCCAGGTGGACATTCTTTGTGGCGTCAGTGGGCAGTCGTAGGGCGACCAGTGCTTGAAAGAGGTTCCGGCCATGAAGGCCGATTAGGGTGTCAGGCAATGAGGAGCCCGGGCGCGCGGGCTGGAGGAGTACAACGATGTCGTCCCTAACCTTCTTGAGGACGGTGAACTTGTTGGTGGTGGCAACGATCATCTGGTCCAACTGAGAGTCGTAGTTGGCGTTGACGGCGGCCATCCAACAGTCGGTCGCGAACACTCTCTGGAGACGATCCTCGGCGCCATGCCGCAGGCCGGCGTCGTGGACCATCTGGCACAGCCGCTTGCCGCTCGCGTGCATCGCCGCCATGGGTCTGGAGTGAGCACATTTGCGCTTAATTTAGGTGCTTCGGCAAATGCTTAGGTGCGTACAATGTGGTAGATGCATTGGAATGGAGGGCGCCTTTACATGAGTGCAAACTGCGTTGCATTCACATCGTGCAGCCTCTTTTCCCGGTCCTCCTCCCATTACTTCCCTCATTTATGCATGATGCTAATTGAAGGAGGATGCATCATTGGCCGTTCAACATTTCGGGAACCGCTACCCCTCCCTCGTCTGCATTAAAGCCGTATCGGGAGCTGCGCCACCCGCTGCACGCCCGGCTGAGCAACCTCCTCGCCTCCATCAAACCCCTCTGTTAAACCCACATGCAAACCGAGAAACCTACTCCGGCCACACGTCCGTTCATGAGCGGGCCGGAATTAAATGCAACACCAGCCGAGCTCCTCTCGTCCGCCCTCAGTTTAAACTAGGCCAGACGTCGGCCAAGCTCCTACCGTCCGCCCTCTATTTAAACGAGGCCAGACAGTCAGCGGGCAAAAATTGCACCCCTCCGCCGCTCCCCCATCTCCTCCTTCACCATTTTATCCACTCTTCCGATGGCTTCCCAGGAGCCATTCTCCGGCATACTACCCGGCTGGGTGGCCCGCCGAGCCCTCCGGATACGGGCGAGGCTACTCGGTGCTTCATCAACCTCGCTTGGCCCGACGGAGCCAGTTCCGCCCCAATCCGGCGCGTGGTTCAGCAACTCACCGCTCCAGTTCAGCTTGATGAGGAGTGGCGAGTTGCTCCACGCCGGCACGGCAGCGAGCACATCGGTACGGGCATCATCGCTGCCGCGTCGTATCGCGCCACCAGTGTTTGCGGTGGCCGCGCCTCCCGTGTCTGTGGGTGCACCTCCCATGCCTGCGGCCGCGCTTCCCGTGCCTGCGGCAACGCCATGCAAGCAGAGACAGAAGCCGGGTGTGTGGAGAGCGACCAGTCAGTGGCCAGCTTCTCCATGTCCGCCGCCATCATCGAGGAGAAGTAGAACACGGGAGGCCGCCGCCACTTGGGTCCCATGAAGGCCACCGCCGAGGCGACGACTACGCATTCAGGTGGTTTCTTTGCTGCTTCGTCTCTTTCGAGGACCTTTGTCAACCCCGCAAGTGTCTGTCGGACATGAGGAAGACAATGGGATCCGCGGGCGGCCATTTAGATTAGGTACTCCCTCTCCTGCTGGCGGGAAATATTTGTTCTTAGAATGGATAAATTGGATGTGTCTATAACTAAAATAAGTCTAGATACATCCATTTCTAGGCCAAGTATTTCCAGATGGAGGGAGTATTAATTATACCAAGAGAGCCAGATTAACACCGCTTAGTTCATGTAAATGTAATGAAATCCATCATGTTTATACGAAAATCTGGCTTTTTTATACGAAATCTTGCATGCTTATATGAAAACAGTCTGTGTTTGCACGAATTTTATCTGGTTGGTTAGAGTTGTGAAAATGTATGTCGCTAGCGTTTGATGTCGTCCTCCGCGGAAGGAAGCGGGAGGAAATTTGCCGGCTGCCGTTGGAGATGCTCTTATGCTGGAAATAATAGTCACATCCAATCCATTTGAGTTAATTGCGTGTATGATTCTCCCTCTACAAAAAGTTAACTGCATGTACAGTGTACACGTGACTTGCAGGGTGGCTACATCTTCGTACAGAAAGTTAAAAAGAAACAAGTCCATCCTTAATCTTGTATTCTAAGTACTCTGTGGGTTCCATTGTCAGTACAGTAGCGAAAGAAGTATATATTAAATAAGTAATATATAATATAAAAATCTAAAGTTAAAGACAAAATTTGAACTCAAGTCATCGCGTTGCGAGTATCGGGCGCTAACCAGTGCAGCACATATTTGTTGTAGACCATGTTGGAGATATATCTCCATGTCTACTCTTATACTCCATCCGTTCCTAAATATTTGTCTTTTGCAGATTTCAAATGGAGTACCACATACGGATGTGTATGTAGACATATTTTAGAGTGTAGACTCACTCATTTTGCACCGTATGTAGTCACTTGTTGAAATCTCTAAAAAGACAAATATTTAGGAATAGAGGGAGTAGAAAACAGAGTTGGTGATGATGGTGTGCGTGCCATCCTGCAATATAGGCCGTCGGATTTATATCTAACGGATAGGAAGGAAAATATCGCAATTTTGCAAAAAGATACCCACACCCCTCTCCACGTTTGCAAATATGGCCTTCCCTCGTTCATCCTTTTCTCTACTCTTATTAGCAATGTGCCCGTGTGTTGCAACGGATCCAAAATAGAATAATACATGTTCACAAACTTGAAAGAAAAACACTCTAGTTTGGTGTATATATCACTAAAAATATACTCGTATTAGGTTTCACTCAAAATATATTCCTTGTGGCTGTTTTGATGAGGTGGGGGAGGGATGTGGTTGGTTTCAAGATACTAAGGGGTTTCTACAAATTGGAGCAGAGAAGTGGGGTCTTGTTGCAGAAATGCCACGACTTACATCATAGTCGTTAGATGCAGATCTGATGGTCAGAAATGACGGATGGCAGACACACCATCATCACCAACTAAGTCTTTTATAGGAGTTAGAGATAAAAAAACAGAGTTGGTGATGATGCTGTGCCTGCCATCCTGCAATATAGGCCCTCTGATTTATATCTGACGGATAGGAAGGAAACTATGGCAATTTTGCAAAAAGATACCCACACCCCTCTCCACATTTGCAAATAAGGCCCTCCCTTGTTCATCCTTTTCTCTCACAAGATAAACTACTCATATAAATGCATCTTGATGTTCCGTGCAGTGCATGGGCATCTTGCTAGTCTCTCACAAGATAAAAATACTCATACAAATGCATCTTGATGTTCCATGCAAGGCACGGGCATCTAGCTAGTTTCTTTTAAAATATTTACTGCGATAATTGGGTTGATGTGATATATTATATGTCTGCCCCGAATGATTTCAGATTCACTAGCAGTAACAAAGAAAAGGTTGTCTTGTTAATTAACAGAAAACAGGGTGAAAACTATCACATGAGGCCGGTGAAAACAAGGCACATTGGGTTCAGCGTCATCGTCACTACAGTTGTGCGCGCGCGAGAAGTCTACATATCGAGGCGGCTACGGAGAAAAAGACGTATCTCGTGTGTTTGAGCGAGGCACAGAGACATGATGTTTGAGAGAGAAACTGATTGACAGATTAAGATCAGATCGAGTTATCACCCTTCTGCTGTCATTGTTGGGGTTGGGGGGGTGGGGAAGGGGAGGGAGAGAAAGACATATCGAGAGTGTGCACGGTAGGCACAGAGGCACAACCAACGAGTGTCTGTGTGTATCTGTGTGTGTTTGAAAGAGGAGTAGGTAGATTACTATCAAGATCGAGGTGCCACCCTACTCCTTCGGTGTTGGGTAGTGTGTGTGTGTGTGTGTGTGTGTTTGAGAGAGAAGCCAGTCGATAGATTAGTATCAAGATTGAGGTGTCACCCTACTCCTTCGGTGTTGGGAAGTGTGTGTGTGGGTGGGTGGGTGGGGGGGGGCAGTGACACTTACATATCTGGGTGGGTGGGTGGGGGGGTAGTGACACTTACATATCTCTACTCTTATAAAAAAAATAGAGTTGGTGATGATGGTGTTCTTGCCATCCTGCAATATAGGCCATCCGATTTATATCTGACGGATAGGAAGGAAACTATGGCAATTTTGCAAAAAGATACCCACACCCCTCTCCACATTTGCAAATAAGGCATTCCCTCGTTCATATTTTTCTCCTACAAGATAAAGTAATCATACAAATGCATCTTGATGTTCCGTGCAACGCATGGGCATCTTGCTAGTAGGGACAAAGAGTTTGTGTGGCCCATATCTATATTAAGGGATAGGTAGATAGGATGTGTGCGAGGCATACTTAAAGCATCACGGAGATAAACAAACGGTGTGCATGCAAGTGCCGGAAAAAATGAAGCGATAAACAATGTCTACGCGCGTATGTGTGTGAAAGAGAGAGTGACATAGAGAGAGTGAGAGAGAGAGCGAAATCTCAAAACAAAAGGTGCTCTGCTGGAATCCCATTGTATGTATTCATATGGTTTCGGTACTCGAGTTAACCTTAGGCATATGTGTGAGAGACATAATTATCCTTTGAGACATTAGTGGTTGTGGGTGGGCGGAATTAAAGGGGTGGGCATGTTCGACAGAGAGAGCGTGTGTGTTTCTGTGTGAGAGACTTCTAGGACGAGGTAAAAAGATGAATTCTAACCTTGACGGAGGGAGAGAAATACACGAAGTGCGCGCGTGTGATTCCGATGCCCACGGGAAAATGAGATATGTATGCGTGTGAGAGAGATTGCACAATTCATTCACGTATCACTATCTAACGATCATGGACGTGCATCGCTTGAACATAAATCAATATCTACTTCGTATCGTGGCCAAAGGTACAATATCGATTCAACGCTATAAAGATTGGACACTCACATATCATGCCAAAGCTACAGTGATGTTTCTTCAAACAACCAATGTAGCTATCATGTACATGCACCATTGTTACTCTTGCATTCAAATTCATTAGTCTTGGATGATTTAAGGTGCTATTATGAAGTAATATATGTAATATTCATATATGAATTCAACGGGTACGCAATTTATGAAATGGAGGCTATGTAATCATATGAGGTAACACTTTTAAGTAGCGGACTACAATATCCATTTCTTTTGTGGGACTACAATATCCATTTCTTTTTGTGCACCTCTAGTATCGGCGTTTTGGGAACTAGGGTCCCCAGACTTGCCTGCCTACGGCCCACGGCGTGGCTCCACCAGCGGGCCCATATGGCCCATCTTCACCAGCCAACGCTCAAGACCCTCGCGAGGGGCCAAGCCTCGTGAGGCGGACGATGCAAGACCTCCTCAGGGGTGGCCTCACCAGGCTGGCTCATCAGGAGCAGAGAGATCAAGGCAAGGGGCACCTCGCGAGGTCCCTGTGACGCAACCCATGACGACCATGACCAGGCAGGCGCCAGGCGGGAGCCAGCACGTGCAGTGTCCTCGTTTCCTCTTTGGTGCTAAAGAGGCAAGCGCAGGCAAGGAGTCATGAGGCATTAGGCAAAGGTTTCCATATCGGTGCAACGAGACCAAGACCAGCAGGACGGCAGGATGGAGGTCACCCTGGAGCCCAAGACGGCGTCACCACTAGAGCCTTTGGCAGGCAAAGACTACTTTTGTCAGGATAAGCTGTACTATTTGTCTCTCTTCAAACTTGGCCGTTGTGGGATCCCTTCCCGCTCAATATTTGGGAAGAGGACCCGGGCCTCTATAAATAGGACTAGCCACCACCATAGCAGGGGACGGATCATTCGGACCACCCTTGTACTCACCAGCTCACCAAACACAAGAATACCTCCCCTCAGGAGGCTGTTCTTCCCTTGTAACTATTCATCCCCAGCCCAAGAGGCAATCCACCACACCACACCGGAGTAGGGTATTACACCACATTGGTGGCCGGAACCAGTATAAATCTCGTGCCTCTTGTTCTGTTCTATGGGTTCATCGAGCTAGGCCGTGAGATCGTGGAGCGTGAGGGCTAGGGAGAGTAGAGATCTTCGTGCGCACCGCAGTGTTCGAACCTCGAGGGTTTTGCCAGAACCCGTGATCCGACATTTGGCGTGCCAGGTAGGGGTGCGCTGAAGCTTTCCTTTCGTCGATCCACGCTTTGTTGCTCCACCACAATCATGTCGGACGCTTGTTGAGCCCGCGCTGAGCGCCGAGCCGCCCTCGCCGCCCACGTCGCTCAGACGGCCCCTCTCGGCGGGCCTCCTCGTCGTTCTCCGTCACCCGCCACCAATGCCACCACCGGCCCAGCTGGCAACGAGCAGCAGGCATCCTCTATGCACCCTTTTGTGCGGAGGGACGGCCGCACTGCCACTCTGTCGATGACCCCAGCTGGCTCGTCATCTCACGCCCGTCGCGCTCCCACGGACCTGCAGGCCGCGCTGCTCATGGCACGCGAGCTCCTGCGTTACCGCCTGGTCGATGACCTCTACGAGGACTGGCTGGACCGCATCGCCGAGCTCATCAGCACCGTAGGGGGCTCCCATGTATCGTCCCTCTTGCTGCCTCGCCCTCCGCTAGCTACGGGTGACGTAGCTCACGGGGCGCCTCCACCACCTCTGCACCAAGACGGCGCTCTGGCGCCAAGACACACGGCCCCGCAGTGCGGCCCGCCACGCCAGGCACCCGCGCGTGAAGAAAGAAGCTGTCAAGAAGTTCCCCAACCGCAAGAAAACGCTCCACCGCTCCCAGCACCGCCACGTCAGGATCTCCTGCCACGACAGGGCCATGCGCCACTTGCCACGGCGGCACGCGGACACCAAGATCAAGCTCCGCCCCCACGGCGGGCCCCGGTGGCGACAGCAGGCTGCTGCACCTTCACTCCGGAGTTGTGTAGCATCGTCTGGCCTAGCAAGTTCAAGCCAGACCTGCCTCCTCACTACGACGGCACCCCCGACCCTGCGGAGTTCTTGCAGCTCTACGAGCTGAGCATTGAGGCGGCCAACGGCGACGAAAAAGTCATGGCGAACTGGTTCCCCATGGCCCTCAAGGACGGCGCACGCTCGTGGCTCCTGAACATGCCCGCGGGATCAATCTCCTCCTGGGGTGAGATGCGCGACTACTTTGTCGCCAACTTCCAGGGCACTCGCGATCGCCCGTCGGCCGCGGGTGACCTGCGTCGCATCAAGCAGCAGCCAGGAGAGACCCTGCAGAAGTACATTCAGCGCTTCAACTATGCCCGCCTCAAGATCCCAAAGGTGACGGACGAGGCCATCATCTCCACGTTCTCCGACGGCGTCCGTGATGTCAAGATGAAGCAGGAGGTCGCTATCCACGAAGACCTGTGCATGGCTTTGGAGTTGTTCAACCTAGCAACCAAGTGCGCGGGTGCTGAGGAAGGGCGTCTCTCACTCGTCGAGCTCCCGGCGGCAGACCCAGAAGACAAGAAAGCCAAGGCCAAAGATGTGAAGCGCAAGGGAGTAGCCGTACTCGCAGCAGAGCCAGATATGAAGCGCGGCCGAGACCATCCCGAGTCATCCAAGAGCATCCGACCGTTCTGCACCTTCCACAACGTGCACAGCCACAATACCAACGACTGTCAAAAACTCCAGGCCATTTGAGACGGACGCTTCGACCGACGCCCCGAGCGCAATGACCGGGGCTACAGCCGAGGAGGGGGACGAGGTGGAGGACGCTGGGACAACCGCGGCCCACCCCGGGAGTGGCGTGACCAGCCTCGCGAGGACTGCTGGCACGACCAACCTCGCAAGGGCATTTGGAGGGATCGGCCTCGTGAGGACCGCCCTCGGGGCAAGGCTGGCCTTCCTCCTCTGCCGCCCCCACCAAGAAGGAATGACGACCAGGGCGAGGGGGCTGGGGGCTTCCAGGAGCCTCGCGCCATCGCCTGCATCTTGGGCGGTGCATAGGCCCCAGCCTCCCAGCGCCTCTTCAAGCAGTTTGCTCGCGAGGGGAATGCGGCTCTCCCCAGGCTCGAGGCCACACGACCGCTCAGGTGGTCAAAGTGCGCCATCACCTTCAGCTCAGCAGACCAGCTCAAGTGCGCGGCAATTGCTGGCACCCTCCCGATACTTTGCTCGCCCGTCATCAGCAACGTTCAAGTCACCAAGACCCTGACTAACGGCGGCGCATGACTCAATGTCCAGTCCGTCGAGACGTTTGACAGCCTCCAAGTGCCATATGATCAGCTACAACCTATCAAGCCCTTCTCAGGAGTGACTGACGGCTCCACCACCCCGATAGGGCAGGTCCGCCTTCCTGTCACCTTTGGACGGTGCAACAACCACTGCACCGAGCTCATCGACTTCGACATCGCCCACATCCATCTGCCATACAACGCCATCCTCGGTACCCAGCACTGGCCAAATTCATGGCAGTGACTCACCACAGCTACAACGTCCTCAAGATGCCAGGAAGCGGCGGGATCATCATGGTCCCCTATGAAGAAAGAGATGTGGTGTGGTCCCTCGAGCGCGCCTTCCAAGCCACAGAAATCGAAGACCCCGACCACGAAGGAATCATGTACCCTCCTGAGGCCATCCCCAAGAAGAAGAAGCAGCTGCTCCGTGCTGGCCCTCAGGAGAGCGGCGTCTCCAGCAGCACCACCTCAGGACCTGTTCCCTCGGATGGGGCGCCTCCCTCCCGAGCATAGGAAGGCGCGCCTGGCACCCTCCTCGGGCAAGGCTCAGGGGCTCTCTTCTAGAGGGCCTTAGACCTCGCCAACGTCACGAGGGAGGCGCTCGGGCACCACGTGGAGGCATGCTTTGCGGCACGTTTCCCTCAGGAGGGCACCGGGTAAGAAGTGCTCGGCGCTCAGGAGTTCATCGCCAAGACCACTCGGGAGCTGCAGGATGCAAGGGCCATGCGCGGCGATCGCCGCCACCTGGCACGGCCCCCCATCCAGGCGAGGATGGTGGGCTGCGCGTCTGCATCGACATCCCAGGGCTCAACCGGGCCGCGTCTCAGGAGAGCTTCTGGCCTTCGCGCGTGGGACGTTGCGAGGGCCCACCTCATAGCTATGTTCCCATGCTGTTTGGCCTGCCGAGCATGGCGGCCGCCTTCCGGCGCAGCCTGCAGAGCATCCTGGCGGGTCAGGAGGCCAGGCATCACGCGGTCCTGGTGGAGATGGAGACGGTCCTCAAGGAACCGCTTGGGCCCCTAGGGCCTCCCGAGGCTCAGGGCCCCGGTGGCTCATGAGGAGCGACCCCTTCACCGCGCATCTTCAGCTACTCCAACATCTCTTCAGCAGCTAAACCAGGTGACATTTCCCAAGTTCATTTAGCTGGGAGCGCCCCTCGGGCTAGATCATTCCTAGGTCACGTGGGCCAGTCCCTGCAGCATGTATCTTTTTGCGTCTTTAGCTTGCTCTGCTGGGTGCGCCCCTTGGGCTGCATCATTCCCAGGCCGCTCGGGTCCGACCCAATGGCATGTATCGTTCCTGCATTTACCTAAGCTAGTTCGCTTTCCATGCATGATCTATCTATGATTATCACCTGCTTGATTATCACCCACCACCGGAGCTGCTCATGCTGGCACGACGCTTGTACTTGGGTCTGTCCCTGCAACGTCGACAAATCTGAGCGGTCAAGCTCTGATTCGCGGCATGCCCCACGCACGTCACCTCACCAGGCCCTCAGTGCCTTCACCTTCTTGCGGAGCAACCAGTGACGGACCGACAATCCTCAGGGGCAATCTGTGTCCCTCCTCGCACTAACTTGCAGGAACCTCCCGAGGAGGATGGCAGGCGGTACCATAGGCTCCCTCTACTCCCATGCAATTCACTTGCGCGTTAAAAGGGGGGCTGCTGAGCATCACGACTCAGGAGCTCTTACTGGCTCTCCATCCCTCACCCCCTGGCCTTGACCACGACATCACGACCTGGCATACCAACGGCGACTGAGCTCGCTCGAGGGCCAGGACCTGAGGACGCAGAGCACATAGAAGAGTGGGGAGAAGAGGGGAGGCCTGCACGGGCCTAACCTAGCTGCGCTACGACCGTCGACGCACGAGACAGGCGCAGCGCAAGGAATCGAGCCAAGATCACCGAGATAAGTCATGCATTCGAGCCAAGCCCAGCGCTATTACAAAGACGTTTAGCTTTCGTCGCCTTATTTCGGCAGCGCAGCCCTCCTTTTCGGCCTCAGGGAGCTACTTGCACGCCAAGGGGGACCTCCCGAGCATCTCGTCTCGGGGGCTCTCACTGCACCTCGGGCCGCTCACCTCCTGGCCTTGACTACGGCATCACGACCTGGCATACTAGCGACGGCTGAAGCCTGCCTGGGAACTGGGACCTGCTGGCGTAGAGCGCTAAGTTGCCGTGAGAATGAAAAGGAGGGAGAGCGAGGTCAAGGCAAGGGACGCTGCAGCAGGCCTCGCCACCTTCACTAGCACGCTTTCTCTTGGGCAACCTCGCCTCCCTTTCGGCCCTTGGGTATTTGCTTGCACGCCAAAGGAGACCCCCCGAGCATCGCGCCTCGAGGGCTCTCACCGGATCACCGGCCGCTCACCTCCTGGACTTGACCATGGCATCGTGACCTGGCATACCAGCGACGGCTACAGCCTGCTTGGGGACTGGAACCTGTCAGCGTAGAGCGCTAGGCTACCGCAAGGGGCGCAAATGGTCGATTAGCCGAAGCAGAATACGCGACCGCAACACTAGACAAAAGACTATAGTGCATTAGGCCAAAAGCGCTACAAGTTCTTTACACACCCCCACGGGGTTCGTCTTGATTCCTGGCAGGGAACAAAAGGGAAACGAAGCCCTAGCTACGGTCCTTGACGCCATCACCAATAGTGGACCGCGGAAGGCCTGCGCCAACCCCATCCAGATCAGCGACGACGGCGGCCGGATCTCCCGCCTCTTTCTAAAATTTCCGCCACCTATTATTTAGCATGCGAAATTCCCCTTTTTTCCTGGGTGCATGGAGAACAACAGTAACAATACCGCCCTCATCTACATAATAGGTCGGGCTGCTTTGGTAACTTCTGGTTCCCCCCACCACACGGCACCCCCATTTCCTCTCCCCCTCCCGCAAAAACGACTAACTCCACAGCACCAGAGCATCTTACATCACACGGTCCCTACTTCATCGGCCTTTCTACCCTCCCCTCTCGAAACCCTAGACTGCTCATCCACCGGCGTACCAGAGCCCATTCACTGCTAGCGGCGTCCACCTCGCCGGATCTTCTTCTGCGGCCGCATCTACCCCTCCCACCTCCACAAACACCTTACTCGATAGTTCTAGATCTCCTTACCGGACCCCGACAGCCAACGTGCCTGAAAGCGTGCTTTGCTAGGATTTTCGACCAGTAATCCCTTCGTGCAGATAATGATTTCTACTACTGGCTGCTAAATTAGATCTGTAGATGTCATACATGATACTACCTCGTACCTTCGTTCCTAAATATAAGTCTATCTAGAGATTCCACTATAGGCTACATACAGAGCAAAATGAGTGAATCTACACTCAAAAATGCATCTATATACATCTGTATGTGGTCCATACTGGAATCTCTACAAAGACATATATTTAGGAACAGAGGCAGTACATTACACAAAATCGTAGGTGGCATGTAGGAACTCCAGTGCATTACATTAGGCTCCCTTAGAGTGCCTGCTAGTCCAGCACACAGAGTCATGGATATTTTATGCTACACACACAATCATTAGTAGGTGGTTTAAATATGCGCAAGGGATATGCAATGTATTATCATGTAGAGATGTCTCAAATTAGCCGTGTCAACTTGCATATAGGGTTACACAATGAAAAAGTACAAGATGTATGTGGCAATTTCATGGAACATCCCAAAAAAAGGAGAGGCAGCTGTGAGCCTATACAGTGTGCTATGGTAGGTCACTCCTCCATTGCAATCATCGTGACGTGTTATTTGTATGTCAGTTCTATTGGCCAAGTTTCTTAGGGACAGTTATTATGAGTTATCCTAAGAAAATAAGAACCTGTGAGTATAAGTTCCATGTAATAAGCCAACCAGTTCTTTTCATTGCCTTCCTTTTCAGCTTTTCTTTGGTATGATCAGTGAAAAGTCTAGATTGCATTATATTTTTTCATTTTGCTGCCCATATGAAAAATAATTTGACATCAAACATCACAAATTGAACCCAGTGCAGTAATTAATATGATAGGAAAACAGACCATCACTATTTGTTCAAAATGCAAATACAAAGATACCATCTACTTGGCACAATCTACTTTGGTCAATGTCTTCCATAGAGATCCCATTGCCTAATTTAAACGAAGAACGCATGACCCACATTTAAATGGAGAACAATTATTTATTAAAATTCGATGGTCCAAGTGGCTGGTTATTATCATATAACAGCACCACCTGAAAGCATCATATAGCAGCAGCAACAGTGTGCAATTCATCATATACCAGTAGCAGCTCATAGCAATTCATCATATAGCAGCAGTAGGAGCAGCTCATAGCAATTCATCATATAGCAGCAGCAGGAGCAGCTCATAGCAATTCATCATATAGCAGCAGCAGGAGCAGCTTATAGCAACTCATCATATAGCAGCAGCAACTCATAGCAATTAATCATATAGCAGCAGCAGGAGCAGCTCATAGCAATGCATCATATAGCAGCAGTAGAAGTAGCTCATAGCAATTCATCGTATAGTGGATCAGAATGAAATTTTGGCAAAAAATCAGAGGAGGTCCTCACCTTGTTGGATGATCTCATCCTTTAACAGAACCTCAAGGCCACGGCCTTGGAGGAGGGGAGGGGGAATAAGGTGCCTTCTGCTGTAGTGTGGCATCAGCCGTAGTTGTGCGGCACCCGCCGGAGTAGTACGTTGGACAGACCATAGTGAAGCAGCCGCTGGAGACCATGAGAATGAGGGGCGGCGCCAGAGGGAGGAGAAGCCAGGGAGATTTGCCCCTCCATGCCGGCCATGTAGCCTAGCTGGACAGAGCATCGTCGAGGACCAGGCCAGATGGGACCAGAGGCGACGGCTCGCTGGAGGAACCCTAGGGCTGCAGGCAGGGATCGAGGTAGAGGGAAAGGGGAGAGGAGATGCAAGCGGGCAAGGCAATGAATGCTTGCGTGTTTGTTTTTACTTGAGGGTCAGGTGTGACGCGGGCGTTAGCAGTTGCATTTTGAGTGTAATATAGGCAGACAACAGAGTCATTTCACTATTCCCATTCCCTTCAGTTTTTAGTGAGCTTCTACTCGAAACACCCCCCTCCAAAGCGAAATAAGTTAATCCCAAGCCCATAACTCAAAAATGACTTCTTTACATCTTTTATGGCTTATTTTGACAATAAGCCCTAAAAAGGCGGAATTGAACTCGCCCTTAACCTGTAATTCAATTGTGCGTGCAATGATGAATCACTCCTGCCTGCTATAGTGTACATTTAAGCATCATCATACATGGCATAACCTAATACATGTACATTCCATTGGAGAATCTGGCATATGCAATGTTTATGTTAGTTCATACGTTCCACATGATGTTTAAATGCCCCTTAAATCTGGTCAGTCAAGTGATGGTCTTTAAGCCTCCTTCTTTGCTTCTTTTCTTGATATGTAAGATTTGCTCACACATCTGTTCAATCGTTGTTTGCATCAGCCAGCCATACTAGGACTGTTTGGTTTGATAACTTGTTGTTCTTGACCTAACACTCTAACAAAGCTTGTCAACGATTTAAACACTAAGGGCTGCTGTAGTGGGGCCTTGTCAAACTCATAGGTGACATAAAGGTTTGGATGTACACTAAAGTAGGCTCTCCAAGAGTACCTGGAGACCCAGTTCGATGGTATGCCTAGTTTTTACATAGTGCACACATAGTAAATGCTCATTTCATTGTGTCCAAGTGCAAGACATGTGGTATGTTTCATTATGAGGTATTGTTTTGTTATAATCTCATCCTTTTGTGTTATTCACAGACTGGAAAGTATGCATATTTATCTTCCAAGGAGACGAGTAACTAGTTTGTGTCACCTTGCAGAGGGGGTGCAACGAAGATAAGATTGAAGATTTCCAAGTACAAAATGTTAGGAAGGAGCCTTGCAAGAGAAGTCGGAGCTGCGCTGAGCCTGTTCAACCAGTTAAGGCAAGTCACTATATCCAACTCAACAGTTCAATTCCTTGTTTGTTTCAGGCATAGTTATTTTGCTCTTTTCAATTGCTTTATTTGTCCTTAGTTAATGAGATGCCCAAACAATGATGCCTGATGTTGGGTACTTGTATAACTATTAGTTGACATAATTAAAGGCCTTACCATTTAATTACTCTGGTGAAGTGTGCCTGAAGCTTTGAAGTCTATTAACCAACTATTATTGCATGAGGCTCACAATCTAGTTTATACTAGGCTAATGATTGCATAATTTTGCTTGCTGTAGTAGGTTTGTATGAATCCCTCTGCTGTTCATTATGCTCCCTAAGACTTTAATTGAGCTACAGAATGGCCAACCGCTTGCTTACTTATACGCAACGTGCTGTCTAAATTTGTAACTTGTCTGTGTTTTGGATTGGGCCCCAACATCATGCTCCTCTAGTGAGCTAAGAGAGATTTCTGTATGCAGGCTTCACAGACTACCTTTTTTATAATTTTTAAAATATCACCTGCTTATGCTTCATGATGTGTAACATTATTGTTAGTCCTGTTTTGCCATGTACAAAATAGTCTGTCTTGCCTGCTTCACTGTTGTAACTATATTTTTGGCCTAGTCATGTGTACTTACAGAAACATTTCAGGATGAAGTAACATCAACACAAAGATCTGCGAGCAGTGCGGCATGGCCGTTACCGAATGATTATGGATTGGAATTGGAATGTGCTGATGTTCTCGAGCATCAACAAGAGGTGGCAACATAATGTGTACATGATTCTCAACGTACAATTAACAAGTTGAGACTGGACATGCATGTATTAGATGTAGTAGTCAAAAATGAAACAAGACACTGAGGTAACCACGAATGAATTGGAGATTTTGCAGACTGAAATTTGTGCTATCTGAATCCGGACAATCCTTTTTTCTGAAGAGATTATAGTTCAAATGATAAGTTCTGTTGATGTGTGTCCATGATGTATGAGCTTTATTTGTCCAGTGTATGTAATTTGTTGTTTGTGTACGCTTTATAATCACTGGTGCCGAACTATAATGCCCAGTGGGTATATTCGGTTGTAATTTCTTTATTGTATAATGTAGGATTATTCTACGTTTCTATGCTTTTTATTGTATAGTGTACATTTTTTAGAGGCGATAGTATAGAGTAGGATAATTCTTGAATATGCTATATCGTTGAAACGGGGGCCAACATGCCCAAACATTTCCTGGACGCCATACAAATGAACAAACATGTGCAGTCAAAGCGGGCCTTAATTGGGCTGGTCAAAATAATATTAAGTGGATCCCAAATGGGCCCACCGTAAGAACGGCTCTTAGCAGGCCGTCAACAGGCCTAAAGCTTTATAGGGCCGTATAAATAGAAATGGCCTGCGGGCCTTTATCAGGCCGAAATAAATGTCAATTTTGTGTCGGCCCTTTTACTTTACGGGCCAGTAAGAGGCCGAAAGTGTTATGGGCCAGAGGAGGCTCAATTTGCAAACTAGGCTTTTAACAGGCCGAAAGTTGCGTTGGGCTGATATGATGCCCTGCGGAATGTGGGCCCCTAATGGACCTAAAGTCAAAGGCCCAACTGTTGTGCGGGCCCTTAACAAGCTGAGAGACAAAATGGGCTAAGAGTTGTCCCATTTACCAAATGGGCTGAGGACAGACCTAAAGTTACAGTGGGCTAGAATTGGCCCAACTGCAGAATGGGCCGAGAGAAGGCCGAAAGACGTTCCGGGCCGTTAACGGGCTGGAACTGACGATGGGCTGCTAATAGGCCGAAAGAAGCTCGGGCCACAATTGGGCCCGAAAACGTAGCAAGCCCTTAACGGGGCTTAAACTGACGATGGGCTGGAAATTGTCGAATCTAGAATGGGCCTTTGATGGGCCGATTCTGCGTAACTTGTATGGGCCGTACTTGTAAATGGGCCTCACTCAAGTAGGCCACTAATGGGCCGACCCGCTTATTTTGATAGGCCCCGCCTTTTCACCGGAATAGGCCTCTGTTGGGCCGTGCCATGTGTCGACGTATCATAGGCGCCTCCTGTCCAATGAGTGGATGACATCTGTCCGAACGTTGAGCCGACACGTGTTTCCTCCGACCAATGAGAATTTTACACGTGGAAAATTCCCATTGGTCCGGGCTGTTAACGGGTTATAAGATCCAAAACCGGACCTGATAGCTTAACGGTGTCCCGTTACGGTGGATGCCACGTGTCGGTCACCCTTGACTAAAGCACTTCTATGACGCGCGATTTATCGTCATCGAAGTGGACACTTCCGTGATGATAATTTTGGTAATGTCATGGAACACTTCTACGACAACATAGGTATGACTATATTGATTCTATCATAAAATGTCATGGATGTACATGCATGACAGAACACGTGACCTACTATGACAAACACGTATCATCACGGAAGTGTATTTTTTGTAGTGGAGATACCTCTCCGATACTCAGAGTGACAAATCCTAATCTCGATCTATGCCAACCCAACAAACACCTTCGGAGATACCTGCAGATCATCTTTATAATCACCCAGTTACGTTGTGACGTTTGATAGCACACAAGGTGTTCCTCCAGTATTCGGGAGTTGCATAATCTCATAGTCAAATGAATATGTATAAGTCATGAAGAAAGCAATAGCAATAAAACTTAACGATCATTATGCTAAGCTAACGGATGGGTCTTGTCCATCACATCATTCTCCTAATGATGTGATCCCGTTCATCAAATGACAACACATGTCTATGGTCAGGAAACTTAACCATCTTTGATTAACGAGCTAGTCAAGTAGAGGCATACTAGGGACACTTTGTTTTGTCTATGTATTCACACATGTATCAAGTTTCCAGTTAATACAATTCTAGCATGAATAATAAACATTTATCATGATATAAGGAAATATAAAATAACAACTTTATTACTGCCTCTAGGGCATATTTCTGTTAGTCTCCCACTTGCACTAGAGTCAATAATCTAGTTCACATCGCCATGTGATTTAACACCAATAGCTCACATCTTTATGTGATTAATACCCATAGTTCACATCGCCATGTGACCAACACCCAAAGGGTTTACTAGAGTCAATAATCTAGTTCACATCGATATGTGATTAACACCCAAAGAGTACCAAGGTGTGATCATGGTTTGCTTGTGAGAGAAGTTTAGTCAATGGGTCTGCCACATTCAGATCCGTATGTATTTTGCAAATTTTCTATGTCTACAATGCTCTGCACGGAGCTACTCTAGCTAATTGCTCCCACTTTCAATATGTATCCAGATCAAGACTCAGAGTCATCTGGATTAGTGTCAAAGCTTGCATCGACGTAACTCTTTACGACGAACTCTTTATCACCTCCATAACCGAGAAATACTTCCTTAGTCCTCTTAGGTAACTAAGGATAACTTTGACCGCTATCGAGTGATCAACTCCTGGATCACCATCGTACCCCCTTGCCAAACTCATGGTAAGGTACACAATAGGTCTGGTATACAGGTGGCATACTTTATAGAACCTATGGCTGAGTTATAGGGAATGACTTTCATTCTCTCTCTATCTTCTACCGTGGTCGGGTTTTGATTCTTACTCAACTTCATACCTTACAACTTAGGCAAGAACTCCTTATTTGACTGGTCAATTTTGAACTCCTTCAAAATCTTATCAAGGTATGTACTCATCGAAAGTCTTATCAAGCATCTTGATCTATCTATATAGATCTTGATGCCCAATATGTAAGCAGCTTGACTGAGCTCTTTGTTTGAAAAACTCCTTTCAAACAGTCCTTTATGCTTTCCATAAAATTCTACATCATTTCCGATCAGCAATATGTCATTCACATATACTTATCAAAAGGCTGTAGTGCTCCCACTCACTTTCTTGTAAATACAGGCTTCACCACAAGTCTGTATAAAACCATATGCTTTTATCACCTTATAAAAGCGTATATTCCAACTCCGAGATGCTTGCACCAGTCCATAGATGGATCGCTGGAGTTTGCACACTTTGTTAGCACCTTTAGGATCGACAAAACCTTCTGGTTGCATCATATACAACTCTTCTTTAAGAAATCCATTAAGGAATGCAGATTTGACATCATTTGCCAGATTTCATAAAATGTGGCAATTGCTAACATGATTCGGACAGACTTAAGCATCGCTACGAGTGAGAAAATCTCATCATAGTCAACACCTTGAACTTGTCAAAAACCTTTTTCGGCAAGTCTAGCTTTGTAGATACTAACACTACTATCAACGTCCGTCTTCCTCTTGAAGATCCATTTATTCTATATGGCTTGCCGATCATCGGGCAAGTTAACCAAAGTCCATACTTTGTTCTCATACATGCATCCTATCTCAGATTTCATGGCCTCAAGCCATTTTGCAGAATCTGGGCTCATTGATATGTCCATTTTGCATCATGTTTTCTTACCGTTATTTATACTGTTTTATCCATGATAATGCTTTTTGGAGTAATTCTAATGCCTTTTCTTTCATAATTTGCAAGGTACACACCAAGAGGGAGAATTCTGGCAGCTGCAAATCTGGACCTGAAAAAGCTACATCAGGCTACCTATTCTGCACAACTCCAAACAAGCTGAAACTTCACGGAGAATTTTTATGGAATATTTAAGAAATATTGGAGCAAATAACTACCAGAGGGGCCCCACCAGGTGGGAATAACCCACCTGGGCGCACCAGGGAGCCCAGGCGCGCCCTGGTGGGTCGTGCCCTCCTCGGCCCACCTACGGTGCCCATCTTCTGGTATATAAGTCATTTTGACCTAGAAAAAATAAGGCTAAGGCTTTCGGGACGGAGCGCCGCCGTCTCAAAGCGGAACTTGGGCAGGTGAACTTTTGCTCTCCAGTGGAGCGATTCTGCCGGGTGAACTTCCCCTCCCAGAGGGGGAAATCATCGTCAACATCATCACCAACAACTCTCCCATCTTTGGGAGGGCAGTCTCCTTCAACATCTTCACCAGCACCATCTCATCTCAAACCCTAGTTCATTTCTTGTATTCAATCTCGTTACCGGGACAATAGATTGGTGCTTGTGGGTGACTAGTAGTGTTGATCACATCTTGTAGTTGATTACTATATGGTTTATTTGGTGGAAGATTATATGTTCAGATCCATTATGCTATTTAATAGTCCTCTGATCATGAGCATGTTTATTATTTGTGAGTATTTACTTTTAATCTTGAGGTCACGGGAGAAATCATGTTGCAAGTAATCATGTGAATTTGATATGTGTTCGATATTTTGATAGTATGTATGTTTTGATTTCCTTAGTGGTTGTAACACCCACGATGCGGCTATATCTCCCACGTGTCGAGGCACGATTTAGAGGCATAACCGCATTGTGGTTCTGCCGCAAGAAGGGTCATCTTCACACAATCCGATGTAATGAATAAGAAAGTGATAAAGAGAGTTGGCTTACAATCGCCACTTCACACAATGATCGATTGATTCATACATCATTCAGAGTACACACATAGTCCGACTACCGACAAACCAAATGAAAATGAAGACAACCCCGAATGCTAGATCCCCGATCGTCCCAACTGGGCTCCACTACTGATCATCAGGAAAATACACATAGTAACGGCCAAGGTCCTCGTCGAACTCCCACTTGAGTTCGGTAGCATCACCTGCACTGGTATCATCGGCACCTGCAACTGTTTTGGTAGTACCTGTGGGTCACGAGGACTCAACAATCTCAAAACCCGCGAGATCAAGACTATTTAAGCTTATGGGTAGGATGGGGTAATGAGGTGGAGTTGCAGCAAGTACTAAGCAAATATGGTGTCTAACATACGAATACAAGAGTAAGATGAGAAGCTACGCAACGGTCGTGAAGCTAGAAGTGATCCTGAAACTACTTATGTTCAAACATAACCCAAACCGTGTTCACTTCTCGGACTCCGCCTAAAAGAGACCATCACAGTTACACACGCGGTTGGCGCATTTTAATTAAGTCAAGTGTCAAGTTCTCTACAACCGGATATTAACAAATTCCCATCTGCCACAACCGCGGGCACGGCTCTCGAAAGTTTATACCCTGCAGGGGTGTCCCAACTTAGCCCATCACAAGCTGTCACGATCAACGAATGATATTCCTTCTCCCGGAACAACCCGATCAGACTCGGGATCCCGGTTACAAGACATTTCAATAATGGTAAAACAAGACGAGCAAGACCACCCGATGTGCCGTCAAATCCCGATAGGAGTCGCACGTATCTCGTTCTCAGGGCACACCAGATGGGACAAGCTACGAGTAAAACCAGCCCTCAAGTTTCCACGAGGTGGCCCCGCGGGCTGCCCGTTTCGGACCAACACTCAGAGAAGCACTGGCCCGGGGGGGTTTAAAATAAAGATGACCCTTGAGTCTGCAGAACCCAAGGGAAAGGTATAGGTGGTAGCTAGGCAAATGTTAAAACCAAGGTTGGGCCTTGCTGGAGGTGTTTTATTCAAGGCGAACTGTCAAGGGGGTCCCATAACCCCAACCGCGTAAGGAACGCAAAATCAAGGAACATAACACCGGTATGGCGGAAACTAGGGCAGCAAGAGTGGAACAAAACACCAGGCGTAAGGCCGAGCCTTCCACCCTTTACCAAGTATATAGATGCATTAATTAAAATAAGAGATATTGTGATATCCCAACATGTTCATGTTCCAACATGGAGCAATCTTCAACTTCACGTGCAACTAACAACGTTATAAGAGGGGCTGAGCAAAAGCGGTAACATAGCCAAACAACGATTTGCTAGGAAGGTGGGTTAGAGGCTTGACATGGCAATATGGGAGGCATGATAAACAAGTGGTAGGTAGCGCAACATAGCGATAGAACGAACAACTAGCAAGCAAAGATAGAAGTGATATTGAGGGTAATGGTCATCTTGCCTGAGATCCCGCTAGGAAGAAGAATGAGTCCAAGAAGAAGACTAATGGACGTAGTCGAACGAATCCCCGCAACTCTGGAAAGAAACCGAAGCTAACGAGAGAAGCAAACCGGAAAGAAGCAAACACCATGGTAAACACACAAGCATAAACATGGCATGATGCACAAGCAAGTATGATGCATGTCCGGTTTAATGAGGCATGGCATGGCAAAGTGCAACAAACAACACTACAAATTAAGTGGAGCTCAATCCCGATCCGAAGATCCAAACAACACTACAAATTAAGTGCAACAAACAACACTACAAATTAAGCAGGGCACGACGGCGGCAACGGGGACTGATGGGACAAGCTCCCTAGGATCTAGGGTTCATCTGTTTATATAGCAGGTAGGTAATAGGAGGGAGAATTTGGATAATCAGATCGGGATCGGGCAGACGAAAAATATGGCTAGGGAAGTCCAAACAAAGAGCCGAAGGTATTTTAGGGATGTTTGGGGGATGATCCGAATCCAACGATGATGACTGAGTGGGTCAGGTCCGGGGCAGGTTTCGAATGTTGGGGAACGTTGCAGAAAATTAAAAATTTTCCTACGGTTTCACCAAGATCCATCTATGAGTTCATCTAAGCAACGAGTGAAAGGAGAGATGCATCTACATACCACTTTTTAGATCGCGTGCGGAAGCATTCAAAAGAACGGGGTTGAAGTAGTCGTTCTCGTCGTGATCCTATCACCGGAGATCCTAGCGCCGAACGGACGGCACCTCCGCGTTCAACACACGTACGGTCAGTGTGACGTCTCCTCCTTCTTGATCCAGCAAGGGGGAAGGAGAGGTTGAGGAAGATGGCTTCAGCAGCAGCACGACGGCGTGGTGGTGGTGGAGCTGCAGTACTCCGGCAGGGCTTCGCCAAGCTCGTGACGGAGGAGGAGAGGTGTAACAGGGGGAGGGAGGCGCCAAGATGCAAGGGTGCGGCTGACCCTCCCCTCCCCCCTTTATATAGGCCCCCAAGGGGGGGCGCCGGCCCCTGGAGATCTGATCTCCCGGGGGGGTGGCGGCCAAGGGGGGTGGAGTGCCCCCCAAGGCAAGTGGGGCGCCCCCCACCCTAGGGTTTCTACCCTAGGCACAGGGGGTGGGCCAAGGGGGGCGCACCAGCCCACTATGGGCTGGTTCCCCTCCCCACTTCAGCCCATGGGGCCCTCCGGGATGGGTGGCCCCACCCGGTGGACCCCCGGGACCCTTCCGATGGTCCCGGTACAATACCGGGTGACCCAGAAACTTTCCCGATGGCCGAAATAGCACTTCCTGTATATAATTCTTTACCTCCGGACCATTCCGGAACTCCTCGTGACGTCCGGGATCTTATCCGGGACTCCGAACAACTTTCGGTAATCACATATAAGTCTTCCTAATAACCCTAGCGTCACCGAACCTTAAGTGTGTGGACCCTACGGGTTCGGGAGACACGTAGACATGACCGAGACGGCTCTCGGGCAATAACCAACAGCGGGATCTGGATACCCATGTTGGCTCCCACATGCTCCTCGATTATCTCATCAGATGAACCACGATGTCGAGGATTCAGACAACCCCGTATACAATTCCCTTTGTCAATCGGTACGTTACTTGCCCGAGACTCGATCGTCGGTATCCCAATACCTCATTCAGTCTCGTTACCGGCAAGTCACTTTACTCGTACCGTAATGCATGATCCCGTAACCAAACACGTGGTTACTTTGAGCTCATTATGATGATGCATTACCGAGTGGGCCCAGAGATACCTCTCCGTCATACGGAGTGACAAATCCCAGTCTCGATCTGTGTCAACCCAACAGACACTTTCGGAGATACCTGTAGTGCACCCACCCAGTTATGTTGTGACGTTTGGTACACCCAAAGCACTCTTACGGTATCCGGGAGTTACACGATCTCATGGTCAAAGGAAAAGATACTTGACATGGAAAAAGCTCTAGCAAAACGAACTACACGATCTTGTGCTATGCTTTAGGATTGGGTCTTGTCCATCACATCATTCTCCTAATGACGTGATCCCATTATCAATGACATCCAATGTCCATAGTCAGGAAACCATGACTATCTTATTGATCAACGAGCTAGTCAACTAAGGCTCACTAGGGACGTGTTGTGGTCTATGTATTCACACGTGTATTACGATTTCCGGATAATACAATTATAGCATGAATAAAAGACAATTATCATGAACAAGGAAATATAATAATAATCCTTTTATTATTGCCTCTAGGGCATATTTCCAACAGTCTCCCACTTGCACTAGAGTCAATAATCTAGTTACATTGTGATGAATCGAACACCCATAGAGTTCTGGTGTTGATCATGTTTTGCTCGCGAGAGAGGTTTAATCAACGGATCTGCGACATTCAGATCCGTGTGCACTTTACAAATTTCTATGTCTCCATCTTGAACACTTTCACGAATGGAGTTGAAGCGACGCTTGATGTGCCTGGTCTTCTTGTGAAACCTGGGCTCCTTGGCAAGTGCAATAGCTCCAGTGTTGTCACAGAAGAGTTTGATCGGCCCCGACGCATTGGGTATGACTCCTAGGTCGGTGATGAACTCCTTCACCCAAATTGCTTCATGCGCTGCCTCCGAGGCTGCCATGTACTCCGCTTCACATGTAGATCCCGCCATGATGCTCTGCTTGCAGCTGCACCAGCTCACTGCTCCACCATTCAACATTAACACGTATCCGGTTTGTGACTTAGAGTCATCCAGATCTGTGTCGAAGCTAGCGTCGACGTAACCCTTTACGACGAGCTCTTCGTCACCTCCATAAACGAGAAACATGTCCTTTGTCCTTTTCAGGTACTTCAGGATATTCTTGACCGCTGTCCAGTGTTCCTTGCCGGGATTACTTTGGTACCTTCCTACCAAACTTACGGCAAGGTTTACATCAGGTCTAGTACACAGCATGGCATACATAATAGATCCTATGGCTGAAGCATAGGGGATGACACTCATCTCTTCTTTATCTTTTGCCGTGGTCGGGCATTGAGCCGAGCTCAATCTCACACCTTGCAATACAGGCAAGAACCCTTTCTTGGACTGATCCATTTTGAACTTCTTCAAAATCTTATCAAGGTATGTGCTTTGTGAAAGACCTATGAGGCGTCTCGATCTATCCCTATAGATCTTGATGCCTAATATATAAGCAGCTTCTCCAAGGTCCTTCATTGAAAAACTCTTATTCAAGTAGGCCTTAATGTTGTCCAAAAGTTCTATATCATTTCCCATCAAAAGTATGTCATCTACATATAATATGAGAAATGCTACAGAGCTCCCACTCACTTTCTTGTAAACGCGGGCTTCTCCATAAGTCTGCATAAACTCAAACGCTTTGATCATCTCATCAAAGCGAATGTTCCAACTCCGAGATGCTTGCACCAGCCCATAAATGGATCGCTGGAGCTTGCATACTTTGTTAGCATTCTCAGGGTCGACAAAACCTTCCGGCTGCATCATATACAATTCTTCCTTAAGATAGCCGTTAAGGAATGCCGTTTTGACGTCCATTTGCCATATCTCATAATCATAGTATGCGGCAATTGCTAACATGATTTGGACGGACTTCAGCTTCGCTACTGGAGAGAACGTCTCATCGTAGTCAACCCCTTGAACTTGTCGATAACCCTTAGCGACAAGTCGAGCTTTATAGATGGTAACATTACCATCCGCGTCCATCTTCTTCTTAAAGATCCATTTATTTTCTGCCGCTCGCCGATCATCGGGCAAGTCTGTCAAAGTCCACACTTTGTTTTCATACATGGATCCTATCTCGGATTTCATGGCTTCAAGCCATTTGTTGGAATCTGGGCCCGCCATCGCTTCTTCATAGTTCGAAGGTTCACCGTTGTCTAACAACATGATTTCTAAGACAGGGTTGCCGTACCACTCTGGTGCGGAACGTGTCCTAGTGGACCTTCAAAGTTCAGTAGGAGCTTGATCTGAAGTATCTTGATCATCATCATTAACCTCCTCTCTTGTCGGTGCAGGCACCACAGGAACATCTTCCTGAGTTGCACTACTTCCCGTTTCAAGAGGTAGTACTTCATCAAGCTCTACTTTCCTCCCACTTAATTCTTTCGAGAGAAACTCTTTCTCCAGAAAGGACCCGTTCTTGGCAACAAAGATCTTGCCTTCGAATCTTAAGTAGAAAGTATACCCAATGGTTTCCTTAGGGTATCCTATGAAGATGCATTTTTCCGATTTGGGTTTGAGCTTCTCAGGTTGAAGTTTCTTGACATAAGCATCGCATCCCCAAACTTTTAGAAACGACATCTTAGGTTTCTTCCCAAACCATAATTCATACAGTGTCGTCTCAACGGATTTAGACGGTGCCCTATTTAAAGTGAATGCAGCTGTCTCTAGAGCATATCCCCAAAATGATAGCGGTAAATCGGTAAGAGACATCATAGACCGCACCATATCCAATAAAGTGCGATTACGACGTTCGGACACACCATTACGCTGAGGTGTTCCAGGCGGCGTGAGTTGTGAAACGATTCCACATTTCCTTAAGTGCGTACCAAATTCGTGACTTAAATATTCTCCCCCACGATCTGATCGTAGGAACTTTATCTTTCGGTCACGTTGATTCTCTACCTCATTCTGAAATTCCTTGAACTTTTCAAAGGTCTCAGACTTGTGTTTCATTAAGTAGACATACCCATATCTACTCAAGTCATCAGTGAGAGTGAGAACATAACGATATCCTCCGCGAGCCTCAACGCTCATTGGACCGCACACATCAGTATGTATGATTTCCAACAAGTTGGTTGCTCGCTCCATTGTTCCGGAGAACGGAGTCTTGGTCATTTTTCCCATGAGGCATGGCTCGCATGTGTCAAACGATTCATAATGTAGAGACTCTAAAAGTCCATCAGCATGGAGCTTCTTCATGCGCTTGACACCAATGTGACCAAGGCGGCAGTGCCACAAGTATGTGGGACTATCGTTATCAACTTTGCATCTTTTGGTATTCACACTATGGATATGTGTAATATTACGCTCGAGATTCATTAAGAATAAACCATTAACCATCGGAGCATGACCATAAAACACATCTCTCATATAAATAGAACAACCATTATTCTCGGATTTAAATGAGTAGCCATCTCGTATTAAACGAGATCCTGATACAATGTTCATGCTCAAACTTGGCACTAAATAACAATTATTGAGGTTTAAAACTAATCCCATAGGTAAATGTAGAGGTAGCGTGCCGACGGCGATCACATCGACCTTGGAACCATTCCCGACGTGCATCGTCACCTCGTCCTTCGCCAGTCTCCGCTTATTCCGCAGCTCCTGCTGTGAGTTACAAATATGAGCAACGGCACCGGTATCAAATACCCATGAGTTACTACGAGTACTGGTAAGGTACACATCAATTACATGTATATCAACTATACCTTTAGTGTTGCCGGCCTTCTTATCCGCTATGTATTTGGGACAGTTCCGCTTCCAGTGACCCTTCCCTTTGCAATAAAAGCACTCGGTCTCAGGCTTGGGTCCATTCTTTGACTTCTTCCCGGTAACTGGCTTACCGGGCGCGGCAACATCCTTGCCGTCTTTCTTGAAGTTCTTCTTGCCCTTGCCCTTCTTGAACTTAGTGGTCTTATTAACCATCAACACTTGATGTTCTTTCTTGATTTCAACCTCTGCTGACTTCAGCATTGAAAATACTTCAGGAATGGTCTTCACCATCCCCTGCATATTGTAGTTCATCACAAAGCTCTTGTAGCTTGGTGGGAGTGACTGAAGGATTCTGTCAATGACCGCCTCGTCCGGGAGGTTAATGTCCAGCTGGGACCGGCGGTTGTGCAACCCAGACATTTTGAGTATATGCTCACTGACATAACTATTTTCCTCCATCTTACAACTATAGAACTTGTCGGAGACTTCATATCTCTCGACCCGGGCATGAGCTTGGAAAACAAGTTTCAGCTCCTCGAACATCTCATATGCTCCGTGTTGCTCAAAACGCTTTTGGAGCCCTGGTTCTAAGTTGTAAAGCATGCTGCACTGAACGAGGGAGTAATCATCAGCACGAGACTGCCAAGCATTCATAATGTCTTGGTTCTCTGGAACGGGTGCATCACCTAGCGGTCCTTCTAGGACATATTGTTTCCTGGCAGCTATGAGGATGATCCTCAGGTTTCGGACCCAGTCTGTATAGTTGCTGCCATCATCTTTCAGCTTGGTTTTCTCTAGGAACACGTTGAAGTTCATGTTGACCTGAGCGGCGGCCATTTGATCTACAAGACATATTTGCAAAGGTTTTTAGACTAAGTTCATGATAATTAAGTTCATCTAATCAAATTATTACAATGAACTCCCACTCAAATTAGACATCCCTCTGGTCATCTAAGTGTTACATGATCCGAATCGACTAGGCCGTGTCCGATCATCACGTGAGACGGACTAGTCATCGTTGGTGAACATCTCCATGTTGATCGTATCTTCTATATGACTCGTGTTCGACCTTTTGGTCTCTGTGTTCTGAGGCCATGTCTGTACATGCTAGGCTCGTCAAATTAACCCAAAGTGTTTTTGCATGTGTAAAACTGTCTTACACCCGTTGTATGTGAACGTAAGAATCTATCACACCCGATCATCACGTGGTGTTTCGAAACGACGAACTTTAGCAACGGTGCACAGTTAGGGGAGAACACTTCTTGTTGTAAGGGATCATCTTATTTACTACCGTCGTTCTAAGTAAACAAGATGCATAAACATAATAAACATCACATGCAATTATATAGTAGTGACATGATATGGCCAATATCATATAGCTCCTTCGATCTCCATCTTCGGGGCTCCATGATCATCTTCGTCACCGGCATGACACCATGATCTTTATCATCATGATCTCCATCATCGTGTCTTCATGAAGTTGTCACGCCAACGACTACTTCTACTTCTATGGCTAACGCGTTTAGCAATAAAGTAAAGTAATTTACATGGCGTTCTTCAATGACACGCAGGTCATACAAAAAATAAAGACAACTCCTATGGCTCCTGCCGGTTGTCATACTCATCAACATGCAAGTCGTGATTCCTATTACAAGAACATGATCTCATACATCACATATATATCATTCATCATTCATCACAACTTTGGCCATATCACATCACAAGACACTTGCTGCAAAAACAAGTTAGACGTCCTCTAATTGTTGTTGCAAGTTTTACGTGGCTTCTATAGGTGATCTAGCAAGAACATTTTCTTACCTACGTTACAGCCACAACGTGATTTGTCAACTTCTATTTACCCTTCATAAGGACCCTTTTCATCAAATCCGCTCCAACTAAAGTGGGAGAGACAGACACCCGCCAGCCACCTTATGCAACTAGTGCATGTCAGTCGGTGGAACCGGTCTCACGTAAGCGTACGTGTAAGGTTGGTCCGGGCTGCTTCATCCCACAATACCTCTGAAGCAAGATAAGACTAGTAGCAGCAAGCAAGTTGACAAGACCTACGCCCACAACAAAATTGTGTTCTACTCGTGCAATAGAGAACTACGCATAGACCTAGCTCATGATGCCACTGTTGGGGAACGTTGCAGAAAATTAAAAAATTTCGTACAGTTTCACCAAGATCCATCTATGAGTTCATCTAAGCAACGAGTGAAAGGAGAGATGCATCTACATACCACTTTGTAGATCGCGTGCGGAAGCGTTCAAAAGAACGGGCTTGAAGTAGTCGTTCTCGTCGTGATCCTATCACCGGAGATCCTAGCGCCGAACGGACGGCACCTCCGCGTTCAACACATGTACGGTCAATGTGACGTCTCCTCCTTCTTGATCCAGCAAGGGGGAAGGAGAGGTTGAGGAAGATGGCTCCAGCAGCAGCACGACGGCGTGGTGGTGATGGAGCTGCAGTACTCCGGCAGGGCTTCGCCAAGCTCGTGATGGAGGAGGACAGGTGTAGCAGGGGGAGGGAGGCGCCAAGATGCAAGGGTGTGGCTGCCCCTCCCCTCCCCCCCTTTATATTGGCCCCCAAGGGGGGGCGCCGGCCCCTGGAGATCTGATCTCCCAGGGGGGGGGGGCGGCGGCCAAGGGGGGTGGAGTGCCCCCCAAGGCAAGTGGGGCGCCCCCCACCCTAGGGTTTCTACCCTAGGCGCAGGGGGTGGGCCAAGGGGGGTGCACCAGCCCATTATGGGCTGGGTCCCCTTCCCACTTCAGCCCATGGGGCCCTCCGGGATGGGTGGCCCCACCCGGTGGACCCCCGGGACCCTTCCGGTGGTCCCGGTACAATACCGGGTGACCCAGAAACTTTCCCGATGGCCGAAATAGCACTTCCTATATATAATTCTTTACCTCCGGACCATTCCGGAACTCCTCGTGATGTCCGGGATCTTATCCGGGACTCCGAACAACTTTCGGTAATCACATAAAAGTCTTCCTAATAACCCTAGCGTCACCGAACCTTAAGTGTGTGGACCCTACGGGTTCGGGAGACACGTAGACATGACCGAGACGGCTCTCGGGCAATAACCAACAGCGGGATCTGGATACCCATGTTGGCTCCCACATGCTCCTCGATTATCTCATCAGATGAACCACGATGTCGAGGATTCAGACAACCCCGTATACAATTCCCTTTGTCAATCGGTACGTTACTTGCCCGAGACTCGATCGTCGGTATCCCAATACCTCATTCAGTCTCGTTACCGGCAAGTCACTTTACTCGTACCGTAATGCATGATCCCGTAACCAAACACTTGGTTACTTTGAGCTCATTATGATGATGCATTACCGAGTGGGCCCAAAGATACCTCTCCGTCATACGGAGTGACAAATCCCAGTCTCGATCTGTGTCAACCCAACAGGCACTTTCGGAGATACCTGTAGTGCACCTCTATAGTCACCCAGTTACGTTGTGACATTTGGTACACCCAAAGCACTCTTACGGTATCCGGGAGTTACACGATCTCATGGTCAAAGGAAAAGATACTTGACATGGAAAAAGCTCTAGCAAAACGAACTACACGATCTTGTGCTATGCTTTAGGATTGGGTCTTGTCCATCACATCATTCTCCTAATGACGTGATCCTATTATCAATGACATCCAATGTCCATAGTCAGGAAACCATGACTATCTTATTGATCAACGAGCTAGTCAACTAGAGACTCACTAGGGACGTGTTGTGGTCTATGTATTCACACGTGTATTACGATTTCCAGATAATACAATTATAGCATGAATAAAAGACAATTATCATGAACAAGGAAATATAATAATAATCCTTTTATTATTGCCTCTAGGGCATATTTCCAACATCGAACACGCGAGGGGGCCGAGTATTGTGTAGAGAAGGTCAAATGGTCGGGCAACAAAAGAACCGTTGGTCTGAGAAAGGTCAACAGAGGCGATGAAGAAGCGGCAACTACGAACGGACCACAAGTTTTTATGAAAATAGTGGATGCAATGCGGATGATGTGATGATGAATGCAACAAACAAATAAATCACACGGCAACAACGAAAAACATGGATGGCGTCAGGAGCGTCGGTCTCGGGTCGTTACAGTGGTGTCACGTGAACATCGACTACATGACACTTCACCATGTTTGGGCCTAAGGGAATGCATTGTGGGGTAGTTAATAGATGGTGGGTTGCGAGAGTGACAGAAACTTAAACCCCACTTTATGCACTATTCCGTAAGGGACCGATTGGATCCTAGAGTTTAATGCTATGGTTAGAATTTATTCTTAATACTTTTCTCGTAGTTGCGGATGCTTGCGGGAGGGTTAATCATAAGTAGGAGGTTTGTTCAAGTAAGAACAACACCTAAGCACCGGTCCACCCACATATCAAATTATCAAAGTAGCGAACACAAATCAAACCAACATGACAAAAGTGACTAGATGAAATTCCCATGTACCCTCAAGAACGCTTTGCTTATCATAAGAGACCGTTTTGGCCTGTCCTTTGCCTCAAAAGGGTTGGGCTACCTTGCTGCACTTTTGTTACTACTATCGTTACTTGCTCGTTACAAATTATCTTGCTATCAAACTACTACGCTACTTACAATTTCAGCACTTGCAGACATTACCTTACTGAAAACTACTTGTCGTTTCCTTCTGCTCCTCGTTGGGTTCGACACTCTTACTTATCAAAAAGAGGTACAATTGATCCCCTATACTTGTGGGTCATCAAGGTTTTTTTTGGCGCCGTTGCCGGGGAGTGAAGCACCTTTGGTAAGTGGAATTCGGTAAGGAAACATTTATATAGTGTGCTAAAATTTATTGTCAGTTGTTATTATGGAAAACAATCCTTTGAGGGGTTTGTTTGGGGTATCTTCACCTTGTCCGGAACCCCAATTAATTGCCCCTCAACCTACTGTGCTTACTGAATATATTGAAGATGAAATCCCTTCGGGTATGATAGAACAACTGCTAGCTAATCCTTATGCAGGAGATGGAACTGAACATCCTGATATGCACTTGATACATGTGGAACAAATTTGTGGATTGTTTAAGCTTGTAGGTTTACCCAAGGATGAAGTGATGAAAAAGATTTTCCCTTTATCTTTGAAGGGAAAAACATTGGCATGGTATAGGCTATGCGATGATATTGGATCATGGAATTGGAATCGTTTGAAATAGGAGTTCCATCAAAAAAATTATCCTATGCATCTAGTTCATCGTGATCGGAATTATATATATAACCTTTGGCCTCGTGAAGGATAAAGTATCGCTCTACCTTGGGGGAGGCTTAAGTCAATGTTATATTCATGCCCCAATCATGAGCTCTCAAGAGAAATTATTATCCAGAATTTTTACGCTCGGCTTTTTCGTAATGATCAAACCATGCTTGATACTTCTTGTGATGGTTCTTTTATGAAGATGACTATTGAATTCCGGTGGGATCTTTTGGAAAGAATTAAAGGCAACTCTAAAGATTGGGAAATCGACAAAGGTAAAGAGTCAGGTATTAAACTTAAGTATGATTGTGTTAAATCTTTTATGGATACCGATGGTTTTCAAAGTTTAGCACTAAATATGGACTTGACTCTGAGATAGTAGCCTCCTTTTGTGAATCATTTGCTAATCATGTTGAACTCCCTAAACAGAAGTGGTTTAAATATCATCCACCTATTAAATAAGAAATTAAAGAGATGGTACCAGTTAAAGAAGAAACTATACTTTATAATGTTGAACCAGTTGTTCCTTCTGCTTATATAGAGAAACCACCTTTCCCTGTTAGGATAAAGGAACATGCTAAAGTTTTAGCTGTGGTTAACAAAAGCTATATTAGAACACCCCTAATGAACAAATTAAAGTAGAACCTAGCATTTCTATGGTTAAAGATCTCTTGGAAGAATATATTGATGGGCATGTTATTTACTTCTGTGAAGAAGCTGCTAGAATTGCTAAACCTGATAGAAAAGATAAACATAGACATGTTGTTGGCATGCCTGTTATTTTAGTTAAAATTGGAGATCACTGTTATCATGGTTTATGTGACATGGGTGCTAGTGTGAGTGCTATTCCTTACACCTTATATGAAGAAATTATGAAAGACATAGCACCTGCAGAGTTAGAAGAAATAGATGTTACTATTAAACTTGCTAATAGAGACACTATATCACCAATTGGGATTGTTAGAGATGTTGAAGTCTTGTGTGGGAAAATTAATTACCCTACTGATTTTCTTGTTCTTGGTTCCCCATAAGATGAGTTTTGTCCCATTATCTTTGGTAGACCTTTCCTGAACACAGTAAATGCTAAAATAGATTGCAAGAAACAAACTGTGGTGTTAGCTTTGGTGATGAGTCTCATGAGTTTATCTTTTTCAAGTTTAGTAGAAATCATCATGAAAAAGAATTGCCTAGTAAGGATTAATTAATTGGTCTAGATTCTATTATTGTGCCACCTACTGATCCTTTAGAACAATACTTGCTAGACCATGAGAATGATTTGCATATGCATGAAAGAAATGAAATAGATAAAATTTCTTTGAACAATGTCCTCTACTTAAACACAATTTGCCTATTGAAACTCTTGAAGGTCCTCCGCCACCTAAAGGTGATCTTATGTTTGAATTAAAACAATTGCTAGACACTTTGAAATATGCTTATCTTGATGAAAAGAAGATATATCTTGTTATTATCGGTGCTAACCTTTCAGAACATGAATAAAAAAGATTATTGAAAGTTCTAAGGAAGCACTGAGCTGCTATTGGATATACTCTTGATGATCTAAAGGGCATTAATCCCACTCTATGTCAGCACAAAATTAATATGGAACCTGATGCTAAACCCGTTGTTGATCACCAACGTCGGTTAAACCCGAAGATGAAAGAGGTGGTAAGAATGGAAATATTAAAACTTCTGGAAGTAGGTATAATCTATCCCATAGCTGATAGTAGATGGGTAAGTCCTTTTCATTGTGTCCCTAAGAAAGGAGGTATAACTATTGTTCCTAATGATAAGAACGAGCTTATTCCACAAAGAATTTTTAGAGGCTATAGAATGGTAATTGATTTCAGAAAATTAAATAAATCAACTAGAAAAGAGCATTCCCCTCTGCCTTTTATTGATCAAATGCTTGAAATATTATCTAAACACACACACTTTTGCTTCCTTGATGGATATTCTGGCTTTTCACAAATACCTGTATCTCAACCTGATCAAGAAAATACTACTTTTACTTGTCCTTTTGGAACCTATGCTTATAGGCGTATGCCTTTTGGTTTATGTGATGCACCTGCTACCTTTCAAAGATACATGATGGCTATATTCTCTGACTTTTGTGAAAATATTGTTGAGGTTTTTATGGATGACTTTTCTGTTTATGGGAAGTCTTTTGATGATTGTTTAAGTAATCTTGAGCGAGTTTTGCAGAGATGTGAACAAACAAATCTTGTCTTGAATTGGGAGAAGTGCCACTTTATGGTTAATAAAGGCATTGTCTTGGGTCATAAAATTTCTGAAAGAGGTATTGAAGTGGACCAAGCTAAGGTTGATGCAATTGAGAAAATGCCATGTCCTAGGAACATCAAAGGTATTCGTAGTTTCCTAGGTCATGTTGGTTTCTATAGGAGATTTATTAAAGACTTCTCTAAAATTTCTAGGCCTCTCACTAGTCTTTTGCAAAAGGATGTTCCTTTTGTTTTTGATGATGATTGTTTAAATGCCTTTGAAACACTCAATAAAGCTTTAATTTCTGCACCTATTGTTCAACCACCTGATTGGAACTTGCCTCTTGAAATCATGTGTGATGCTAGTGATTATGCTGTTGGTGCTGTCCTAGGACAAAGAGTTGATAAGAAATTGAATGTTATTCATTATGCTAGTAAAACTCTAGACCGTGCTCAAAGAAATTATGCTACTACTGAAAAAGAATTCTTAGCAGTGGTGTTTGCTTGTGATAAATTTAGACCTTATATTGTTGATTCCAAAGTAACTGTTCACACAGACCTTGCTGCTATTAAATATCTTATGGAAAAGAAAGATGCTAAACCTAGACTTATTCGTTGGGCTCTCTTGTTACAAGAATTTGATTTACATATCACTTATAGAAAAGGAGCTGAGAACCCCGTAGCAAATAACTTGTCTAGGCTTGAAAATGTGCTTGATGACCCACTACCTATTGATGATAGTGTTGGGGAACGCAGTAATTTCAAAAAACTAAACAATCATAGTGCTAAGCTAACGGATGGGTCAAGTCAATCACATCATTCTCTAAAGATGTGATCCCATTCATCAAATGAAAACACATGTCGATGGCTAGGAAACTTAACCATCTTTGGTTAACGAGCTAGACAAAGTATAGGCATACTAGTGACACTCTGTTTGTCTATGTATTCATACATGTATTAAGTTTTCAGTTAATACAATTCTAGCATGAATAATAAACATTCATCATGATATAAGGAAATATAAATAACAACTTTATTATTGCCTCTAGGGCATATTTCCTTCAGTCTCCCACTTGCACTAGAGTCAATAATCTAGTTCACATTGCCATGTGATTTAACACCAATAGTTCACATCACCATGTGATTAACACCCATAGTTCATATCGCCATGTGACCAACACTCAAAGGGTTTACTAGAGTCAAAAATCTAGTTCACATCGCTATGTGATTAACACCCAAGAGCACTAAGGTGTGATCAAGTTTTGCTTGTGAGATAAATTTTAGTCTACGGGTCTGCAACATTAAGATCTATATGTATTTTGCAAATTTCTATGTGTACAATGCTCTGCACGGAGCTACTCTAGCTAATTGCTCCCACTTTCAATATGTATCTAGATAGAGACTTAGAGTCATCCAGATCGGTGTCAAAGCTTGCATTGACGTAACTCTTTTCGACGAACTCTTTATTACCTCCATAACCGAGAAATATTTCCTTAGTTCTCTAAGGATAATTTTGACCGATGTCGAGTGATTTACTCCTAGATCACTATTGTACTCCCTTGCCAAACTCAGGGCAGGGTATACAATAGGTCTGGTACACAGCATGGCATACTTTATAGAACCTATGGTTGAAGCATAGGGAATGACTTTCATTCTCTCTCTATCTTCTGCCGTGGTCGGGCTTCGAGTCTTACTCAACTCCACACCTTGTAACATAGGCAAGAACCCTTTCTTTGACTGGTCCATTTTGAACTTCTTCAAAATCTAATCAAGGTATGTGCTTTGTGAAAGTCCAATTAAGCGTCTTGATCTATCCCTATAGATCTTGATGCCCAATATATAAGCAGCTTCATCGAGGTATTTCATTGAAAAACTCCTTTCAAACACTCCTTTATGCTTTCCAGAAAATTCTACATCATTTCCAATTGACAATATGTCATGCACATATACTTATCAGAAAGGTTGTAGTGCTCCCACTCACTTTCTTGTAAATACAGGCTTCACTGGAAGTCTGTATAAAACTATATGCTTTGATCAACTCATCAAAGTGTATATTCCAACTCTGAGATGCTTGCACCAGTCCATAGATGGATCGCTGGAGCTTGCACACTTTGTTAGCACCTTTAGGATTGACAAAAACTTCTTGTTGTATCATATACAACTCTTCTTTAAGAAATCCATTAAGGAATGCAGTTTTGACATCCATTTGCCAGATTTCATCAAATATGGCAATTGCTAACATGATTCGGACAGACTTAAGCATCACTACGAGTGAGAAAATCTCATCGTAGTCAACACCTTGAACTTGTAGAAAACCTTTTGCGACAATTCGAGCTTTGTAGATAGTAACAATACTATCAGCGTTCGTCTTCCTCTTGAAGATCCATTTATTCTCAAATGGCTTGCTGATCATCGAGCAAGTCAACCAAAGTCCATACTTTGTTCTCATACATGGATCCCATCTCATATTTTATGGCCTCAAGCCATTTCGCGGAATCTGGGCTCATCATCGCTTCCTCATAGTTCATAGTTTCGTCATGGTCTAGTAACATGACTTCCAGAATAGGATTACTGTACCACTTTGGTGCGGAACATGCTCTGGTTAACCTACGAAGGTTTGGTAGTAACTTGATCTGAAGTTTCATGATCATCATCATTAACTTCCTCACTAATTTGTGTAGGCATCACTGGAACTGATTTCAGTGATGAACTACTTTCCAATTTGGGAGAAGGTAGAATTACCTCATCAAGTTCTACTTTCCTCCCACTCACTTCTTTCGAGAGAAACTCCTTCTCTAGAAAGGATCCACTCTAAGCAACGAATATCTTGCCTTTGGATCTGTGATAGAAGGTGTACTCAACAGTCTCCTTTGGGTATCCTATGAAGACACATTTCTCCGATTTGGGTTCGAGCTTATCAGGTTGAAACTTTTTCACATAAGCATCACAGCCACAAACTTTAAGAAACGACAGCTTAGGTTTCTTGCCAAACCACAATTCACACGGTGTCGTCTCAATGTATTTAGATGGTGCCCTATTTAACGTGAATGCAGCTGTCTCTAATGCATAACCCCAAAATGTGAATGCATCATAGATCGTACCATATCTAATAAAGTACAGTTATGACGTTCAGACACACCATTACGCTGTGGTGTTCCAGGTGGCGTGAGTTGTGGAACTATTTCACATTGTTTTAAATGAAGGCCAAACTCGTAACTCAAATATTCGCCTTTGCGATCAGATTGTAGAAACTTTTATTTTCTTGTTATGATGATTCTCTACTTCAGTCTGAAATTCTTTGAACTTTTCAAATGATTCAAACTTATGTTTCATCAAGTAGATATACCCATATCTGCTCAAATCATCTGTGAAGGTTAGAAAATAATGATACCCGCCGCAGCCTCAATGCTCATCGGACCACATACATTTGTATGTATTATTTCCAATAAGTCAGTGGCTCGCTCTATTGTTCCGGAGAACGGAGTCTTAGTCAACTTGCCCGTGAGGCATGGTTCGCAAGCATCAAGTGATTCAGCAGTGCCACAAATATGTTGCACTATCATTATCAACTTTGCATCTTTTGGCATCAATATTATGAATATGTGTATTACTACGATCAAGATTCAATAAACCATTCACCTTGGGTGTATGACCACAGAAGGTTTTATTCATGTAAACAGAATAACAATTATTCTTTGACTTAAATGAATAACTGTATTGCAATAAACATGATCCAATCATATTATGCTCAACGTAAACACCAAATAACATTTATTTTAGGTTCAACACTAATCCTGAGTGTGCAATGGTGATCTTATCAACCTTGGAATTACTTCCAACACACATCGTCACCTCGCCCTCAACTAGTCTCTCTTCATTTTGTAACTCCTGTTTCAAGTTATTAATCAGAGCAACTGAACCAGTATCAAATACCCAAGGGCTACTATGAACACTAGTAAGTACACATCAATAGCATGTATATCATATATACTTTTGTTCACTTTGCCATCCTTCTTATCCACCAAGTATTTGGGGCAGTTCCGCTTCCAGTGACCAGTCCCTCTGCAACAGAAGCACTTAGTCTCAGGCTTAGGTCCAGACTTGGGCTTCTTCACTTGAGCAGCAACTTGCTTGCCGTTCTTCTTGAAGTTCTCCTTCTTCCCTTTGCCCTTTTACTTGAAACTAGTGGTCTTGTCAACCATCAACACTTGATGCTTTTTCTTGATTTCTACCTTCACCGATTTTAGCATCGCGAAGAGCTCGGGTATCTTTTCGTCATCCCTTGCATATTATAGTTCATCATGAAGTTCTAGTAACTTGGTGATAGTGACTAGAGAACTTTGTAAATTACTATCTTATCTGGAAGATTAACTCCCACTTGATTCAAGAAATTGTAGTACCCAGACAATCTAAGCACATGCTCACTGGTTGAGCTATTCTCCTCCATCTTGTAGGCAAAGTACTGTCAGAGGTCTTATACCTCTTGACACGGGCATGAGTATGAAATACTAGTTTCAACTCTTGGAACATCTTATATGCTCTGCGGCGTTCAAAACATTTTTGAAGTCCCGGTTCTAAGCCGTAAAGCATGGTGCACTAAACTATCAAGTAGTCATCATACCGAGCTTGTCAAAACGTTCACAACGTCTGCATCTGCTCCTGCAATAGTTCTGTCACCTAGCGGTGCATCAAGGACATAATTTTTCTGTGTTGCAATGAGGAAAATTCTCAGATCATGGACCAAGTCCGCATCATTGCTACTATCATCTTTCAACTTATATTTCTCTAGGAACATATAAAAAATAAACGGGGAGCTACATCGCAAGCTATTGATCTACAACATAGATATGCCAAAACTACCAGGACTAAGTTCATGATAAATTAAAGTTCAATTAGTCATATTACTTAAGAACTCCCACTTAGATAGACATCCCTCTAATCATCTAAGTGATCACGTGATCCAAATCAACTAAACCATGTCCGATCATCACGTGAGATGGAGTAGTTTTAAATGGTGAACATCACTATGTTGATCATATCTACTATATGATTCACGCTCGACCTTTCAGTCTCGGTGTTCCGAGGCCATATCTGCATATGCTAGGCTCGTCAAGTTTAACCCGAGTATTCTGCGTGTGCAAAACTAGCTTGCGCCCGTTGTATGTGACATAGAGCTTATCACACCCGATCATCACGTGGTGTCTCGGCACGATGAACTGTCGCAACGATGCATACTTAGGGAGAACACTTGTACCTTGAAATTTAGTGAGAGATCATCTTATAATGCTACCGCCGTACTAAGCAAAATAAGATGCATAAAGGATAAACATCACATGCAATCAATATATGTGATATGATATGGCCATCATCATCTTGTGCCTTTGATCTCCATCTCCAAAGCACCGTCATGATCACCATCGTCACCGGCACGACACCTTGATCTCCATCGTAGCATCGTTGTTGTCTCACCAACTATTGCTTCTACGACTATCGCTACCGCGTAGTGATAAAGTAAAAACAATTACATGGTGATTGCATTGCATACAATAAAGCAACAACCATATGGCTCCTGCCAGTTGCCGATAACTCGTAACAAAACATGATCATCTCATATAATAAAATATAGCATCATGTCTTGACCATATCACATCACAACATGCCCTGCAAAAAGAAGTTAGACGTCCTCTACTTTGTTTTTGCAAGTTTTATGTGGCTGCTACGGGCTTAGAAAAAACCGTTCTTACCTACGCATCAAAAACCACAACGATTTTTCGTCAAGTGTGATGTTTTAACCTTCAACAAGGACCGGGCATAGCCACACTCGATTCAACTAAAGTTGGAGAAACAGACATCCACTAGCCACCTGTGTGCAAAGCACGTCGGTAGAACCTGTCTTGCGTAAGCGTACGCGTGATGTCGGTCTGGGACGCTTCATCCAACAATACCGCCGAATCAAAGTATGACATGTTGGTAAGCAGTATGACTATTATTGCCCACAACTCTTTGTGTTCTACTCGTGCATATAACATCTACGCATGACCTGGCTCGGATGCCACTGTTGGGGAACGCAGTAATTTCAAAAAAAATCCTACGAACACGCAAGATCTATCTAGGTGCTGCATAGCAATGAGAGGGGAGAGTGTTGTCTATGTACCCTCGTAGACCGAAAGCGGAAGCGTTATGACAATGCGGTTGATGTAGTCGTGCGTCTTCACGATCCAAACGATCCTAGCACCAAAGATACGGCACCTTCGCGATATGCACACGTTCAGCTCGGTGACGTCCCATGAACTCTAGATCTAGTTGAGGTCGAGGGAGAGTTTCGTCAGCACAACGGCGTGATGATGATGTCGATGAAGTTACCGATGCAGGACTTCGCCTAAGTACTACAACAATATGACCGAGGTGGAAATCTGTGGAGGGTGGCACCGCACACAACTAAACAATCAACTTGTGTGTCTATGGGGTGCCCCCCTCCCCCGTATATAAGGGTGTGTTTGGGTTGTGTCACGAAATGGAATGGCACGGGTCGGTTCCATCCCCAGAACCTGTTCCGGTGTTTGGATTGCGGAAGGAACCAGAACCCACCTGTTGCAGGGAACGGCATATTACCTGTTTATGGCGAACCTAGGCATTCCTCCAAATCGGCCGGACCACGCAGAACGCCTCACTCTCATCTCTTCTCCTCGACTCACCCACCCTGCGGCCCCCACCCTAGCCATCCACGAGACCATGACCTCTACCCTCCTTTCTCCCTCGATGGCCATGGCGGCGGCCAGCGGCCGTAGCCCCTTCCCTTCCTCCGCTGAACCCCATCCTCGACGGCGCCCCCTTGTGCGCAGCTGCGGCGGACGCATAGCCGAGGTCTGGATCATTGAAGACGCAGCCTGCATCACACCTGCTACATCGCTGACTTCTGCCCCTCGTCGGAAGTGCGGCCTCGCGGGCATCTCCTGTCCCTCGTATCTCCCCCTCGACCAAGGATCTGGAGGAAGGAGTTCGGGGTGAGGTGCGTCTGTGTGTACGTGTGGAGGCGCATGTGTGCGTGTGGTGTGGTTCGACTGGAACACCAGCTAAGCTCGCAACCATGGCTGCCGAGCTCGAGCTCGAACGGCTAGACGGCCTCGGTGCAAGAGCGACGTGCAGTTCACCCAGTTGGACACATGATTGAAAAAAGAACTAAAGGAGCAAGGCTGCATTTGGGTGGCTGCTGTTGATCTAGACTTTTGTATTTGTGTGGCTGTTGTAGATTGTTTTTGACAGAGTGTTCTTGAATCATTGATGCTCACAATGCTGGAGAATTCAATATTTATCAGCCTTTTTAATGACCAAAATCCACTCCAATTCATGATGAGATAAATAAACTCATTCCATTCCATTTCTCAAACTAAATATCAAAATGTAACCATTCCATTCCTTCAAATTGCCACTACCAAACACAATGACGGAACTGACCCATTCTAGTGGAATGGAACCGTGACATTCCACTACACTTCATTCCCGAACCAAGCACACAATAAAGGAGGGAGGGAGGAGGAGGCCGGCCTAGGAGGAGGCACGCGCCAAGGGGGGGCAATCCTACTCCAAGTAGGTTTGCCCCCCCCTTTCCTATTCCTATTAGGAGGAGGAAAGAGGAGGAGGGGAGAAGGAAAGGGGGGCCGGCCCCCCAAACCCTAAACCAATTCGGTTTGGGCCTAGGAGGTGCGCTCCACACCTTGCTTGTTGCCCTCTTTCTCCACTAGGGCCCAATAAGGCCCATAGACTCCCCGGGGGGTTCCGGTAACCTCCCGCTACTCCGAAAAATACCCGATACACTTTGGAACCCTTCCGGTGTCCGAATATAACCTTCCAATATATCAATCTTTATTTCTCAACCAATTCGAGACTCCTCGTCATGTCCGTGATCACATCCGGGACTCCAAACTACCTTCAGTACATCAAAACACATAAACTCATAATACTGATCGTCATCGAACGTTAAGCGTGCGGACCCTACGGGTTTGAGAACTATGTAGACATGACCGAGACTCACTTCCGTTCAATAACCAATAGCGGAACCTGGATGCTCATATTGGTTCCTACATATTCTACGAAGATCTTTATCGGTCAAAATGCATAACAACATATGTTGTTCCCTTTGTCATCGGTACGTTACTTGCCCGAGATTCGATCGTCAGTATCTCAATACCTAGTTCAATATCGTTACTGGCAAGTCTCTTTACTCGTTCTGTAATGCATCATCCCGCAACTAACTCATTAGTCACATTGCTTGCAAGGATTATAGTGATGTGCATTACCGAGAGGGCCCAGAGATACCTCTCCGAAACACGGAGTGACAAATCCTAATCTCGATCTATGCCAACCCAACAAACACCATCGGAGACACCTGTAGAGCATCTTTATAATCACCCAGTTACCTTGTGACATTTGATAGCACACTAAGTGTTCCTCCGGTATTCGGGAGTTGCATAATCTCATAGTCATAGAAACATGTATAAGTTATGTAGAAAGCAATAGCAATAATGTCGTGGAATTGTCACAGCAGATGTCCTAGTGTGAGGACTTATTCATGGAGCCATCGCAACTAGGTTAGCTTAAAGGGGTTAAACGGGACGAAGGACACAGGGAGTTTATACTTTGGCCCCTTGCAGTGAAGGTAAAGGCCTAATCCAGTTTGAGGTGGTATTGCTTATGTGTCGATTACTAGGGAGCGAATACGCTTGACCTAGCTTTCGATCTCTTGTTTCTTGCCCTAAACCACCGTCGGGTCGTCCCTTTATATACACAGGTTGACGCCCAGCGGCTCACGGAGTCCCGACCGGCTCATAAACAACGTGTCCGGCTCGGTGACTAATTACCCTTGCCTTAGAATACAAGTCATACATATATGGCGGTTTACACCTATGGGCCTTAAATCGCCTCTTGGACTTTAGGCCCTTAGTAAGTCTGCTTCATGAACCGTCATCTCAATATCGTCATGGGCTTCATCTTGATGAGCCGCCATAGGTATAACCCAGCCCCTCCTGGGCGGGTCATACCTAATAGTTATATCCCCAACATTAGGCCCTAGATTGATTTGAACTTGTTCATGTCAATCTTCAACACTTAGAAAAAATCCTTCTTCACTTGCTCTTGTTAGATACTGTAACCTGCCATGATGTCATTTCCTGGAATTATGGAAACCCGCCATGACGTCATCGGCCATTAGTTTTGCATAATACCCAACATATCTTAACAGATCCTTAGCCTTAATAACCATCTCGAAAATCGGGGCGTCCGAGCGGTTGGATAATCATTCTTTGGCCTCCTCGTTTTTCGCGCCCGCCTGTTACCCTTCTCCTTATAAATAGGATCAGATAGCCCTTTTCTCATTTTCCCCTCTTTTCCTTCTTGTCTTCCACCTCTCTCCGTGATGCATCTGCACGCCTGAGCACTGCCGTCGTCGAGCTCGTCCACTTCCTCGCCTGGCCGCTGCATCGACCTAAACGCGACCAGAGATACCGCGACGCCTCTCCATTGTTTCAGTGGATCCAGTAAGTGCCTCTCCTTTCTCCGCTGTAGATCTCCATTAGGGTTTCTTCGAAGTTCTTCAGAGTTCGTCGCTGTTCTTCATCATACCTTGGTTTGATCTTTATTTTAATCCAAAGATAAAACCTAAAACATGCGGAATTTGTTTCTGTTCTTTCCCTTAATCACCAAATCCCCTTCTTAGATGCAAAAATCTTGTCAATACGCTAGCTCTTTAGCTGCTGTGATATTGAATTTTAATTTTTTCCTTTCTTTTCCGAACAGCGTCAGATCCAAATTAATTGCGCCAATCTGCAAAACCTGTTTATCCACACTTAGCAGAATTTGCTCTGGATAGATTTTGAATATCATTGTTGTCATGGCGGCTTACATGACCACTTATAATTAGCCATACCTCATTAGGCCCCATTTAAGCCGCCAATGTAAATATATACTGTAGCGTTTACCTCCGGTTTAACCAATCCATTTAAATCGGCAAAAAAAATTATTTCTTTTAGGCTTCTTCCTCACAATGCCGCCGAACACAGTCACTTCATGTAATTGGGTTCCCTCCATTGTCACTGAGAACACACTCAAAGATTTTCTCAAAATCGGCTATTTACCAGCAAAAGATGTCATGCATTGGCGCACCCCCAAACCAAGCGAAGAAAGACCTCAGCCAAAGGATAGTGAGGTCATTGTTTTTACTGATCACATGAATCGGGGCTTCTCACCGCCCGGTTCTAAATTTTTCTGAGATGTTCTGAACTTCTTTCAACTTCATCCTCAAGACATCGGACCCAATTCCGTGTCAAACATCTGCAACTTTCAAGTTTTCTGTGAAGTATACCTTCAAGAGGAGCCGAGCGTTGAACTCTTTAGGGAATATTTTTATTTAAACCGCCAAAACGAGTTTACGAACGGACCTAGCATGGAACTTGGCAGAATCTCAATTCACCGAAGAAGAGATGCTATCTTCCCCTATGCTTACTTGTCGAGTCACCCCAAAGATTGGAACCAGACATGGTTTTACTGCAAAGATACCTCTCCGGCTGATGAGAATCCACTGCCGGGTTATCGTGAACAGCGTCTTGACCCAAAGCATCGTCTCCCTAAAAAGCTTATCACTGCTGAACGTGCAAAGTTGCTCCTACCATTGCAAAGGTCAAAGCTCTGCTGGGAAATGGGTTAACTGGCATTGACTTGGTTCGGTGCTGGGTTTCTTGGCGAATCATACCCTTGAGTCGCCGACCCGGCTTAATGTGCACTTACACGGGTGGTATAAAGGATCCACTGCGCCATAGATCTGTGCATTTAACTGAGGAGGAAATCAATGAAATGACAAAGACCCTTCTGAATGAAGATCTGGAAGCCTGCAGCAAAGTGTGTCTGAACCCTTTCTGTAAACTTAACCTGCCACCGGATGTAAGTCTCTAAATTACTCACTTTTACTCATCCTTCAAATATTCTATTAACTCAACTTTGATGACTTTCGCAGGCTAAATCTGATTTTTGGAAAAAGAAATATGACCATGAAGCTGCCAAAAAGGCCAGGGCTGCCAAGAAAACTGCCAAGAAAAATAAGAAGAAATCAAGTCGGAGGTAGCCCTTGACTCCCTTGGCTCCTTTTTCAACTATCTTATTGACACTGATTATTATTAGGATGACACGGGGGCCAGCCAAGCAGTTGAAGAAGAGGTAACTATTATTTCCTCTTGCTCAACACCTTTGCCAAGACAGAAAATTTGATGAGTAACCCAGAAAGTAAGCTTTTCACACCCCTTAGCTCACTTGGATCCTCACTTTCTTTTGAAGCAACAGCAACACGAGAACCGGCGACAGACTCGGACCAGCGGCGGTGAAGAATTATCCTCCGGCTTACCGAATACTCTAGTTTCGCGGAAACGTCGAAACGAGGTCCTTCCAAACTTAAACTCTTTTTACCCACTGGCCGGTCTCATTCACCAGCCACTTAACTCTTCCGATTCAAACTTCCAGGAGACTTCTCGCTCTTCTTCTGGTGACTCATCACAGACCCAGTTGCCGGCTTTCAAGACTGCTCCTGGGTAATAACAATTTCTTCATTTTCTATCTCCTTATGCTCTTTTATATTTGCAATGACCTCTCATGACCCATGTAGTGGAAAAGCCAAGCCTAGCAAGAAGGCAAAGGTGATCAAGCCGGTTGAAGATCCCAAAGTCCATGAACCGGAACAACAAATTCCAGCATCTGACACCTCCATGTTACCACCCGACGAGCCTGTCCATGATGTTCCACCAGAGATTCCTGACCTCTCCAGCGACTATACAAACCTCAATCTTTTGAGTACTGAATCGTCAAGCCCACTTAAACCGTCAGAAACACATGTCGACGATGTTATGATCACTGGCATCGGCTTTAAAGAACCGGGAAATCAACCTGTCTTGGCTAAGCACTCTGCTACACAGGAGTTCATTGAAAAAAGGAAAGTGAGATTTGACATCGCCAACTATTCTCAATTAAGTACTAGCGAAGTACTCTCTGGCTACCTCAATCAAGTGCATACCAGCCGTGATCTTGAAATTGACATGGTGAAGCAAATGCATCAAAAATATGAGGTATGAACTCCTGCTTAATAAATTATGCATATCCTGTCAGCCCCCAAGTCTACTGTGTATAATAGAATAGAATATGCTATAAACTTTAGAATAGCCCTGATTATAAAAATTATCTTTTATGGAATCCTTCGAAAGCTGGCTTTCACCATCAGAAATAAACTGGATCTTTAATGAGTAACACTGCATCCGTAGCCCCCAAGGGTCGGCTTAATCAGCATGAATGAGCCGGCCATGTTCATCATTGTTTAGACATTAAAGCTTACTCGAGTAGCCCCCATGAGCCGGCTGTGGTCGTTGGCAGCACAACCGGGTCACCATAAAATAGCAATGAAAACACGAGCAATATGCATTAGTCCCCAAGTGCTAAGTACTCTTGCTTGCAAAGTGCTTGGGACTTTATTCATATGAGCTGTTGTATGAAGAATTTTTTCGGTATGCATTAGCCCCCAAATGCCAAGTGTTGTTGCTTGCAAAAGGCATGGGACTTATATTCCTGTAACCCGAATATAATATGATTGCAAATCTGTGCTTGTACAGGAGGCTACTGCTCAACTTCAATCGCAATTGGATGATGCAAAGACCCGCAGAATCAAGAATCTGAGACCCGGAAAGCCAATTCAAAATTCCAATTTATCATGGATGAAACGAAAAAACTTAAGGCCGGCTTTGAGGCTAAAAGAAACGCATGGGCTGAAGAAAAAACTGCCTTGATGCAGCAGGCTGAAAAGGCGGAGGCGGCTCTTCAAGAGGTGACGACTGAGCTTACCGGTTTAAAACACCGTGTATCCCAAACGGTTTCTGCTATCTTTGGTGAGTCACCTTGCTAGCATCAAAATTTAATCTTTTCCTTGATGGTATAAACCGCCTCTAACCAATCTAGAATTATTACTCAGGTCCCAGGAGCAGCAATCTTAACCAAGGAATGCTGGTGAAGCTCAAGGTTGTTTATACACTTGTTGAACAGCTATATATTGGGACTCAGCGCGCACTGGCCACAATTTCCCTGACTAATCAAGCACCTACTCTCTTGAGTGATGTCTTGAAAAAGCTTTCTGTTCTGCCTGCTAGGATTGATGAGATGAAATGGTCATCTGCAAGAGCCGGTGCTGTGACAGCTTTAAGCTGGGCCAAGGCATGGCTAGTAGAGCTAGACCCAGCCGAGATAGCTACTGGGTATCCAAGCTTAAAAGATGATGGCACTCCTTTTGAGAAGAAAGACTTTGCTCCCCGCGTGAAAGAGTTATGTCCCCTGGCCAGCCTGATTGCAAATGAAACGGATCTCTCAAGATACCAACCGGCTTATGACATGGAGAATCAGAAGTTGACCATGCCGGCTTATAAAGTGATGGATCTGATCCCCCCAATCCGTAAGCATACTTTCGCCCCTGAAGTTGATCCGTCCGACCATATTGATGAAGAAGTTGAATTCCAAGCCTTGTGTGGCATTGCTTGGTCATCACCAAACTTCCAGATGGCAGAGGAGGACGAAGAACCGGAGAAGGATGATCCAGAAGGCTCAAGTCGTCAAGGCCAAGAAGATTAATCCGCTGGGCAGTTCATATATTTGATCCTCTGAAAATACTTAAACATTTTGGGCTCACTGGGCCATGTAATAGTTTAGTTGAACTCTGATCTACCGTGCCATCGTGCATGTTTTGTGTGGCATGATACTATTGATCCGCTGAATTAATAGCTACCACTTATGCTTATAATGCCATCAATTTAAATCTGTTCCTGCATACAAACAGATCACAAGTGTCCTGGCGGTTTACCGCAGGACGGGTCATAATACCCAATATAGAACCAGTAGTGACTAAAATAGTTCATGGCCAGGGCCAGTTTAAACATAACCATATATAAGAAAAAAAATATCATACCTGTGATATTTGATCACACTGCTGGCTTATCATACCAGTGTAGTAAGGGTGATAACCCAAAAATTTGAGCACCCAATGCTCTGTTCAATTGTCATATATTGCCAGCTTATGATGCTGTAAGCTGGAAGGGGTAATATCCCAAAACTTAGAGCACAATGCTTCCAAGTATTTGATATCATCGTATGCTGGCGACTTATAGTCCAAAGCCAGGCCGGGTTAATAAACACCGGATACTTTCTCATCATATACTGGCAACTTATAGTCCAAAGCCAGGCCGGGTTAATAAACACTGGATACTTTCTCATCATATACTGGCGACTTATAGTCCAAAGCCAGGCTGGGTTAATAAACACCGGTTAACCTCATATATGAACCATAAAGCATTATAAGCCTCATTGGTTTTCAACCATATATTTAAAATGTCACAAAGGATAAACCTCAAAAACTTTCAAATAGAAATCGAAATAAAAACAAGGCTTTCCATAGGCTGCCAGGCCTAAAAATCAAGTGCTTTCAAGGGACGTACAACCACTGAGTTAAACCTTCATACAAACCTTATAAGCCGGACCTCACATAACCAATCGTCATTTTAACTCTGACAAGTTCAGGGTCTATATAAGATTGACTTGTCAAAAGTACGGCGGGTCATTCCAGGATTACCTGGGCGGAGTGACAGACTTAAAAAGGCAGGATAACCCGGGTTTTTAGGTGAATACACCTAGCTTCCAAGCCTGGCTTTTAAGCCTATTACAAGGGTCATAAAAACTCTTGTCCTTTGAACAAAGAGCCCCCAAGTAATATTTTTGAGCTGTGCTCGCCGGGTACCTATGTTTGAGTTGTGTTGTGCAACAAACTCTCTTTGGTCCCTGTAACTCGGCATTAAGCCTTTAAATAATCATATAAAGTAATAATAAAGACTCAGTTTCTGAGAAATGAAAACGAGAGAGGCCCTAAATTATCAGGGATGCTGGCTTTATTATATTGATCATACTATATACATTGTCAAAATATGTACATCAGAAGAGCCGGTGGCTCGGGTATAGTAAGGCCGAAGATGAGCAATATTCCACGGCCGACGGGTCTCTTCCTCCGCCGTGCGTGAGTCCTTGTGGCCTCGAACATCGATAAAGTAGTATGATCCATTGCTCAGATTCTTGCGGGCCACAAAGGGTCCTTTCCAAGGTGGGGATAGCTTGTGCATATCAGATTGATCCTGGTTAAGCCGGAGCACCAAATCACCTTCCTGAAAGGTTCTGGTTTTAACCCGGCGGTTGTGATAGCGGCGCAGATCTTGCTGGTAAATCACCGAACGAGCCGCCGCAAGGTCACGCTCCTCATCCAACAGGTCAAGTGCATCCTGGTGTGCTTTTTCATTATCAGCTTCAACATAAGCCGCCACACAGGGCGAATCGTGACGGATGTCACTAGGGAGAACCGCCTCTGCTCCGTAAACCATGAAGAAAGGCGTGTAACCCATAGATCTATTGGGGTAGTATTGATACTCCATATCACTGATGGTAACTCCTCCACCCAACAACCTGGCTTCCTCTGCAAAGGAACCATAAGCCGGGGCTTGATGCCTCTCAAAATTTCTTGATTGGCTCTCTCAGCTTGACCATTGGACTGGGGGTGAGCCATTGATGATACATCAAGTTGAATATGCTCATGTTGACAAAACTCTTTCATAGCACCCTTGGACAGATTAGTGCCATTATCAGTTATAATGCTGTTGGGGAAAACCAAAGTGGAAAATCACCTTTTTGATGAACTGAACTTCTGTTGCCGCGTCACACTTACTACCGGCTCTGCTTCAACCCACTTTGTGAATTTGTCAACCGCCACCAAAAGGTGGGTCTTTTTATCCTTGGACCTTGTGAAAGGCCCAACCATATCAAGCCCCCAGACTGCAAATGGCCAAGTAATTGGAATCATCCTCAATTCTTGAGCCGGCACATGAGCTCGCCATGAGAATTTCTGACAACCATCACATTTACTGATAAAATCCTCTGCATCAGCATGAGCCGTCGGCAAATAAAATCCATGACGAAAAGCTTTAGCCACGAGAGATTTAGAGCCAGCATCATGACCACAATCTCCTTCATGAATCTCATGAAGAATCTCATGGCCCTCTTCTGGAGAAACACAACATTGAAACGCCCTTGTAACACTGCAATGGTGTAGCTCTCCATTGACAATTGTCATCGACTTAGACCACCGAGTTATCTGCCTGGCTAAAGTTTCATCTTCAGGTAACTCGCCCCGGGTCATATAAGCCAGATATGGGATTGTCCAATCAGGAATAACATGAAGAGCCGCCACCAATTGTGCCTCCGGGTCAGGAATAGCCAGATCTTCCTCTGTAGGCAATTTAACTGAAGGCTTATGCAAAATATCCAAGAAAGTGTTAGGTGGCACCGGCTTACACTGGGACCCTAACCGGCTTAAGGCATCAGCCGCCTCATTTTTCCTGTGATCAACATGTTCCACTTGATAACCCTTGAAGTGCCCAGCAATAGCATCAACCTCGCGGATATAAGCCGCCATGAGTGGATCCTTAGAATCCCATTTGCCTGAAACTTGCTGAGCCACTAAGTATGAGTCGCCGAAACATCTCACCCGGCTTAAATTCATCTCCTTAGCCATCCGAAGACCATGGATCAAGGCTTCATACTCAGCTGCATTGTTAGTACAGGGAAACATCAACCTTAAAACATAACAAAACTTGTCGCCTCAAGGGGAAGCTAAGACAACGCCAGCCCCCGAGCCCTCCAATTGCCTGGACCCATCAAAGTGAATAGTCCAATATGTGTTATCTGGCTTCTCTTCAGGCATCTGCAACTCTGTCCAGTCACTGATAAAATCCACAAGTGCTTGAGACTTGATGGCCGTGCGAGGCATATACTTTAAACCATGAGGTCCAAGCTCAATGGCCCACTTGGCTACCCGACTTGTGGCTTCTCTGTTTTGAATAATATCCCCTAAGGGAGCAGAACTAACCATAGTGATGGGATGACCCAAAAAATACTGCTTAAGCTTCCGACTGGCCATGAACACCCCATATACGAGCTTCTGCCAGTGCGGATACCTCTGCTTGGACTCAATAAGCACTTCACTGATATAATAAACCGGCCGTTGAACCGGATATTCCTTGCCTGCTTCCTTCCATTCTACCACAAAAGCTACGCTGACAGCTCGGGCATTAGCAGCCACATATAATAACAACGACTCCTTATCAATAGGAGCAGCAAGGATTGGCGGCACAGCTAGCCGTTTCTTCAAAGTTTCAAACGCGTCATTAGCAGCATCACTCCAGACAAAGTGATCTGTTTTCTTCATCATCTGGTATAGTGGTATAACCTTCTCACCCAACCGGCTTATGAACCGGCTTAAGGCAGCAATACGACCTGCCAGACGTTGAACATCATTGATACACGCCGTCTTTGCTAAGGAGGTAATGGCCTTGATCTTCTCCGGGTTAGCTTCAATGCCTCTGTTAGAAACCAAAAAACCCAAGAGCTTGCCTGCTGGCACACCAAAAACGCACTTGGTCAGGTTAAGCATCATCTTGTAGACCTGGAGATTGTCAAAGGTCTCCTTCAAATCATCTATCAAAGTTTCCTTCTTTCTAGACTTTACCACAATATCATCCACATAAGCATGAACATTGCGCCCAATCTGATCATGAAGGCAATTCTGTACACACCGCTGGTAAGTCGCCTGGGCACTCTTGAGCCCAAAAGGCATAGACACATAGCAGAAGGCTCCAAAAGGAGTGATAAAAGTTGTCTTCTCCTGGTCCTTAACTGCCATCTTGATCTGATGATAACCAGAATAAGCATCCAAAAAACTCAAACGTTCACAACCCGCCGTAGCATCAATAATTTGATCAATACGAGGGAGAGCAAAAGGATCAGCTGGACAAGCCTTGTTTAAGTCTGTGTAATCCACACACATACGCCAAGTGTCATTCTTCTTAAGTACCAGCACCGGGTTAGCCAACCACTCGGGATGAAAGACTTCAACAATAAACCCAGCCGCCAAGAGCCGGGCTACCTCTTCACCAATGGCCTTATGCCTCTCTTCATTAAAACGACGAAGAAACTGCTTGACCGGCTTAAACTTTGGATCAATATTAAGATTATGCTCAGCGAGTTCCCTCGGTACACCTGGCATGTCAGAAGGTTTCCATGCAAAGATGTCCCGATTCTCACGGATGAACTCGATGAGCGCGCTTTCCTATTTCGGTTCTAGATTAGCACTGATGCTGAACTGCTTGGATGAATCGCCAGGAACGAAATCAACTAGCTTGGTGTCATCTGCCACTTAAACTTCAAGACTGGGTCATGCTCCGTAGTTGGCTTTTTCAAAGATGTCATATCTGCCGGGTCAACATTGTCTTTATAAAACTTCAACTCCTCTGTTGCGCAGACAGACTCAGCATAAGCAGCGTCACCTCTTCACACTCCAAAGCTATCTTCCGGCTCCCATGCACCATGATGGTCCCCTTGTAACCCGGCATCTTGAGCTGCAGATAAACATAACAAGGTTGTGCCATGAACTTGGCATAAGCCGGTCGCCCAAACAGAGCGTGATACGGGCTTTGAATCTTGACCACTTCAAAGGTTAACATCTCGGCCCTGGAATCATACTCATCCCCAAAAGCAACTTCTAGAGCTATTTTACCAACCGGGTATGCTGACTTACCAAGCACCACACCGTGAAAAACAATGTTCGACAGCTTAAGATTTTTACTAGTCAATCCCATGCGACGAGAAGTTTCATAATAAAGGATATTGATGATGCTGCCTCCGTCCATGAGTACCTTAGTGAATTTATATCCTCCAACCTGAGGTGCCACCACCAAAGCGAAGTGACCCGGATTATCAACCCGGGGCGGATGATCCTCACGACTCCACACAATGGTCTACTCAGACCATCGCAAATAACGGGAACCGCCGGCTCAATGGTGTTCATGGCCCTTTTATGGAGCTTCTGATCCCGCTTGCATAAACTTGTGGTGAAGACGTGGTACTGCCTACTATTCAACTGCTTTGGGTTACTCTGATACACAGATTGTTGTTGCTGATTCCCTTGACCGGACTATTGATGATAACCACTCTGATTACCTTGATTACTTGGGTGGCCCTGGAAACCGGAATTAGAACCGCCACCACCGTAACCCGGACCATGAGAGCTGGATCCTGAGCTGCCTCTCGGCCCATGATTGTCTTGAAAAAGAGTGGAATTTTTGTACTCCTTCATAATGAAGCAATCCTTCCAGAGGTGACCAGACGGCCTTTCCCGTGTACCATGCCTTGGGCAGGGCTGATTCAGCAGCTGCTCAAGATTGAAGCCTGGCCCCCAACCCGTGGGGGCGGCTTACCCTTACGACGCTGACCATTATTCTGCGCATTGGTGTTAGCCACAAAATCCAAACTATTATCAGCCTTGCGCTTACCGTTGACTCCCTGACTTGCCGGGTTATGTTGCTGCCCTATGGTGCTGCTACTCTTCTTTCCCTTTCCCGCCTTTTCATCATCGGACTCGGGGTCCTTGGTACCATCAGAGTCAGCATACTTAACCAGAGCCGCCGTCAGCTCCCCCATGTCACTGCAGTGGCGCTTGAGCCGCCCTAGCTTCTGCTTAAGGGGCAAAAAACGACAATTCTTCTCTAACATTAAGACTGCTGAACCGACATTGATGCGATTTGATGAGTGTAAGATAGTTGAGACCCGGCGCACCCAATGGGTTGTTGATTCGCCCTCTTCTTGGACACATGCATCTAAGTCCACAATTGACATAGGCTGCTTACATGTATCTTTAAAATTCTGGATAAACCGGGCTTTTAACTCGGCCCATGACCCAATGGAATTGGCAGGCAGCGCTTTCAATCAGGTATGGGCCTTCATCTAGCATCATGGTGAAAACTTAGCACATGCAGTCCGCTAACATCCACAGCTCCATGGCCATCTCATAATCTCAACCCACCTCTTCGGGGGGTTAGTCCGGCCATGTAATTAGGTACCCTTGCGAGGGCCCTTGAAATCCTTCGGTAAGTGGCTCATTACGCAGAGTCCGGCGACTAAACACGGCCACGCCAAGGTTCTAGACATCACGCCTTGTTCTCCACCGAAGTGGCTGGATAAACCGGAGACGTGGTTGCTGGAGCCACCTGCTGAGCCACCAGCTCAGTCTCCTGACGTGCCTCCTAACCCTGATCCCAAAAGCCTGAGCACGTCACGGCGCCGAGTCATGCCCCACGATGCTGGTTACGGCGCTCTGCACTGGCTTGAAACTCTGGTGAGTTCAATATGTCTGCTATACTCCGGACTCGGGCGAGGGGGTTGAATGAATCCTCTCCTCGCTGTAAGAATAAGCCGCCTAGTGAGCCACAGCCGTCTGGAGCAGCTCTCCAGCTCGTCGTATTTCCATCGCTGCCGGTGATTCGCCTTCAACTGGTAGAGCGCCAGCCGTGTTGCCGCAGCGATCATATTATCCAAAGGGTTAGAATAATGACCCGGTGGCATTGGTACATACTGAGGCGGAGCAGTATTCAAACGGGGTGGCTCCGTCGTGTGCGGCTGAACCAGCGCTCCAGCCCCAGGAGTCTCAACCCGGTTTATCTCCGGCTGGTTACTGGTCCCTGCTCCAGGCGTGTTAAAGAGGTTCCTAGCCTCGTAAACTGAAGGCAGATGAGACTCATTTGAAGCGTTTTGATCCATCGCGAGCCGGAAAGATTCTGACTGGATCTGCTGTGCCTGAGCATCCAAAGCAGCCCGCTCCGTGGCCATCCTGGTGTTCTCTACGTTCAGCTCCTCTTGGCTTGTGCTATCTCTTCATGCAACGTTGCCACCTCCACGTTATGCTTAACTTGATTTGTCGGGTTAACCTCCGCCGCTAAAAATGTTGTCAGCTTGTCTAGCAATTCGGTCAAGACCTGAGCCGGCGGGCGCACAGGGCCTCCTGCCCCGGCTGCCGTTGCCACTGCTGACCCGAAGATCATCGCTGCCACAGTCGAAGAATTCTGTATTGGTTGTGTACCGGCCATGAAAATCGCGACCCTATTTGGCGGCTCATAAGGCTCCAGAATACTGTTGCTATCAGAATAGCCCCCAAGCCGGCCGTCTTGCAGTTGGTACAGCAACTCAGTTTCACCAGTGGACGACTCACCATCAGAGTAGACGACCGTCTCGCCACCAGACACAGATCTATCCTCAGATTCCGCTCCATGGATGAATCCCATGAAGGCACGCTTCATGGCGGGCTGAACTCGGGCGGGTCTCGCACGTTGAGCCGTCTCGATGATGTCGGTGCAGATGTCCGGCTCAGGGCCCGGTTCGCCGATTTTGCCAATGAAGACGTGGATTCCGCCGAAGGGGACCCGGTACCCGTACTCAATTGAGCCGGCCGTGGGGCCCCAGCCTGCATCGTTGATGTAGAGCTTGCCGCAACGACTCTTGGTCATCTGGCCCATAGCGTATCCCTTGATCCCTTTGAAGTTGCCCTTCAAAAACTCGAAACCACCATGCGTTGGCCCCACGGTGGGCGCCAACTGCCGTGGAATTGTCACGGCAGATGTCCTAGTGTGAGGACTTAGTCGTGGAGCCATCGCAACTAGGTTAGATTAAAGGGGTTAAATGGGACAAAGGACAAATGGATTTTATACTGGTTCGGCCCCTTGCGGTGAAGGTAAAGGCCTAATCCAGTTTGAGGTGGTATTTCTTATCTCTCTATTACTAGGGAGTGAATACGCTTGACCTAGCTTTTGATCTCTTGTTTCGTGCCCTAAACCGCCGCCAGTCGTCCCTTTATATACACAGGTTGACGCCCAATGGCTCACGGAGTCCCGGCCGGCTCATAAACAATGTGTCCGGCTCGGTGACTAATTACCCTTGCCTTACAATACAAGTCATACATATATGGCGGTTTACACCTATGGGCCTTAAATCACCTCTTGGGCTTTAGGCCCTTAGTAAGTCTGCTTCATGAACCGCCATCTTCAATATCGTCATGGGCTTCGTCTTGATGAACCGCCATAGGTATAACCCGGCCCCTCCTTGGCGGGTCATACCTAATAGTTATATCCCCAACAAATAAACTAAATGATCATAGTGCTAAGCTAACGGATGGGTCAAGTCAATCACATCATTCTCTAATGATGTGATCCCGTCGAATGACAATACATGTCTATGGCTAGAAAACTTAACCATCTTTGATTAATGAGCTAGTCAAAGTAGAGGCATACTAGTGACACTCTGTTAATTTGTCTATGCATTCACACATGTATTAAGTTTCCGGTTAATACAATTCTAGCATGAATAATAAACATTTATCATGATATAAGGAAATATAAATAACAACTTCATTATTTCCTCTAGGGCATATTTCCTTTAGATAGTTTTCCTGATGAGAAGTTAGCTGCAATAAATGTTGCTAATAGTACTCCTTGGTATGCTGATTATGCTAATTACATTGTTGCTAAATATTTACCTCCTAGCTTTACGTACCAACAAAAGAAAAAAATCTTCTATGATTTAAGACATTATTTTTGGGATGACCCACATCTTTATAAAGAAGGAGTAGATGGTATTATTAGACGTTGTGTACCTGAGCATGAACAGGGACAAATCCTATGGAAATGTCACTCTGAGGCTTATGGAGGGCATCATGCTGGAGATAGAAACGCTCACAAGGTACTGCAATCTGGATTTTATTGGCCCACTCTCTTCAAGGATGACTGTAAGTTTGTCTCATCTTGTGATGAATGCCAAAGAATAGGTAATATCCGTAAGCGTCAAGAAATGCCTATAAATTATTCACTTGTTGTTGAACCATTTGATGTTTGGGGATTTGATTACATGGGACCTTTTCCTTCCTCTAATGGGTATACACATATTTTGGTTGCTGTTGATTATGTTACTACTTGGGTAGAAGCTATTCCAACTAGTAGTGCTGATCACAACACCTCCATTAAAATGCTTAAGGAAGTTATTTTCCCAAGGTTTGGAGTCCCTAGATATTTAATGACTGATGGTGGTTCAGACTTTATTCATGGTGCTTTTTGTAAAATTCTTGCCAAGTATGATGTTAACCATAGGATTGCATCACCTTATCATCCTCATTCTAGTGGTCAAGTTGAACTTAGCAATAGAGAAATAAAAATAATTTTGTAAAAGACTGTCAATAGGTCTAGGAAGAATTGGTCTAAGAAATTAGATGATGCACTTTGGGCTTACAGAACATCATATAAAAATACTATGGGTATGTCTCCTTATAAAATGGTTTATGAAAAAGCTTGTCATTTTCCTCTTGAGTTAGAACATAAAGCATACTAGGCAGTTAAAGAACTCAACTATGATTTCAAACTAGCTGGTGAAAAGAGATTATCTAATATTAGCTCTTTAGATGAATGGAGAACCCAGGCTTATGAAAATGCAAAATTATTCAAAGAGAAAGCTAAAAGATGGCATGACAAAAGAATCCAAAAGCGTGAGTTTAAAGTCGGAGAATATGTTCTTTTGTACAACTCTGGTTTTAGTTTTTTTGCAGGAAAGCTCCTCTCGAAATGGGAGGGACCATATGTCATCGAGGAGATTTACCGGTCTAGAGCCATCAAAATAAATAATTTCGAAGGCACTAACCTGAAGGTTGTCAACGGGCAACGAATAAAGCACTATATCTCAAGTATGCCTATTAATGTTGAAAGTAATATTATCCAAACTTTGACACCGGAAGAGCACATAAAAGAGTCCTTATGGAACACCCCAGAATCGTCAAAATAAGGAGGTACGCGATACGGTAAGTAAATGCTCTCCGAAAAATCCGCAAAAATATATTTTGTCAGTTTTGGAATATTTTAGAATTTTGGAAATAAAGAAACTTCCAGGAAGCGTCCCCTAGTGGTCATAAGACACCAGGGTGCCTGGCGCGCCCAGGTGGGTTGTGCCCACCTGGGGCACCTTTCGTACTTTGTTTTTCTTCTATATACTTGTCCTACAAGATAAAAATTCTATATATACTTCCTGAACCTGTTAACTACCGTATCGCAAAGAAATCCTCTGTTCTCTTTTCTTGCCGTTTCTGGTCAGATTTATCAAGCCAAGCATCATGTCTTCCTACTCCTCCAACAACATGGAAGAAGATGCTTGGCAGATGAAGATCGAGACGAGGAGGGAGGAGCCTACAGACATTGTCAAGGGAGGCAAGGGCAAGGAAGCTACCGTAAATCCATCCCCGGTGATAGCACAAGCACTACTGGCCGAGGAGGAGGAAGAAGCTTCTTCACCACCAAAGGATAACTGAGTATCGGGTATGGGCACTCCCCTTGGCTTACTCCAAGCTTGGGGGAGGTGCCCCGGTATCGTATCATCCCACTATCTTTTTGCTTTTTCTTATCTTAGTTCGATCTTTTTTGCTTTAGATGAAATAAAGTTAGTTCCATCCTTTCTTACTTGAGAGTCTGCTTAGTGATCTATCCTCGTAATCGTGTGCAAGTTATATAATAAAGTTAGTTTGAGTCTTGCTTTCTTTACTTTCATGTTGCAAATAAAGAAAAGAAATAAGAAAGAAAGAAAGAAAAAAAGGAAGGAAATAAATCAATAAGAGCATATACTAATCCTATGGTAGGTGATAGCACCACATAAGGAAAAGTATAAGTAGGAAATTTTATTAGAGATTGACAAACATAGCATTAGTCAATGATGCAACTCATGAAAGAATTAATAAGGGAAGAGAAGATTCACATATAAATATACTATCCTACAAATCTTTTGTGGTTGTGATCCCTCATCAAAATATTATATGCCAATGACGTTGGACAAGGAAGACAACTTAATGATTTATGTATATTTATATTCACATAGAAGTCATATTGTCATAGATCCATTAACATGTGATGCTTGCCCCCTATCTTTGCTACCAAAAATTCCGCACCAAGTAGAGATACTACTTGTGCATCCAAAACCCTTAAACCCAAATCTTTTTCAAGTGTCCACCATACCTACCTATGGATTGAGCAAGATCCCTCAAGTAAGTTGTCATCAGTGCAAAAAGGCAATAAAAATTGCTTCTAAATATGTGATATCATTTAGTGTAAGAGAAAATTGAGCGTTGTACGAACTTGGATGACAACGACTAAAGGCGACAGACTGCATAATAAAGGTTGTCATCTTAAGGGGCAATACAACGTGACATTCTCTTGCACTAAGGGATTGAGCATGCAAACAAATAAGCGCATGGCAACCTTTGCTTCTCTCTGCGAAGGGCCTATCTTTTACTTTTATGTATTTACTTTTATGCAAAGAGTCAAAGTTTTCCTTCTATTCCTTTTTATTTTCTCTTTTGGCAAGCATCATGTGGTGAGGAAAGATCTAGGAACATATGTCCAGTTGAATATAGATAGCATGAATTATTATTGTTAACATCACCCTTGAGGTGAGTATGTTGGGAGGCGAAACTATAAGCCCCTATCTTTCTATGTGTCCGGTTGAAACGTTTTGCTCATGGGTACGAGGTGAGTGTTAGCAATCATAGAAGACTAAATGATGGTTGAGTATGTGGACTTGCTTAAAGGCTCAGACACGTGACTCTTCCTGAAAAGATGATGAATTGCAGTTGCAAAGTTGACTGAGAACATAGTTTGTTGGTTTCTAATAGAGTTTTTGCTTTATACTTTGATTATGTGATGCACTGTTACTTATTCATAGGAAGTATATGATACAAGTTTTATGATTAAAGTCTTATGCTTAAATTTGTTGTTGTTATAATAATCAACATGATGCTTCTATGTCCGTATTTTTTTTATCGACACCTCTCTCTCAAAACATGTGGACATATTTTTTCGATTTCGATTTTCGCTTGAGGACAAGCCAGGTCTAAGCTTGGGGGAGTTGATATGTCCATTTTGCATCATGTTTTCTTACTGTTATTTATACTGTTTTTATCCATAATAATTCTTTTTGGAGTAATTCTAATGCCTTTTCTCTCATAATTTGCAAGGTACACACCAAGAGGGAGAATTCTGGCAGCTGGAAATCTGGACCTGAAAAAGCTACGTCAGGCTACCTATTCTGCACAACTCCAAACAAGCTGAAACTTCACGGAGAATTTTTATGGAATATTTAAGAAATATTGGAGCAAATAACTACCAGAGGGGGCCCACCAGGTGGGCACAACCCACCTGGGCGCGCCAGGAAGCCCAGGTGTGCCCTGGTGGGTTGTGCCCTCCTCGGCCCACCTCTAGTGCCCATCTTCTGGTATATAAGTCATTTTGACCTAGAAAAAATAAGGAGAAGGCTTTCGGGATGGAGCATCACCGTCTCGAAGCGAAACTTGGGCAGGAGCACTTTTGCTCTCTGGCGGAGCGATTCTGCCGGGGGAACTTCCCTCCCGGAGGGGGAAATCGTCGTCAACATCATCACCAACAACTCTCCCATCTTTGGGAGGGCAATATCCATCAACAACTTCACCAGCACCATCTCATCTCAAACCCTAGTTCATTTCTTGTATTCAACCTCATTACCGGGACTATGGATTGGTGCTTGTGGGTGACTAGTACTGTTGATTACATCTTGTAGTTGATTACTATATGGTTTATTTGGTGGAAGATTATATGTTCAGATCCATTGTGCTATTTAATACTCCTCCGATCATGAGCATGTTTATTATTTGTGAGTAGTTACTTTTATTCTTGAGGTCACGGGAGAAATCATGTTGCAAGTAATCATGTGAATTTGATATGTGTTCGATATTTTGATAGTATGTATGTTGTGATTCCCTAAGTGGTGTCATGTGAACGTCGACTACATGACACTTCACCATGTTTGGGCCTAAGGGAATGCATTGTGGAGTAGTAAATAGATGGTGGGTTGTGAGAGGGACAGAAACTTAAACCCCAGTTTATGCACTATTCTGTAAGGGACCGATTGGATCCTAGAGTTTAATCTTATGGTTAGAATGTATTCTTAATACTTTTCTCGTAGTTGTGGATGCTTGCGGGAGGGTTAATCATAAGTAGCAGGTTTGTTTAAGTAAGAATAGCACCTAAGCACCGGTCCACCCACATATCAAATTATCAAAGTAGCGAACACAAATCAAACCAACATGATGAAAGTGACTAGATGAAATTCATGTGTACCCTCAAGAATGCTTTGCTTATCATAAGAGACCGTTTTGGCCTGTCCTTTGCCTCAAAAGGATTGGGCTACCTTGCTGCACTTTTGTTACTACTATCGTTACTTGCCCGTTACAAATTATCTTGCTATCAAACTACTACGCTACTTACAATTTCAGCACTTGCAGACATTACCTTACTGAATAGAAATTGTCATTTCCTTCTGCTCCTCGTTGGTTTCAACACTCTTACTTATCGAAAAGACCTACAATTGATCCCCTATACTTGTGGGTCATCACCAATTATCGCTTCCTCATAGTTCGTACGTTCATCATGTCTAGTAACATGACTTCCAGAACAGGATTACAGTACCACTCTAGTGCGGAACGTGCTCTGGTTGACCTTCACAGTTCGGTAGTAACTTGATCTGAAGTTTCATGATCATTATCATTAGCTTCCTATCTTGTTGGTGTAAGCATCACTGGAACGGTTTTCTGTGATGGGCTACTTTCCAATTCGAGAGAAGGTACAATTACCTCATCAACTGCTACTTTCCTCCCACTCACTTCTTTCGAGATAAACTCCTTCTCTAGAAAGGATCCATTCTTAGCAACAAAGATCTTGCCTTCGGATCTGTGATAGAGTGTACCCAACAGTTTCTTTTGGATTTCCTATGAAGACGCACTTCTCCGATTTGGGTTCGAGCTTATCAATTTGAAACTTTTTCACATAAGCATCGCAACCCCAAACTTTAAGAAACGACAACTTTGGTTTTTTGCCAAACCATAGTTCATACGGTGTCGTCTCAACGGATTCAGGCGGTGCCCTATTTAACATGAATGTAGTTGTCTCTAATGCATAACCCCCAAAACGATAGCGGTAAATTCGTAAGAGACATCATAGATCTCACCATATCTAATAAAGTACGGTTACAACGTTCGGACACACCATTACACTGTGGTGTTCCATGTGGCGTGCATTGTGAAACTACTCCAGATTGTTTTAAATGAAGGCCAAACCTCATAACTCAAATATTCGCCTTTGCGATTAGATCGGAGAAACTTTATTTTCTTGTTACGATAATTCTCCACTTCACTCTGAAATTCTTTGAACTTTTCAAAATGTTTCAGATTTGTGTTTCATTAAGTAGATATACCCATATCTGCTCAAGTCATCTATGAAGGTCAGAAAATAACGATACCCACCGTGAGCGTCAACACTCATCGGACCGCATACATCGGTATGTATTATTTCCAATAAGTCAGTGGCACGCTCCATTGTTCCAGAGAACGGAGTCTTAGTCATCTTGCCCATGAGGCATGGTTCGCAAGCATCAAATGATTCATAATCAAGTGATTCTAAAAGTTCATCTGCATGGAGTTTCTTCATGCTCTTTACACCAATATGACCTAAACGATAGTGCCACAAATATGTTGCACTATCATTATCAACTTTGCATCTTTTGGCATCAATACTATGAATATGTGTATCACTACAATCGAGATTTAATAAACCATTTATATAGAGTGTATGACCATAGAAGGTTTTATTCATGTAAACAGAATAACAATTATTCTCTGACTTAAATGAATAACTATATTGCAATAAACATGATCCAATCATATTCATGCTCAATGCAAACACCAAATAACATTTATTTAGGTTCAACACTAATCTCGAATGTAGATGGAGTATGCGATGGTGATCTTATCAACCTTGGAATTACTTCCAACACACATCGTCACCTCGTTCTCAAATAGTCTGTGTTCATTTTGTAACTCATGCTTTGAGTTACTAATCTTAGCAACTGAACCGGTATCAAATACCCAGGGGCTACTATGAACACTAGTAAAGTACACATCAATAACATGTATATCAAATATACCTTTGTTCACTTTGCCATCATTCTTATCCGCCAAGTGTTTTGGGGCAGTTCCGCTTCCAGTGACCATTTCCTTTGCAGTAGAAGCACTCAGTTTCAGGTTTCGGTCTAACTTTGGGCTTCTTCACGGGAGTGGCAACTTGCTTTCCATTCTTCTTGAAGTTCCCTTTCTTTCCCTTGCCCTTTTTCTTGAAACTAGTGGTCTTGTTAACCATCAACACTTGATGCTATTTCTTGCTTTCTACCTTCGCCGATTCAGTATCGCGAAGAGCTTGGGAATCGTTTTTCGTTATCCCTTGCATATTATAGTTCATCACGAAGTTCTAGTAACTTGGTGACAGTGACTAGAGAACTATGCCAATCACTATCTTATCTGGAAGATTAACTCCCACTTGATTCAAGCGATTGTAGTACCCAGACATTCTGAGCAAATGCTCACTAGCTGAGCTATTCTCCTCCATCTTGTAGGCAAAGTACTTGTCAGAGGTCTCATACCTCTTAACACGGGCATGAGTCTGAAATATCATTTTCAGCTCTTGGGACATCTCGTATGCTCCATGGCGTTCAAAACATTTTTGAAGTCCCGGTTCTAAGTTGTAAAGCACGGTGCACTAAACTATCAAGTAGTCATCATACCGAGCTTGTCAAACGTTCATAACGTCTGCATCCGCTCCTGCAACAGGTCTGTCACCTAGCGGTGCATCAAGGACATAATTCTTCTGTGCAGCAACGAGGATAATCCTCAGATCACAGACCCAGTCCTCATCATTGCTACTATCATCTTTCAATTTAGTTTTCTCTATGAACATATCAAAAATAAAATAGGGGAGCTATACGCAAGCTATTGATCTATAACATAGATATGCAAATACTATTAGGAGTTAGTTCATGATAAATTAAGTTCAATTAATCATATTACTTAAGAACTCCCACGTAGATAGACATCCCTCAAGTCATGTAAATGATCACGTAATCTATATCAACTAAACCATGTCTGATCATCACGTGAGATGGTGTAGTCTTCAATGGTGAACATCTCTATGTTGATCATATCTACTATATGATTCACATTCGACTTTTCGGTCTCCAGTGTTCCGAGGCCATGTCTGTACATGCTAGGCTCGTCTAGTTTAACCCGAGTATTCTGCACGGGCAAAACTGTCTTGCACCCATTGTATGTGAACGTAGAGCTTATCACACCCGATCATCACGTGGTGTCTCGGCACGATGAACTGTCGCAATGATGCATACTCAGGGAGAACACTTATACCTTGAAATTTTAGTAAGGGGTCATCTTATAATGCTACCGCCGTACTAAGCAAAATAAGATGCATAAAAGATAAACATCACATGCAATCAAAATATGTGACATGATATGGCCATTATCATCTTGTGCCTTTGATCTCCATCTCCAAAGCACTGTCATGATCTCCATCGTCACCGGCTTGACACCTTGATCTCCATCGTAGCGTCGTTGTCGTCTCGCCAACTATTGCTTCTACAACTATCGCTAATGCATAGTGATAAAGTAAAGCAATTACATGGTGATTGCATTTCATACAATAAAGCGGCAACCATAAGGCTCCTGCCAGTTGCCGACAACTTTTACAAAACATCATCATATCATACAATAATGTATATCACATCATGTTTTGACCATATCACATCACAACATGCCCTGCAAAACAAGTTAGACATCCTCTACTTTTTTGTTGCAAGTTTTACGTGGCTGCTACGGGCTTCTAATAAGAACCGTTCTTACCTACGCATCAAAACCACAACGATGTTTCGTCAAGTTTGTTGTTTTAACCTTCAACAAGGACCGACCATAGTCAAATGTGATTCAACTAAAGTTGGAGAAACAGACACCCGCCAGCCACCTTTATGCAAAACTAGTTGCATGTCTGTCAGTGGAACCGATCTCATGAACGTGGTCATGTAAGGTTGGTCCGGACCGCTTCATCCAACAATACCGCCGAATAAAGACATTGGTGGTAAGCAGTATGACTATGATCGCCCACAACTCTTTATGTTCTACTCGTGCATAGCATCTACGCATAGACCTGGCTCTGATACCACTGTTGGGGAACATAGCATGCAATTTTAAAAATTTCCTTCTCTCACGCAAGATCTATCTAGGAGATGCATAGCAACGAGATGGGGAGAGTGTGTCCACGTACCCTCATAGACCGAAAGTGGAAGCGTTTGACAATGCGGTTGATGTAGTCGAACTTCTTCTCGTTCCGACCGATCAAGCACCGAACGTACGACACCTCCGAGTTCTGCACACGTTCAGCTTGATGACGTTCCTCGAACTCTTGATCCAACAAAGTGTCGAGGGAGAGTTCCATCAGCACGACGGCGTGGTGACGGTGATGGTGAAGTGATCCGCGCAAGGCTTCGCCTAAGCACTACGTGAATATGCCCGGAGGTGTAAACTATGGAGGGGGCGCCGCACACGGATAACAATGTTTGTTGTGTCTCCAAGGGGTGCCCTACCAACGTATATAAAGGAGGGAGAGGGAGGAGGCCGGCCAGGGGGCGCGCCAGAGAGAAGGAGTCCTACTAGGACTCCCAGTCCTAGTAGGATTCGGCCCCCCTCTTATTCCTTCTCATGGAGGGGGGGAAGGGGGAAGGAGAGGGAGGAGGAGAAGGAAAGGGGGGCGCCGCCCCTCCCCTAGTCCAATTCGGACTCCCATGGGGGGGCGCGGCCATCCCTTGTGGGCTGCCTCTTCTCTCCCCTATGGCCCATAGTGGCCCATTACTTTCCTCGGGGGGGGGGGGTCTGGTAACCCCTCGGTACTCTGATAAATACCCGAACCACTCCGAAACCATTCCGGTGTCTGAATACCATCGTCCAATATATCAATCTTTACCTCTCGACCATTTAGAGACTCCTTGTCATGTCCGTGATCTCATCTGGGACTCCAAACAATCTTCGGTCACCAAAACACATAACTCATAATACAAATTGTCATCGAGCGTTAAGCATGCAGACCCTGCGGGTTCGAGAACTATGTAGATATGACCGAGACACATCTCCGATCAATGACCAACAGCGGAACCTGGATGCTCATATTGGTTCCTACATATTCTATGAAGATCTTTATCGGTCAAACCGCAATGACAACATATGTCATTCCCTTTGTCATCGGTATGTTACTTGCCCGAGATTCGATCATCGGTATCTTCATACCTAGTTCAATCTCGTTACCGGCAAGTCTCTTTACTCGTTCCGTAATGCATCATCCCATAACTAACTCTTTAGTCACATTGCTTGCAAGGCTTATCATGATGTGCATTACCGAGAGGGCCCAGAGATACCTCTCCGATACTCGGAGTGACAAATCCTAATCTCGATCTTTGCCAACCCAACAAACACCTTCGGAAACACCTGTAGAGCATCTTTATAATGACCCAGTTACGTTGTGATGTTTGATAGCACATAAGGTGTTCCTCCGGTAATCGGGAGTTGCATAATCTCATAGTCAAAGGAATATGTATAAGTCATGAAGAAAGCAATAGCAATAAAACTTAATGATCATTATTCTAAGCTAATGGATGGGTCTTGTCCATCACATCATTCTCCTAATGATGTGATCTCGTTCATCAAATGACAACACATGTCTATGGTCAGGAAACTTAACCATCTTTGATTAACGAGCTAGTCAAGTAGAGGCATACTAGGGACGCTTTGTTTTGTCTATGTATTCACACATGTATCAAGTTTCCGGTTAATAGAATTCTAGCATGAATAATAAACATTTATCATGATATAAGGAAATATAAAGTAACAACTTTATTATTGCCTCTAGGGCATATTTCCTTCAGAGGCCGCTTTCTGCTTTGTTTGCTATTTGTTCAAGGATAAAACAAAAATCCCCGGTGGAGATTCATTTGTTAAGGGTGGGTGAAAGGATCGATATAGTTGACTAGAGGGGGTGAATAGGCAACTAATAATTTTCACTTTTCTTTACCAACTTAAACTTTGCATCAAAGTAGGTTGTCTAGATGTGCAACTAGGTGAGCAACCTATATGATGCAACAACAACATGAACACAAGCAAGCAAGAGATATAACACAAATAAGCTTGTACAAGTAAAGGCATGAGACAACCAAGAGTGGAGCCGGTGAAGACGAGGATGTGTTACCGAAGTTCCTTACTTTTGAGGGGAAGTACGTCTCCGTTGGGGCGGTGTGGAGGCACAATGCTCCCCAAGAAGCCACTAGGGCACCGTATTCTCCTCACGCCCTCACACAATGCGAGATGTCGTGATTCCACTATTGGTGCCCTTGGAGGCGGCGACCGAACCATTACAAACAAGGTTGGGGCAATCTCCACAACTTAATTGGAGGCTCCCAACGATACCACGGAGCTGCACCACAATGGAATGTGGCTCCGAGGTGACCTCAACCGTCTAGGGTGCTCAAACACCCAAGAGTAACAAGATCTGGGCCTTCTCAACCAATCCCTAAAGAATCGACAAGTTTGATTGGCTAGGGAGAGAGATCGGGCGAAAATGAGCTTTAGAGCAACAATGGAGCTTGGGGGAAAAGAGGTAAGTCCACTTGGAGAAGAAGACCTCCTTTTATAGGAGGAGAACCATCCAACCATTACCCTCGCTCAGCCCCGCACAAAGCGGTACTACCGCTGGGCTCATCGGTACTACAGCTGTGGATAGTGGTACTACCGCTCCCCTCGCGGTACTGCCGCGCAAACTGAGGAAAGCCAGAGGTGGAGCAGGTTCTGGACCTAGGGTGGTACTATAGCGGTCGTCAGGGTGGTACTACCGCTCACGAGCGGCACTATCGCATCTACTGTCGCTGCCAGTGCCACAAAACCCGACACGAGGAGCGACACCCGAGAGTCAAGGCGGTAGGAGCGCGGAACAACAGCGGTACTACGGCTCAGAGTTCCAGGTGGTACTATCGCTGAGGAGCGGTACTGCCGCTTGTAGCTCTTGAGCGGTACTACTGCTGTGGTACGCGGTACTACCGCTAGGACCAGATTTCAAATAAAAGGCAACGAAGGACCCTCCAATGAAGCGGGAAGACTTTGTGGGTGCAAGGGGGATGTGTACATGATGATTCCACCCTAGCCAACCCAATGCAGATCCCCTGTTGATAGTACGGTGACTCCTACGAGACAAGTCCACCAAAACTGAAACGAAGGAGCTACACCGTCTTCGCTTAAAACTCCGAGGGGAAGGAATCGTCTCGTGCCAAAGGATAAATCTCTGAAATACTCAACGCACACGATTAGACCATAAAAGCGTTGTCATCAATCACCAAAACTACTTAAAGAGAGACATGCCTTAACAATCTCCCCCTTTTTGGTGGATTGATGACAACACAGGATTTGCACAAAGGTAATACAATAAAGTAAATGAAATCCAAAACTCCAAAATATAGACGGGGCTCCCCCTGAATGTGTGCACCTAATTAGAGGTGCCTTTGGAATGCGAGGCACACACATTAGGATCACCACTCCCCCTATATTTTAGAGTCTGACAACAAAAGCAACAGGAAATGATACATATATATAAAGGAGGCAGTAGAGTAGTAGTGAGCAAATATAACAGAATAAGTAAGCAGCTAACATACTACTAAGGTAATCGACAAAATAGATAATAAACGGATAAGGTAGCATATGTCTCACACCATATGATAGAGTACCAGGAGACACAGGCACAAACCAAACCCAACCAGAGCAAACGACACGAGAAAGAAAAACAAAGCAAGGCAAACAAGTCAGACACACACACTCGCAACAGACAACGACAAATCCCTAAGCTCTCACCCCCTTTGGCATCGAGACACCAAAAAGGCAAAGAGCGCTGCTAGAGCTCCAGGAGATAGCAAACTGAGGGTCTCCATCATCACATCCCAGCGGGATCGACTGCAGTGCCATCATCAGTAGGAAACTGCTCGGTGTCAGAATCGGTCCACTGGCAGTGCTGCTGAACCCACTCCTCCTCATCAGTGATCTTTCCCTCGGATCCACTGGCAACAGTTGCACCCAACTGATGCATGAGCTCCTTGTGATGGCTCCTAGCCTTCTTCTCAGAAACATGAGCCATATAATGTCCATGAGACTCCATGCAGAAAAGTTTCTTCATCTTGCGCTTGATCTTCTTTGCCCATGGGGGCTCCACTCCAGAGGGCTCATAATCCGCATCATCGTCAGCATCAGCCTCGACATCGGTCTCCATCTCAGCAGCTCTAGACGGAATCCCAGACTTAGGAGCGGGGGTGCTCCAGTTGTCCTTCTTTCTCAGACGCTTGATCTCATGAGAGATTAACTCACCAGTCTCCAGAACAATGTTAGGAAAGACTTGCGCCCAAGCCTTCTCAATGAGCAACATGATGAAGGGACCATAGATCGGGCACTTGCGCTCAGAAATGGCAGAGACTAGTTCAGACCACATGACATGAGAGATATCCAAGGATTCTCCAGTGTTTTCTTCCTTCTCATGCTGGCAGAAAAGAAGCATGTCCACGAGAAAAGAGTGAACCTGATCCAAGTTCCCAATGCGTGGGAAGAGAGTTTCACGGAATATGCGATGAAGTATGTCCAGATAGGCAGGCAGCTCAAAGGTTTCCTTCTGAGTCACGGGGTGAATCTTCACAGTACAGTATGGACAAAGGGATTGCTTGTGAGTGGAAGTAACATTGCGGTGAGAGCGAAAGCCAAGTGGGTTCTCCAGACCTTGATCTTCAATGCCAATCAACTCCATGAAGGCCTTCCACTTGACAGAAAGCAGCTTGCCATTTGTTATCTAAGTCAGAGTCCTTTCCTCGTCTGTTCCAAGATGGACCATGGCATAAAACTAAGCCACCAACTCTGCATCAAAGTCCTTGTTGAACCGCATGATCCTGAGGATGTTCAGCTGAGAACACATCTGAAGGGCTTCACCAAAGTAGTCAGGATCCTTCTCCATAAATTCAATGTCGATGGTGTGAACATCAACATAGAGATTCTTCTTGGATTTGATCACATCAAAGTAGATGGCATACTGAAAGTGGTTCTAGTACGGGCGGTTGACCAAAGTGGGCTCTTGATCTTCTGCATAGGTGTTGCGCCGATGCATTGTCCAAAATTCCTTGGCGTTCATCTCTGTCACAGTCTTGCCGCTCGGCTTCGGCTTGTGTGCAATAGTCTTCTTGTTCTGAGCAGGAGGAGGAACACTTGAGGATGTGATACGTCTCTGTCGTATCTACTTTTCCAAACACTTTTGCCCTTGTTTTGGACTCTAACTTGCATGATTTGAATGGAACTAACCCGGACTGACGATGTTTTCAGCAGACTTTCCATGGTGTTATTTATGTGCAGAAACAAACATTCTCGGAATGACCTAAAACTCCACGGAACTTATTTTTGGAAAATAAGAAAAATACTGGCGAAAGAATCAAGGCCAGGGGGCCCACACCCTATCCACGAGGGTGGGGGCGCGCCTCCCCCCTGGGCACGCCTCCCTACCTCGTGGGCCCCCTGGAGGTCCACCGACCTCAACTCGAACTCCATATATTCGTGTTCGGGGAGAAAAAATCAGAGAGAATAATTCATCGCGTTTTACGATACAGAGCCACCGCCAAGGCCTAAAACCTCTCGGGAGGGCTGATCTGGAGTCCGTTTGGGGCTCCGGAGAGGGGGGTTCATCACCATGGTCATCATCAACCATCCTCCATCACCAATTTCATGATGCTCACTGCCGTGCGTGAGTAATTCCATCGTAGGCTTGCTGGACGGTGATGGGTTGGATGAGATCTATCATGTAATCGAGTTAGTTTTGTTATGGTTTGATCCCTAGTATCCATTATGTTCTGAGATTGATGTTGCTATGACTTTGCTATGCTTAATGCTTGTCACTAGGGCCCGAGTGTCATGATTTCAGATCTGAACCAATTATGTTTTCATGAATATATGTGAGTTCTTGATCCTATCTTGCAAGTCTCTAGTCACCTACTATGTGTTATGATCCGGCAACCCCGAAGTGACAATAATCGGGACCACTCCCGGTGATGACCATAGTTTGAGGAGTTCATGTATTCACTATGTGCTAATGCTTTGGTCTGGTACTCTATTAAAAGGAGGCCTTAATATCCCTTAGTTTCCATTAGGACCCCGCTGCCACGGGAGGGTAGGACAAAAGATGCCATGCAAGTTCTTTTCCATAAGCACATATGACTATATTCGGAATACATGCCTACATTACATTGATGAATTGGAGCTAGTTCTGTGTCACCCTATGTTATGATTGTTACATGATGAACCGCATCCGACATAATTCTCCATCACCGATCCAATGCCTACGAGCTTTTCCTATACTGTTCTTCGCTTATTTACTTTTCCATTGCTACAGTTACAATCACTACAAAACACCAAAAATATTACTTTTGCTACCGTTATCGTTACTTCCATATTACTTTGCTACTAAATACTTTGATGTAGATACTAAGTTATCCAGGTGTGGTTGAATTGGCAACTCAATTGCTAATACTTGAGAATATTCTTTGGCTCCCCTTGTGTCGAATCAATAAATTTGGGTTGAATACTCTACCCTCGAAAACTGTTGCGATCCCCTATACTTGTGGGTTATCAAGACTATTTTCTAGCGCTGTTGCCGGGGAGCATAGCTCTATTCATTGAGTCACTTGGGATTTATATCTGCTGGTCACTATGAAGAACTTGAAAGATGCTAAGACAACAATTTATCCCTCAACTACAAGGGGAGGTAAGGAACTGCCATCTAGCTCTGCACTTGATTCACCTTTTGTTTTGACTAAGCTTGCGACACCTAAACCTGCTTCTGCTATTCGTTCTGATATGTCGCATGTTATTGATGATGCCACTTCTGCTATGCATGATACTTATGATGAAACTACTTCTATGCTTGATACTACTGTGCCACTTGGTGAATTTCTTGATGAACAAATTGCTAGGGCTAGAGAGAAAGAAATTATTGAAACTGATTATATTGATGAAAGTGATGATGAAGACTTGCCTGTTATTCCTGAGGGTTATCTTTTTGATAAAGAAGCTTCTTTAGCTATTTTAGCTTGCAAAGATAGATATGAACTCAAGAGGTTATTAGCTAAATGGAATCAGCAATCTCTTAATGATAGAATGAAACCTGACCCTGCTTTTGCTACTTCACCTATCTGTGTTACCGATAAGGATTATGAATTCTCTGTTGATCCTGATGTAATTACTTTGGTTGAATCTGATCCTTTTCATGGCTATGAATCTGAAACTGTTGTGGCACATCTTACTAAATTAAATGATATAGCCACCCTCTTTACTAACGATGAGAGATCTCGCTACCTTTATATCCTTCAAATATTTCCGTTCTCAATTAAGGGTGATGCTAAGATATGGTTTAATTCTCTTGATCCTGGTTGTGTGCGTAGTCCCCAGGATATGATTTAGTACTTCTCTACTAAATATTTCCCTGCTCATAAGAAACAAGCTGCTTTAAGGGATATATATATAATTTTGTGCAAATTGAAGAAGAGAGTCTCCCACAAGCTTGGGGGAGGCTTCTCAAGTTACTTAATGCTTTGCTTGATCATCCTCTCAAGAAAAATGAAATACTTGATATCTTTTATAAGGGACTAACCGATGCTTCCAGAGATTACCTGGATAGTTGTGCTGGTTATGTTTTCAGGGAAAGAACGCCGGATGAAGCTGAAATTCTATTGAACAATATGTTGACAAATGAAAATAATTGGACACTTCCTGAGCCAGCACCTGAGCCAATTCCTGAGCCTATTCCTAAACCAACTCCGAAGAAGATAGGTGTTCTATTTCTCAGTCCTGAAGATATGCAAGAGGCAAAGAAATCTATGAAAGGTATTAAAGCTGAAGATGTTAAGAATTTACCTCCTATTGAAGAAATACATGGTCTTAATTTACCGCCTGTCGAAGAAACATATGATCTTAATCCATCATCTATTGAAGAAACTCATGGTCTTGATAACCCGACACAGGTAGTAAAGGTAAATTCTCTGTATATATATGATAAAGCTGAAATCCCTCTTACTAAGTTTGCTAGCCAATGCTTAGATGAGTTTGATAATTTTATGGTGAAACAGGAAGATTTCAATGCTTATTTTGGTAGACAATTGAAATACAATTCAAATATGCTTGAACACTTGGGTAATTACATGGCTAATGTTAAAGGTGAACTTAAACTCATTAGTAAACATGCTTCTATGGTTACCACTCAAGTAGAACAAGTACTTAAGGCTCAAAATGATTTGCTCAATGAAATGAATAGTAATAAAAATGATTATGCTGTTAGAGTGGCTACTAGAACTGGTAAAATGACTTAGGAACCTTTGTATCCTGAAGGCCACCGTAAGAGAATTGAGCAAAATATCAAAGAAATAATATAGATGCACCTAGTCCTGCTAAAAAGAAGAAAAAGAAAAATGATAGGACTTTGCATGCTTCTAGTGAACCTATTGCTGAACCACCTGAGAATCCAAATGACATATCTATTTCCGATGTTGAAACACAATCTGGTAATGAACATGAACCTAATGAAAATGTTAATGATAATGTTCATGATGATGCTCAACCTAGTAATGATAATGATGTAGAAATTGAACCTGCTATTGATCTTGATAACCCACAATCAAAGAATCAATGTTATGATAAGAGAGACTTTGTTACTAGGAAACATGGTAAAGAAAGAGAGCCTTGGGTTCAGAAACCCATGCCTTTTCCTCCCAAACCATCCAAGAAAAAGGATGATGAGGATTTTGAGCGCTTTGCTGAAATGATTAGGCCTATCTTTTTGCATATGCGATTAACTGATATGCTCAAAATGAATCCTTATGCTAAATATATGAAAGATATTGTTACCAATAAAAGAAAGATACCGGAAGCTAAGATTTCCACCATGCTTGCTAATTATACATTTAAAGGTGGAATACCAAAGAAACTTGGAGATCCAGGAGTACCCACTATACCATGCTCCATTAAAAGAAATTATGTTAAAACTGCTTTATGTGATCTTGGAGCCGGTGTTAGTGTTATGCCTCTCTCTCTTTATACCGTAGACTTGATTTGAATAAGTTGACGCCTACTGAAATATCTTTGCAAATGGCTGATAAATCAACTGCTATACCTGTCGGTATTTGTGAGGATGTGCCTGTTGTGGTTGCAAACGTTACTATTTTAACGGACTTTGTTATTCTTGATATTCCCGAGGAAGATAGTATGTCTATTATTCTTAGAAGACCCTTTTTGAATACTGCAGGTGCTGTTATTGATTGCAACAAAGGCAATGTCACTTTTCATGTTAATGGTAATGAGCATACGGTACACTTTCCGAGGAAACAACCTCAAGTTCATAGTATCAATTCTATTGGAAAAATTCCATCGATTATTATTGGGGGTTTTGAATTTCCTCTTCCTACTGTCAACAAGAAATATGATATTCTTATTATAGGGGATGTGCATATCCCCGTTGAGGTAACATAGTGTTATTCGAAATTTCTCTGGTTCCATGTATTCAGAATGAGTTTTTTAACAAGACCTGATCAACCTTGTTAGTGGATTCTTTGATGAGCATGAGATGGATGAAACTAGAAGGCACAACCTTCTATACCCTCTCTTTACTTTCTGTTATTTAGTTGAAATAAAGTAAAATAGTACTTTTCTGTCTGTTTACTTGTTTATCCGTGCAATATAAAAATATCCCGAAAATAAAAGTTCTCCAAATGCCTCAAAAATGAAATATGATTTTTTCTAGAATATTTGAGAATATCTGGCACTAAGAACACACCAGGAGGGGCAAGCACCTGGCCACGAGGGTGGAGGGCGCGCCCTACCCCCCAGGGCGCGCCCCCCTGCCTCGTGGGACCATAGTGCCCCTCCTCCACTTATTCCTGCACCCATACACTTCTTCTTCCTCCCAAAAAAATCACCATCCAGCTCAAGCACGAGTTCTAGCTCATTTTGCTGTGATTTTCGATCTCCTTGCTCAAAGCACCTCTCACAAAACTGCTTGGGGGGATTGTTCCTTGGTATGTGACTCCTCCATTGGTCCAATTAGTTTTTGTTCTAGTGTTCTATTCATTGCAAATTTTTGCTGCCTAGGTGACCGTGTTCTTGAACTTGCATGTCAAATTTATATGGTTCCAAGTAGTTCTAATGCATGATATAGTCTCTAGGCACTTGTAGGAGTAGTTACTATCAATTTTGTTGAGCTTGGTTCACTTTTATTTGAAGTTACTAAAAATTCCATAAATTTTCAGAAAATGATGAAGAGATTTTTGAGGGGCTCATCGAGCCGAGGCTCGAAGGAAAAGCAGAGTGAAGAAGAGGAGAGGCCCAAATATAATTTGCCTCGTACCGCGGAAGTTCGGCCGTGTGAATGGCCTTGTGATGATTTCTTGAGAGCAGCCGGGATTTATGATGATTTTTTTGAATTGGCTGAGAATGCAGGCCTCACCGACTTCCTCAGCGACCAACGCAAACAGTATCTCTTACTCACCAATACTTTTGTGCAAAACTTCTACTATTATCCTAAGAAATCACCTCCTTTAGTAGAGTTTCATTTATATGATGTGGTTAAGAAGATGTCACTAGAAGAATTTTGCAGGGTTTGCAAAATACCTTTTGAAGGTGGCTTAGAGGATCCATAGCGTAAAGATGTGGAAGGGTTTGTTAACACTATTACTATAGGGGAAACTAGGAAGGTTTCCGATGCAAGAATCACTAACATACATTTTCCTGTTTTATGCTACTTTGCATTATTTGCTAGTCGTTGCTTAATTGGTCGCGGAAACTGTGGAAACCTTAGTGTTCTTGACATTATCATTTTGTTCCATGGTTTATTCTGCGATAACACTGTTAGTATGGGCGGTATTATTGCTAAACGGTTAAGTTTGAACCGTACAAAGGGCCCCATCTTTGGAGGTATCTATGCTTCACGCCTCACTGCATACTATAACATACCTATTAGGCACTATGAGAAAGAAGAAAAATTGCTGCCTAATGTTTACTTAGATTACAAGAGTATGGTAGCGCATGATTTTATTGTTAAGAATAGGGAAGGGGAGCTTAAATACAAATTGTTCTTTGATAAACATCACCCTGAGACTATTACCTTGCCTGCTCCTTCCCTGTTTGATTTATCTAAAGGTTCGTATCTCGTTCCGTGGGCTGTCATTCAAGCCTACCGGAACCCTACACCAGCCCCGGAGCCAGAACCACAATTTGAGCCTCCACGACAGTCTGATTACTTTTGGGATCCGGAGATGACCGCCAGCCAATGGCAGTCAGAGTCCTCTTCATCGCAGTACGACCCCACCTACACCTACGGATATCCGCCAGGCCATCCCTGGCAATGAACCAACTTAGGCCAAAAGCCTAAGCTTGGGGGAATATGTATTTCCCACCGACATTACATTTATGTTCACACACACTCATTGCTAGATGTCGGTGCTCATACTCTTTCACAGTAATATCCATGCTAGTTTATTTTATTTTTCTTGCTTTCTTCTTGTGTGTTTGATAAACCTTAAGAAAAACCAAAAAATTAGAGTAATTTTTAGTTAGTTTACTTTTCTTGCCGTAGTAGTAATAATTAAAAAAGAAAAACCCAAAAATATTGCTCGTTCTTCTTTTGCTTGTTGGGAGCTTTCCCGTGTGAATAGTTTTATTTATTTTCTTTTCTTTTGGGGGTCGATAGGAGAAGACCATAATTAAATTGTTGAAGTGGCTCTTATATATGCATTATTGTTGATTTAACCAAGAGCCCATATTGCCTTGTCTTCTCCTGTTTATTGAATGCTCGCAGATTCTAGCTTAGTCCAATGCACATGCACTCTTATTATTATTCACATCGTTCGGTCGTGCAAGTGAAAGGCAATTATGATGATATATGATGGACTGACTGAGATGAGAAAAGCTGGTATGAGCTCGACCTCTCTTGTTTTTGTAAATATGATTAGTTCATCGTTCCTGATTCAGCCTATTACGAATAAACATGTTTGCAATGACAATTAGAGATCATAGTTACTAGTGCCATGCTTGATTAGCTATGAGTTATAATGGTTTACCTTGCGTGCCAACATGCTATTAAAATGGTTGTGATGTGGTATAGTGGGGTGGTATCCTCCTTTGAATGATTTAAGTGACTCGACTTGGCACATGTTCACACATGTAGTTGAAACAAAATCAACATAGCCTTCACGATATTTATATTCATGGTGGATTATATCCTACTCATGCTTGCATCCAATGTTTATTAATTTTAATGCATGTTCATGACTGTTGTCGCTCTCTAGTTGATCACTTCCCAGTCTTTTGCTAGCCTTCACTTGTACTAAGCGGGAATACTGCTTGTGCATACAATCCCTTAAACCCCAAAGTTATTCCATATGAGTCCACTATGCCTTCCTATATGTGGTATTTACCTGCCGTTCCAAGTAAATTTGTATGTGCCAAACTCTAAACCTTCAAATAAACATTCTGTTTTGTATGCTCGAATAGCTCATATATCAACTAGGGCTGCCCTTATCTCCCATGTTAGGCGGGTTATTCTCAAGAGGAGTGGACTTCGCTCCTCATTCACGAGAAAATGGCTGGTCTCCAGGATGCCCAGTCCCATGCTTTATGCAAACTAAATCAAATTAATTGCAAACAAAACTCCCCATGGGACTGTTGCTAGTTGGAGACACTCGGTGTTTCGAGCAATTCATGGATTGATGCTTGTTGGTGGAGGGAGAGTATAAACTTTACCATTCTATTTGGGAACCACCTATAATGTGTGTAGCATGGAAGATATCGCCATCTCTTGGTTGTTATGTTGACAATGAAAGTATGCCGCTCAAAATATTATTTATCTCTATTTCAAAACCGAGCTCTGGCACCTCTACAAATCCCTGCTTCCTTCTGCGAAGGGCCTATCTATTTACTTTTATGTTGAGTCATCACCCTCTTATCAAAAAGCACCAGTTAGGGAGCACTGCTGTCATTTGCATCCATTACAATTAATTCATATTGGGTATGACTATGACTGGATCTCTTTTACCATGAATTACGATGTCTAGTCAGTCCTTGATCTTTAAAGGTGCTCTGCATTTATGTTTTTCGGTCTCAGAAAGGGCTAGCGAGATACCATCTTGTTATATCATATCATGATTGTTTTGAGAAAGTGTTATCATCTGAGATTTATTATTATGTCTCACTAGTTGATTACGCTATTGATATGAGTAAACATGAGACCTAAGGGTTATTGCAAATGTGGTTAGTCATAATCTTTGCTGAAAACTTGAATGCTGGGTTTACATATTTACAAGAACAAGAGCAAACAGAGTTTGTAAAAGTTTTTCTTTATCACTTTCAGTTTATCAACTGAATTGCTTGAGGACAAGCAAAGGTTTAAGCTTGGGGGAGTTGATACGTCTCCATCGTATCTACTTTCCCAAACACTTTTGCCCTTGTTTTGGACTCTAACTTGCATGATTTGAATGGAACTAACCCGGACTGACGCTGTTTTCAGCAGACTTTCCATGGTGTTATTTATGTGCAGAAACAAACGTTCTCGGAATGACCTGAAACTCGACGGAACTTATTTTTGGAAAATAAGAAAAATACTGGTGAAAGAATCAAGGCCAGGGGGCCCACACCCTGTCCACGAGGGTGGGGGGGGCGCTCCCGTACCTCGTGGGCCCCCTGGAGCTCCACCGACCTCAACTCCTACTCCATATATTTGTGTTCGGGGAGAAAAAATCAGAGAGAAGAATTCATCGCGTTTACGATACGGAGCCGCCGCCAAGCCCTAAAACCTCTCGGGAGGGCTGATCTGGAGTTCGTTAGGGGCTCCGGAGAGGGGGATTCGTCGCCATCGTCATCATCAACCATCCTCCATCACCAATTTCATGATGCTCACCACCGTGCGTGAGTAGTTCCATCGTAGGCTTGCTGGATGGTGATAGGTTGGATGAGATCTATCATGTAATCGAGTTAGTTTTGTTAGGGTTTGATCCCTAGTATCCATTATGTTCTGAGATTGATGTTGTTATGACTTTGCTATGCTTAATGCTTGTCACTAGGGCCCGAGTGCCATGATTTCAGATCTGAACCTATTATGTTTTCATGAATATATGTGATTTCTTGATCCTATCTTGCAAGTCTATAGTCACCTACTATGTGTTATGATCCAGCAACCCCGAAGTGACAATAATCAGGACCACTCCCGGTGATGACCATAGTTTGAGGAGTTCATGTATTCACTATGTGCTAATGCTTTGGTCCGGTACTCTATTAAAAGGAAGCCTTAATATACCTTAGTTTCCATTAGGACCCCGCTGCCACGGGAGGGTAGGACAAAAGATGGCATGCAAGTTCTTTTCCATAAGCACGTATGACTATATTCGGAATACATGCCTACATTACATTGATGAATTGGAGCTAGTTATGTGTCACCCTATGTTATGGTTGTTACATGATGAATCGCATCCGGCATAATTCTCCATCACCGATCCAATGCCTACGAGCTTTTCCTATACTGTTCTTCGCTTATTTACTTTTCCGTTGCTACTGTTACAATCACTACAAAACACCAAAAATATTACTTTTGCTACCGTTACTTTTGCTACCGTTACTATTACTTCCATATTACTTTGCTACTAAATAGTTTGCTGCAGATACTAAGTTATCCAGGTGTGGTTGAATTGACAACTCAATTGCTAATACTTGAGAATATTCTTTAGCTCCCCTTGTGTCGAATCAATAAATTTGGGTTGAATACTCTACCCTCGAAAACTGTTGTGATCCCCTATACTTGTGGGTTATCAGGATGCAGCAGTTGTCTCAGAAGTGCGGTAGCGCTTAGAAGTTGAACACCTGGGGTTGACACGGCAGACATGCTGCTCAGAAGGGTCATCACCGGCATCCATGGCAAGAGCACGGGGTGGGGATCGATTCCACCGAAGGTAAAGGAGAGGGACGACCCGGAGACAGAGAGCCGCCGGAGCCCTCCCGCGGCGAGTCGGCGCTGGCGCAAGGAGAAGGACGAGGGGCAGTTCGAATGGGTGTGGGGGAGAGGAAAACTCCCCCTTGCCCCGACTTAACCACTTGGCCCCACCCCGTAGCGGTAGTACCACTCGGGTGCGCGGTAGTACAGCTTATGACTCATAAGCGGCAGTACCGCTTCAAAGCGGCAGTACATCTTATGACTTACAAGCGGTAGTACCACGCACTTCCAGCGGCAGTATCGCCCAGCCACGACTCAAAGACTAGACAAAAATGGTGACTTAGCTCAAGACGGAAAACCAACACAACTGGAGAACAAACACAAAGGAAACAAAAACACCAACGAGAGGAAAGCCAAACACACACCTCTCCAAGAGAGGGCGATGGCTGTGGCCACCTATGTTTGAGTCAATAGGTATGGCACCGGAAGATTTTAACCTTGGGCCCATGACCAAAACTCACCTTTGAAGCACAAGTACCATCAAAAATGGCTAATGTGAAAGAGTTGATCAATTTATGCATAATGGGGGACGGAGAGTTCATTGAGAGAACAACACTCCCCTATGTCCATGCCTACACCTAAACAAGACATCAAGATGAGTATGGTGGGGTGTGCAAGGGTTCAAGTCACATTGCTTGAATCAATGATATTTAGCTCATGCCTTAACTCGTGAAATCTTGCTTCATCCAAGGGCTTCATGAAGATATCTGCAAGGTTATCATGGGTGTTGACATAGTTGAGCTCGATCTCCCCTCGCCAAATATGATCCCAGATGAAGTGATACTGAATCTCAATATGCTTCGTCTTGAAGTGTTGCACCGGGTTGAGAGAAATCTTGATGGCACTTTCATTGTCACACCAAAGAGGCACTTTGTCACAAATGACACTGTAATCCTTTAAAGTTTGCCTCATCCATAGAAGTTGTGCACAACAACTAGCGGCCGCCACATACTCTGCTTCGGTGGACGAGAGAGACAGACAACTTTGCTTCTTAGAGGACCAACTTACCAGAGAGCAACCAAGGAATTGGCACCCTTCGGAAGTGGACTTCCTATCCACTTTGTCTCCCGCCCAATCCGAATCCGAACATCCTGCAATCTTGAAGTTTGCTCCTCTTGGGTACCACAAGCCAAAGTTTAGGGTATGAGCCAAATATGGAAAGATTCGTTTGACCGCCACAAAGTGGCTTTCCTTAGGTGCGGCTTGAAACTGTGCACAAATTCCCACACTCAACATGATATCCGGTCTAGATGCACAAAGGTAAAGCAAGGAGCCAATCATGGAGCGATATACCTTTTGATCCACCGCTTTACCATTGGGATCAATGTCAAGTTGGCATTTGGTGGGCATTGGAGTGGAAGCCGGCTTGACATCACTTAGCTTGAATCTCTTTAGCATGTCTTGAGTGTATTTGGCTTTGTTGATGAAGGTTCCTTCTCTTCTTTGTTTGACTTCGAATCCGAGGAAGAACTTCAACTCTCCCATCAAAGACATCTTGAACTTAGAGGTCGTGAGAGCGGCAAATTCCTCATTGAAAGCTTTGTTAGGGGAACCAAAGATAATATCATCAACATATAGTTGGCACACAAACAACTCCCCTTTGACCTTCTTAGTAAAAAGAGTGGGGTCGATTTTCCCAACTTCAAATCCAGGATCTTGCAACAACTCGGTAAGGTGGTCATACCACGCACGTGGGGCTTGTTTAAGGCCATAGAATGCCTTATCGAGTTGATACACATGATCGGGGAAGTAGGGATCCTCGAACCCGGGGGGTTGTTTGATATACACCAACTCATTAATAGGACCATTAAGAAAATCACTCTTCACATCCATTTGTTGCAACTTAAAGTTATGATGAGAAGCATATGCAATCAACAAATGAATGGATTCAAGGCGAGCAATGAGAGCAAAGGTTTCACCGTAGTCGATACCCTTGACTTGGGAGTAGCCTTGTGCTACCAATCTTGGCTTGTTGCGAACGATGGTCCCATGAGCATATTGCTTGTTCTTGAATATCCACTTGGTTCCAATGACATTGTGGTTCCCCATTGGCCTTGGCACCAATCTCCACACCTTGTTGTACTCGAAGTTGTTGAGTTCTTCATGCATGGCATTGAGCCAATCCGGATCTTCGAGCGCCTCATAGACCTTTTGGGGTTCAACACAAGAGACAAACGCGTGATGTTCACAATAGTTTGCCAATTGTCTACGAGTGCTTAACCCCTTTTGAATGCTTCCAAGCACATTCTTCATGAGATGACCCTTGGTAGAGAGATTGGATGCAATCTTGGCGGCACGACGCTCCAATTCCTCCTCGGGGGTGAGTTGAGGAGCGGAAACTTGACCATCTTGAGCGTCGTCATGAGCATGCTCTTGACCGCGAGCTTGCTCGGAAGGGCGAACTTGACCTTGAGCATCACTTGGTGGCACACCACCATCTTGAGGTTGATCTTGCCCTTGATCTTGTTCATTTGGTTGAGGGCCTTCACCTTGTTCTTCGGAAGCGTGTGGGTCTTGGGTTGGTGATGGTTCCACTTGAGTGGAACATTGTTGATACGTCTCCAACGTATCTATAATTTTTGATTGCTCCATGCTATATTATTTACTGTTTTGGACCATATTGGGCTTTATTTTCCACTTTTATATTACTTTTGGGACTAACCTATTAACCGGAGGCCAAGCCTAGAATTGCTGGTTTTTACCAATTTTAGAGTTTCGAAGAAATGAATATCAAACGGAGTCCAAACGGAATGAAACCTTCGGGAACATGATTTTCTCAACAGATAAGATCCAGGAGACTTGGACCCTCCGTCAAGAAAGGAGGGAGGTGGTCACGACGGTGGAGGGCGCCCCCCTAGGGCGCGCCCCCTGCCTCGTGGGCCCCCCTTTGCTCCACCGACATACTCCTTCCTCCTATATATACCTACGTACCCCCAAACGATCAGATACGGAGCCAGAAACCTAATTCCACCACCGCAACCTTCTGTACCCACGAGATCCCATCTTGGGGCCTATTCCGGAGCTCCGCCGGAAGGGGAATCCACTATGGAGGGCTTCTACATCATCACCATAGCCCCTGCGATGAAGTGTGAGTAGTTTACCTTAGACCTTCGGGTCCATAGTTAGTAGCTAGATGGCTTCTTCTCTCTTTTTGGATCTCAATACAGTGTTCTCCCCCTGTCTCGTGGAGATCAATTCGATGTAATCTTCTTTTTGCGGTGTGTTTGTTGAGACCAATGAATTGTGGGTTTATGATCAAGTTTATCTATGAACAATATTTGAATCTTCTCTGAATTCTTTTATGTATGATTGGTTATCTTTGCAAGTCTCTTCGAATTATCAGTTTGGTTTGGCCTACTAGATTGGTTTTTCTTGCAATGGAAGAAGTGCTTAGCTTTGGGTTCAATCTTGCGGTGTCCTTTCCCAGTGACAGTAGGGGCAGCAAGGCACGTATTGTATTGTTGCCATCGAGGATAACAAGATGGTTTATTTATCATATTGCATGAATTTATTCCTCTACATCATGTCATCTTGCTTAAGGCGTTACTCTGTTTTTATTAACTTAATACTCTAGATGCATGCTGGATAGCGGTCGATGAGTGGAGTAATAGTAGTAGATGCAGGCAGGAGCCGATCTACTTGTCTCGGACGTGATGCCTATATACATGATCATACCTAGATATTCTCATAACTATGCTCAATTCTGTTAATTGCTCAACAACAATTTGTTCACCCACCGTAGAAATACTTATGCTCTTGAGAGAAGCCACTAGTGAAATCTATGGCCCCCGGGTCTATTCTCATCATATCAATCTCCAATCACTTTATTATTGCTTTGCTTTTTTACTTTTGCTTTTTATTTTACCTTGCATCTTTGTATCAAAAATACCAAAATATTATCTATCATCTCTATCAGATCTCACTCTCGTAAGTGACCGTGAAGGGATTGACAACCCCTAATCGCGTTGGTTGCGTTGAGCTATTCGTTTTGTGTAGGTACGAGGGACTCGCGCGTGGCCTCCTACTGTATTGATACCTTGGTTCTCAAAAACTCAGGGAAATACTTACGCTACTTTGCTACATCATCCTCTCCTCTTCGGGGAAATCCAACATAGTGCTCAAGAGGTAGCAAGAAGAATTTCTGGCGCCGTTGCCGGGGAGTCTATGCAAAAGTCAACATACCAAGTACCCATCACAATCCCTTATCTCCCGCATTACATTATTTGCCATTTGCCTCTCGTTTTCCTCTCCCCCACTTCACCTTTGCCGTTTTATTCGCCCTCTCTTTTCCGTTTGCCTTTTTTCTCGCTTGCCTTTTTGTTTGCTCGTGTGTTGGATTGCTTGCTTGTCACGATGGCTCAAGATAATACCAAATTGTGTGACTTTAACAATACCAACAATAATGATTTCCTTAGCACTCCCATGGCTCCTCTTACCAATACTGAATCTTGTGAAATCAATACTGCTTTGTTGAATCTTGTTATGAAAGATCAATTTGCCGGCCTTCCTAGTGAAGATGCCGCTACTCATCTGAATAGCTTCATTGATTTATGTGATATGCAAAAGAAGAAAGATGTCGATAATGATATTGTTAAATTGAAGCTATTTCCTTTTTCGCTTAGAGATCGTGCTAAAGCTTGGTTTTCGTCTTTGCCTAAAAATAGTATTGATTCTTGGAACAAGTGCAAAGATGCTTTTATCTCTAAGTATTTTCCTCCCGCTAAGATCATCTCTCTTAGAAACGATATTATGAATTTTAAGCAACTTGATCATGAACATGTTGCACAAGCTTGGGAGAGAATGAAACTAATGATACGTAATTGTCCTACTCATGGTTTGAATTTGTGGATGATTATACAAAAAAATTATGTCGGCTTGAATTTTGCTTCTAGAAATCTTTTAGATTCGGCCGTGGGAGGCACTTTTATGGAAATCACTTTAGGAGATGCTACTAAACTCCTAGATAATATTATGGTTAATTATTCTCAATGGCACACTGAAAGATCTACTAATAAAAAAGTGCATGCGATAGAAGAAATTAATGTTTTGAGTGGAAAGATGGATGAACTTATGAAATTATTTGCTACTAAGAGTGTTTCTTCTGATCCTAATGATATGCCTTTATCTACTTTGATTGAGAATAATACTGAATCTATGGATGTGAATTTTGTTGGTAGGAATAATTTTGGTAACAACGCGTATAGAGGGAATTTTAATCCTAGGCCTTATCCTAGTAATCCTTCTAATAATTATGGAAATTCCTACAACAACTCTTATGGAAATTTTAATAAGATGCCCTCTGAATTTGAGACTAGTGTTAAAGAGTTTATGAATTCACAAAAGAATTTTAATGCTTTGCTTGAAGAGAAATTGCTTAAAGTTGATGAATTAGCTAGGAACGTTGATATAATTTCTCTTGATGTTGATTCTTTAAAGCTTAGATCTATTCCTCCTAAGCATGATATCAATGAGTCTCTCAAAGCCATGAGAATATCCATTGATGAGTGCAAAGAAAGAACCGCTAGGATGTGTGCTACAACAGATGCCTTTATTAAAGCATGTTCTTCCAATTCCTATAAAAATCAAGATGAAGATCTAAAAGTTATTGATGTGTCCCCTATTAAATCTTTGTTTTGCAATATGAATCTTGATGAGACTGAATATGATCCACCTTTACCTAGAAGGCGTTCCAAAAATTCAGAGTTTTTCGATCTTGATGATGAAATTGATAAAAGTGGGATTGAAAAGAATAAAACCCTAGATGTTGCTAAACCCACTATATTGGATTTCAAGGAATTTAGTTATGAAAGTTGCTCTTTAATCGATTGTATTTCCTTGTTGCAATCTGTGCTAAATTCTCCTCATGCTTATAATCAAAATAAAGTGTTTACTAAACATATTGTTGATGCCTTGATGCAATCTTATGAAGAAAAACTTGAGTTGGAAGTCTCTATCCCTAGAAAACTTTATGATGAGTGGGAACCAACTATTAAAATTAAGATTAAGGGTCATGAATTTTATGCTTTATGTGATTTTGGTGCTAGTGTCTCCACTATTCCCAAAACTTTGTGTGATTTGCTAGATTTCCGCGATTTTGATGATTGCTCTCTAAACTTGCATCTTGCGAATTCCACTATTAAGAAACCTATGGGAAGAATTAATGATGTTCTTATTGTTGCAAATAGGAATTATGTGCCCGTAGATTTCATCGTTCTTGATATAGATTGCAATCCTTCTTGCCCTATTATTCTTGGTAGACCTTTCCTTAGAAGGATTGGTGCAATTATTGATATGAAGGAAGGGAATATTAGATTCCAATTCCCATTAAAGAAGGGCATGGAACACTTCCCTAGGAAGAAAATAAAACTAACTTATGAATCTATTATGAGAGCCACTTATGGATTGCCTACCAAAGATGGCAATACCTAGATCTATTCTTGCTTTTATGCCTAGCTAGGGGCGTTAAATGATAGCGCTTGTTGGGAGGCAACCCAATTTTATTTTAGTTTTTTTGCTTTTGTTTCTGTTTAGAAATAAATAATCCATCTACCTTCTGTTTAGATGTGGTTTTATCTTTTAATTAGTGTTTGTGCCAAGTTAAACCTATAGGATCTTCTTGGATGATAGTTATTTGATCTTGCTGTAATTTCCGGAAACTTTCTGTTCACAAAAACAATTGTTAAAAATCACCAGAACGTGATAAAATAGTGATTAAAATTGCTGCTGATCAATAAACAAATTGCCTAGGTCTTCCTATTTTGTCTGATTTTTTGAGTTCCATAAGTTTACGTTAGTTACAGATTACTACAGATTGTTCTGTTTTTAACAGATTCTGTTTTTCGTGTGTTGTTTGCTTATTTTGATACATCTATGGCTAGTAAAATAGTTTATAATCCATAGAGAAGTTGTAATATAGTAGGTTTAACACCAATATAAATATAGAATGAGTTAATTACAGTACCTTGAAGTGGTCTTTTGTTTTCTTTCGCTAACGGAGCTTACGAGATTTCTGTTGAGTTTTGTGTTGTGAAGTTTTCAAGTTTTGGGTGAATTTTTTTGATTTGATTATGGAACAAGGAGTGGCAAGAGCCTAAGCTTGGGGATGCCCATGGCACCCCCAAGATAATCCAAGGACACCAAAAAGTCAAAGCTTGGGGATGCCCCGGAAGGCATCCCCTCTTTTGTCTACTTCCATCGGTAACTTTACTTGGAGCTATATTTTTATTCACCACATGATATGTGTTTTGCTTGGAGCGTCTTGTATGATTTGAGTCTTTGCTTTTTAGTTTACCACAATCATATTTGCTGTACACACCTTTTGAGAGAGCCACACATGAATTGGAACTGTTAGAATACTCTTTGTGCTTCACTTATATCTTTTGAGCTTTATAGTTTTGCTCTAGTGCTTCACTTATATCTTTTAGAGCACGGTGGTGGATTTGTTTCATAGAAACTATTGATCTCTCATGCTTCACTTAGATTATTTTAAGAGTCTTAAATATCATGGTAATTTTCTTAATAATAATAATATGCTTGGTATTCAAGATTTGTAAAACTTTCTTTTTGAGTGTGTTGAATACTAAGAAAAGATTGATGCTTGATAATTTTTTTGAGATATGGAGGTGATAATATCAAAGTCGTGCTAGTTGAGTAGTTGTGAATTTGAGAAATGCTTGTGTTGAAGTTTGCAAGTCCCATAGCATGCACGTATGGTAAACATTATGTAACAAATTTGAAACATGAGGTGTTATTTGATTGTCCTCCTTATGAGTGGCGGTCGGGGACGAGCGATGGTCTTTTCCTACCAATCTATCCCCCTAGGAGCATGCGCGTAGTGCTTTGGTTTTTGATGGCTTGTAGATTTTTGCAATAAGTATATGAGTTCTTTATGACTAATGTTGAGTCCATGGATTATACTCACTCTCACCCTTCCATCATTGCTAGCCTCTTCGGTACCGTGCATTGCCCTTTCCCACATTGAGAGTTGGTGCAAACTTCGCCGGTGCATCCAAACCCCGTGATATGATACGCTCTTTCACACATAAACCTCCTTATATCTTCCTCAAAACAGCCACCATACCTAGCTATTATGGCATTTCCATAGCCATTCTGAGATATATTGCCATGCAACTTTCCACCATTCCGTTCATCATGACACATTCATCATTGTCATATTGCTAGCATGATCATGTAGTTGACATAGTATTTGTGGCAAAGCCACCGTTCATAATTCTTTCATACATGTCGCTCTTGGTTCATTGCATATCCTGGTACACTGCCGGAGGCATTCATATAGAGTCATACTTTGTTCTAGTATCGAGTTGTAATCATTGAGTTGTAAATAAATAGAAGTGTGATGGTCATCATTTTCTAGCGCATTTTTTGCCTATTTCAGTGTTTTGACAAAACGGAATATCAAACGGAGTCCAAACGGAATGAAACCTTCGGGAACGTGATTTTCTCAACAAATAAGATCTAGGAGACTTGGACCCTCCGTCAAGGAAGGAGGGAGGCGGTCACGAGGGTGGAGGGCGCCCCCCCTAGGGCGCACCCCCCTGCCTCGTGGGCCCCCCTTTACTCCACCGACATACTCCTTCCTCCTATATATACCTACGTACCCCCAAACGATCAGATGCGGAGCCAAAAACCTAATTCCACCGCCGCAACCTTCTGTACCCACGAGATCCCATCTTGGGGCCTGTTCCGGAGCTCCACCGAAAGGGGAATCCACCACGGAGGGCTTCTACATCATCACCATAGCCCCTCCGATGAAGTGTGAGTAGTTTACCTCAGACCTTCGGGTCCATAGTTAGTAGCTAGATGGCTTCTTCTCTCTTTTTGGATCTCAATACAATGTTCTCCCCCTCTCTCGTGGAGATCTATTCGATGTAATCTTCTTTTTGCGGTGTGTTTGTTGAGACCGATGAATTGTGGGTTTATGATCAAGTTTATCTATGAACAATATTTGAATCTTCTCTGAATTCTTTTATGTATGATTGGTTATCTTTGCAAGTCTCTTCGAATTATCAGTTTGGTTTGGCCTACTAGATTGGTTTTTCTTGCAATGGGAGAAGTGCTTAGATTTGGGTTCAATCTTGCAGTGTCCTTTCCCAGTGACAGTAGGGGCAGCAAGGCACGTATTGTATTGTTGCCATCGAGGATAACAAGACGGGGTATTTATCATATTGCATGAATTTATTCCTCTGCATCATGTCATCTTGCTTAAGGTGTTACTCTGTTTTCATTAACTTAATACTCTAGATGCATTCTGGATAGCGGTCGATGAGTGGAGTAATAGTAGTAGATGCAGGCAGGAGTCGGTCTACTTGTCTCGGACGTGATGCCTATATACATGATCATACCTAGATATTCTCATAACTATACTCAATTATGTCAATTGCTCAACAACAATTTGTTCACCCACCGTAGAAATACTTATGCTCTTGAGAGAAGCCACTAGTGAAATCTATGGCCCCCGGGTCTATTCTCATCATATCAATCTCCAATCACTTTATTATTGCTTTGCTTTTTACTTTTGCTTTTTATTTTACCTTGCATATTTATATCAAAAATACCAAAAATATTATCTATCATCTCTATCAGATCTCACTCTCGTAAGTGACCGTGAAGGGATTGACAACCCCTAATCGCGTTGGTTGCGTTGAGCTATTCGTTTTGTGTAGGTACGAGGGACTCGCGCGTGGCCTCCTACTGGATTGATACCTTGGTTCTCAAAAACTGAGGGAAATACTTACGCTACTTTGCTGCATCATCCTCTCCTCTTCGGGGAAATCCAACGCAGTGCTCAAGAGGTAGCAATTGTCCTTATCCTTCGGCCACAAGGGGTTCCTCAATGGGTAGGATATGAACAACACCCATTCTTCTTATGGCTTGGGGAGGAATTTCATCACCTACATCACAAGTGCCACTTTGCTCCACTTGGGAGCCGTTATTCTCATCAAACTCCATGTTACACGTCTCCTCAATAAGTCCCGTGGACTTATTGAGAACACGATAAGCATGAGATTTTGTAGCATAACCAACAAATATGCCCTCATGAGCTCTAGCCTCAAATTTAGACAAACGAACACCTTTCTTGAGAATGAAACACTTACACTCGAACACCCGGAAGTACTTCAGGTTGGGCTTGTTACCGGTGAGAATCTCATATGGAGTCTTCTTCAAGCCCTTGCGGAGGTAGAGCCGATTGGATGCATGACAAGCGGTGTTGATGGCTTTGACCCAAAAGTTGTATGGAGACTTGAACTCCGCCATCATGGTCCTTGCCTTATCCATCAACGTCAGGTTCTTCCTCTTCGCAACACCATTTTGTTGAGGGGTGTACGGTGCGGAATATTGATGCTTGATCCCCTCATCACTAAGAAACTCATCCAAGGTGTAGTTCTTGAACTCGGTGCCATTGTCACTTCTTATTGTCAAGATCTTTGCGTTGTGTTGACGTTGGGCTTCATTTGCAAAGTCAATGACGATTTGTTGGGTCTCACTCTTCCTCTTGAAGAAATATACCCAAGTGTATCTTGAATAGTCATCCACAATCACCAAGCAATACTTTCTACCCCCAAGACTATCAAAGGATAGAGGTCCAAAGAGATCCATGTGGAGGAGCTCCAAAGGCCTCTTCGAGTAAATGATAGTCATGGGAGGGTGAGCCTTCTCATGTAGCTTTCCTTCGATAAAAGCACTGCAAGCATGATCTTTAGCAAAACTAACATTTGTTAGTCCACGGGCATGGTCCCCCTTGAATACTTTGCAAATATCTCATATTGACATGGGCTAAACGGCGATGCCAAAGCCATCCCATGTCAACTTTAGCCATTAGGCATGTCACGGTCTTAGTGGGTCTCTCTGAAAATTTAATCACATAGAGACCGTTCTCGACATGCCCAACGAAGGCTACTTTAAGATTCTTGCTCCACAAGTGGTCCACGGTATCAATATCAAAGAAAGTGGCAAAGCCCATGAGTGCAAGTTGACCAACAGAAAGTAAATTGTATGCAAGGGACTCAACAAGCATGACCTTCTCGATCGTGAGATCATGAGAAATGACAACCTTGTCGAGTCCCAATACCTTAGAAGATGAGGCATCACCCCACTCGACATTGGTGGGCATAGATGGAATCTTGTGCACGTCCACCACCAAGTCCTTGCTTCCGGTCATAGTATTTGTAGCTCCACTATCGAGCAACCATGATCCCCCACCGGAAGCAAACACCTACAAGAGATCAATGCTTGGTTTTAGGTACCCATTTAGTAATGGGTCCTTTGATGTTAGTGACAAGGGTCTTAGGAATCCAAATAGACCATTCAATGTACTCATAAGGAGAACCAACAAATTTGGCATAAACATGCCCATCACTAGCACGGCACAACACATAAGAAGGGTTAAAGTCGCCGGCTTTGTTGAAAGGGGTGGCATTGCCCTTCTTGACACCACCACCCTTCACATTGTTCTTCTTCTCCTTGGAAGCACCCTCTCCCTCCTTCACAAAAGTTTGCTTGAGAGGAGGAGGTCGTTTGGTCTTGTCATTCTTCTTCTTGTTCTTGGACACGGGTGCAAACCCAACCCCTTCCTTGGCCATAACTTCCTTTTGATTGCTCAAAAGGTTGTTGAGGTTATTCTAACGTTGTATGCACGACACAAGGCCTTTCTCAAGTTGTTCCTTCAACTTTGCATTCTCCTCAACAAGATGCACATGCTCACAACAAGGGTTAGTAGCATTTGCATTATCAATTAAAACCATGTGAGGAAAAGTGGCTTTCTCCTTGGTTAGCTTCACTTGGAGTTGATCATGAGACTCCTTGAGGCTAGCATGAACACCTTTCAAGGCCTTGTGAGCACTGTCAAGTATATCAAACTCCTCCTTGAGTCTAGCAAGATCAGCCCCAAGTTTGGCTTTCTCAGAATTTAGCACTCAAGAAACAACAAGAGCATGATCAAGATCTTTCTTTAATTTAGAATGATCATCGTTGTATGACTCCTCAAGAGCCAAACGATGGCCACGCTCTTCCTCAAGAGCGTTAGAGAGATCTGATATCTCATCGGCATAGTTACACTATACCCCTCCATCTTAGAGATGGTTTCTTCGTGAGCCTCAAACATGTCATTGGCTTCACCAAGTTGTTCCAAGAGAGCAACAAAGTGCTTCTTGGATTTATCCTTGACCTTAATCATAAAAGACTCAAATTCATTTTCCTCCCCATTAGACCCCTCATTTTCATCAATGCAATCCGTCAAAGAAGGATTAGTAATGATGGTAGTTTTGATGTTGGGGGTTACCTTGTTGGTGGCTTTGGCCATGAGGCACTTGGCAGTGATGTTCTCATTGGGTGAGTCGAAGAGAGACACCCTTGGAGTTGTCGCAATGGCAACGGAGGCCATGGCAACCGAATCACCGTCTTCGTCATCATCATCATCCTCATTGTACTCTTCTTGAGCCACCAGACCCTTGGGAGGAGTCTTCTTGGTGAACTTGCTCTTGTTGGGGAAAGACTTGGCCTTGTCTTTTCGGATGAGCTTGCCACCATTGTCTTCCCTCTTCTCATATGGGCATCCGCAACAAAGTGGCTCACATTGCCACAATTATAGCAAGTCCTCACACATTGCTTGCCCTTCGAGCCACTTGAGTTGTTCTTGTTGAAGTTGGGCCTTGTGTTCTTCTTGCCCCAAAATTGCCTTGAAGCGAGGGCCATGTGCTCATGATAGACATACTATGTATCTTCGGGGTTGCTCTCCTCTTCTTCCTCTTCATCCTCTTCTTCCACACTCACTTTGGCCTTCAAAGCAAGGTTGGGCTTCTTAGCTCTTTGAGAACACAACTCCGCATTGTCGGCGGTCTTGTCCAAGATCCTCATTGCCACAAACTCATCCAACACTCCACTTGAGGACAAGGTGTGGAAGTCTGGCCTCTGAGGGATGACGAAGGACATGGCCTTGTGGTAAGGCATCATGGCCTTGAGGAACTTGCGCTTGATCCAATTGTCATCTGTATCCTTGCTCCCATGATCTCGTAGTAAGACCGCGAGAGTGGTTAGCCTCCGGTAGAGCTCACGGGGTTCTTCATCTTCATTCATTGCAAACTCATCGGCTTCATCTTGTACCACTTCATAGTTGGAACGTTGAATGCTTGCGCTTCCCTTGTAAAGGGAGACAACATGGTGCCATGCTTCCTTGGCCATGGTGAAAGGTCGGAGATGTGCAAGATCTTCAGATGGAATTGCATCCTGGATGATGAAGAGAGCATTCTCGTTGAATTGATGATCCGCGGCTTCTCTAGGGGTGAAGTTGCTTGGATCATGCGGATAGAAACCTTGCTCAATGATTCTCCAAAGAATAGTATTAACATGATTTAAATGACATTTAAAGCGATAAACCCAAGCGTCAAAATCGTCATTTTTCACAATGTTAGGAGGTGGGCCGGCATGATTTAAATGAGTGGAGGGAATGGGTCCTCCATAAGTAAGAGGAGGTTCCACATGGGCAAAGATGCCACTCCCATTTCTACCACTAGACAAAGGAACTTTCTCACTAGTAGCTTCCCCTTGTTGGAGTTAGCATCCGTCACCTTGTTAGTGGGATCGACCACTTCCAACGGTGCGGTGGATAATTTGAGACCATCAAGAAAGTTCTTGAGCATGCCTTTGACCTCGGCCGTCATGGAAGTTTCCAATGTGTCCAAAGCCACATTGAAATCTTCGCGTGAGACCAAGTTTCCCCATCGGCCGTAGACGAGGACGGAATCACATCGGGGTGCTCCTCCTCACCGTCTACGGAGTCAACCATACTCTTCGGACGGCAAAGTCCTTAATAAAGAGATGAGGCTCTGATACCAATTGAAAGGATCGATATAGTTGACTAGACGGGCGGGTGAATAGGCAACTAACAATTTTTAGCTTTTCTTTACCAACTTAAACTTTGCATCAAAGTAGGTTGTCTAGATGTGCAACTAGGTGAGAAACCTATATGATGCAACAACAACAGGCACACAAGCAAGCAAGGGATATAACACAAATAAGCTTGCACAAGTAAAGGCACGAGATAAACAAGAGTGGAGCCGATGAAGACGAGGATGTGTTACCGAAGTTCCTTCCTTTTGAGGGGAAGTACATCTCCATTGGAGCGGTGTGGAGGCACAATGCTCCCCAAGAAGCCGCTAGGGCCACCGTATTCTCCTCACGCCCTCACACAATGCGAGATGATGTGATTCCACTATTGGTGCCCTTGGAGGCGGCAACCGAACCTTTACAAACAAGGTTGGGGCAATCTCCACAACTTAATTGGAGGCTCCCAATGATACCATGGAGCTTCACCACAATGGAATGTGGCTCCGAGGTGACCTCAACCATCTAGGGTGCTCAAACACCCAAGAGTAACAAGATCCGCAAGGGATTAGTGGGGGGAATTTAATTTCTCTTGGTGGAAGTGTAGATCTGGGCCTTCTCAACCAATCCCTAAAGAATCAACAAGTTTGATTGGCTATGGAGAGAGATCGGGCGAAAATGAGCTTCGGAGCAACAATGGAGCTTGGGGGGAAAGAGGTAAGTCCACTTGGATAAGAAGACCTCCTTTTATAGGAGGAGAACCGTCGAACCGTTACCCCCGCTCAGCCCCGCACAAAGCGGTACTACTGCTGGGCTCAGCGGTATTACAACTGTGGACAGCGATACTACCGCTTCCCCTTGCGGTACTGCCGCGCTATCGGGGAAACGACACCTATGGGATCACAAGAATCCCTACTACGGTTGGCAGGGCGCGGGGTTGAGAGAAGAGCGGATCTAATAGGGAGCACACGGTTCGTTTATCCAGGTACAGGCCACGAGGATGCGTAAAACCCTAGTCCTGCTTTGGTGGATGTATAGAGTGTTCTTGAGCTAGCTACGGGGTGTAATGAGCTCAGAAAAGCCGAATCCCTCTCCTGGTCGCCTCGGGCCTCCTTTTATAGGAAAAAGGGGTTGCCACAGTGGCACACAGGAGGTGGAAAGGTCTATAGTATCACGAGGTTATCCCTCATATTACAGGACAAGATGCATTTAATGCATCACTTAAGTGTCCCCTAGCTTTATCGGGGACGAGAACGGGGCCCGTCCTGTCCGTTGCCGCCTTGCTTGGCTTTGACACGCGCCCAGGCCAGTGGTGCATGTGGCGCCATGTAGGCAGGTAGGCAGCTGAGGTGGCGCGGTGGTGGAGCCTTCACGAAGATTTGCATACCACCACGCAGGTGCTCGCTGAGTTGGCGTAGAAGCCGCCCGTCGCCACGTAGGTGCATGCCCAACTGGTTTGAGCTAGCAGCTGCTTGGGGACGGTTGGTGGAATCTTGGTCAACGTGGGCCTGGTTGTGGCCCCGCGGATGCCTTCGGCAAGGGCCTTGCCGGGAGCCCGGCAAGGGTTTTGCCGCGGCGTTGTCGTCGTCCCCGGCAAGGTGCTTGCCGGGGCTCTTGTGGACCTCCTGGCTGGAATCCCACCAAGGGTCGCCGTCTTCTGGTTTTCATATGATCTTGTGTGTTCATGGTCTTGACAAATATATGCATGCCATCAAGGAGGTGCCTCCCGAGTCCTTGCCTTAACGTGGTTGACCATGTCAGGGGTTGTGTGCTCAAGGGTGGCACACTCTGATGGTGTTTGGACGAGCTGCCCCGGCAAGGCTCTTGGCGGGGCTGCTGAGGCCGCCCCGGCAAGGGCCTTGCCGGGGGAACCTGTTTCGTCTCTTCATTCCTTGGTCTTGGCGTCATCTTTGGCCACCTTGCACTCCAGTTCCCTCCTTCTGCCCTGCCTAGTGTGGTCGTGGCGCCCTTGCCGGGGGAACCTGTTTCGTCTCTTCATTCCTTGGTCTTGGTGTCGTATTTGGCCACCTTGCGCTCCAGTTCTGTAATGGCCTGGCTTATTAGGGATGATAGACTACTCATATCAATAAGGAATTCCTTCTTTGCCGGGAGCCCATTCGGAGAGAACTCCAAAGTTAAGTGTGCTCAGCTTGAAGTAGTGCCAGGATGGGTGACCAACCGGGAAGTTGCTCCCGGGTGCGCATGAGTGAGGACAAAGTGCGCAGAAAAGACTAGTATTGATTTGTGGGGCCAGTCTAGATCCCGCCAGGAGTAACGACCACCGGCGGGTGTGTCCTGGGCGTGACAAGTTGGTATCAGAGCCAACCCTCGCGGTTACGTGGATGGTTGCGGACAGGTGCGTGGTCATGTTGTTCATGACGTTTGTGACCCGTCGTGGCACACGGCATGGCACATGTACTGTACTGGAAGCACAAACATATGTGCCAAGAGGTAACGTTCCTGTGGCCCGACGAGGACGTCGGTTCCTCTGAGTGGGGGTGTATGTAATGGCCTGGCTTATTAGGGATGATAGACATGATAGACTACTCATATCAATAAGGAATTCCTTCTTTTCCAGGAGCCCATTCGGAGAGAACTCCAAAGTTAAGCATTCTCAGCTTGAAGTAGTGCCAGGATGGGTGACCAACCGGGAAGTTGCTCCCGGGTGCGCATGAGTGCAGACAAAGTGCATAGAAAAGACTAGTATTGATTTGTGGGGCCAGTCTAGATCCCGCCAGGAGTAACGACCACCGGCGGGTGTGTCCTGGGCATGACAAGTTCCCTCCTTCTGCCCTGCCTAGTGTGGTCGTGGCGCGTGGTTCTGACTGCCCGTGCTCTGACTGGGCCACACATAAGTGTGACGCGTTGTTGGGCTAGGCCCAGAACGGTGCGCGGGCAGGCGGGGCGGATTTTCACCGCAGTAATTTTTCGTCCGCTGCGCCTCCCCACGACCCGTGCTGAACGCGCGTCATGGAGAAGCGCGCGTGACATGGGAGGCACGCGTGGGGCGGTTCCTGCACGCATGCGTCATGTCGCAGTTAGTGGGAAAGGAGGCGGCCCGCGCCTTCCTCGTAAAAAGGGATAACCGCGGGCGTGCTGCTCACTTTACCCCTTCTCCCTGTGCCTTTTCCAATCTCAGAGCCGCCGCCCTCTTTCTTCTTCCTCCTCGAGTTCTTGCCTTTGCTAGTCGCCGTTGTGTCTTCACCGCCTTCTGTCCCTTGCTCCCCCAGCCGGCATGGCGGCAAAATCCACCAAGGGCAAGGGGGCGGCCAAGGGTGCCAGAGGAACGGAGCCGCCGGAAAGCGCGCTGGCTGCCCAGCGGATGCAGCTCGCCTATTTCCCTTTGATGGTTGACGTGTTCGAGCTCCGGAAGGACTTCAAACCCCTGTGGGGGGTGAAGACGGGGGGAGAGAAAACGGGGCATCCAGCCACGCGCGTCATCCCCGCCAACTGCGCCGAGGCCGTCCCAAATCGGTACCCCTTGTTCATCGACTACTTCTCCTATGGCCTCTGTCCCCCCTTCTCTGATTTCTTCAGTGACGTCATGCACACCTACGGCTTCCACCTCTTGGATTTTACCCCAAATGCCATGGCGTGCATGGCTCTTTTCGCGCACCTCTGTGAGGGCTTTGCCGGGGTGCATCCCAACACGGTGCTTTTCCGCCACTACTTCTTCCCTCAGATCCAAATGGGGGGCGTCATCTTTGGTTGCGTTGCCTGGATTCCAAAGTCCAAGGGAGCGTACCTAGAGGGCTCCATGAAGGGGAGGTGGGAAGAATGGTGGAGCCGGTGGTGCTGGATTGAAGAAGAAGACCCGTCGGCATTTTGCGAGGTCCGCCAGGTGCCGCCGGTCCGCAGAAATGATTGGAGTGATGTTGATGCTGACGACGAGAAGCTCACCGTCACCACCACAAGGATTCTTCAGCTTACCAAGGCCGGGCTCACCCTTGAGATGATCGGGGCGGACTTCATCCACTGCCGGATTTCTCCGCTGCACAACAAGGGGAGGCCGGCCTGGCTTTTCACGAACCCCGCTGATATTATGCGGCTTCGTCCTGGCCTCGACCACAACTTCACAGTGATGCAGCATGCCCATTTCTGCCAACGACTCTTCCAGCTTGACGTGGGCCGTGATGACGAGGTCGGGCGGACTGGCAAGGCCGGGAGGGCTGCCGCGAAGGCCGGCAAGGTCGTCAGGGGGCCCTTGTTCAAGTTGCCGGCAGGAGTGGTCCCGTTGTGCAATAATTCGCACCGGACCGACATCATTGCCATGATGCCTGACTGCAACACGCACGGCCCAGTCCAGAACTGGGGCGCGCCGGAGGATACCTAGGTGTAGCAGTTCTTCGACACTCTGCACAAGGGGCTCGTCAACACCGACGCCGAGCGGCTGCTTGTCCAGGACACTTCCCAGGCGGAACTGGACTACATCACCGCCAGGGCGAGGAAGACGCGGCTTGCCGAGGAGGCCGGCAGCGTTGGTGGCGTGGAGAACAGGGCTGCGGCGGAAGTGGAGGAGAGGGAGCTCACCCAGTGGGCGGAAGCTGCTGGGGAGGCTAGCAGCGTCAACACCGGGGCCCCTCTTGTTGAGGACGTGGTCGGTGAATCGTCAGAGGAGGAGGCTGAGGCTGCAGGCCCGACACCTGCTACGGGGAGAGGGCGAGTCCTGCAGCGAACCGGTCCAGCCCGGCAGGGCTGGACGGCCACAGCTGACCCTAGGGGAGCCCGGGCGCCACACGAGGGCCGTGGCAGCGAAGAAACTGGTGAAGGCCGCGGTGAAGAAGAAGACAGCTGCCCCTTCTTCATCTAGGCATGCCCAGACCCCGCCTTCTTCACCCCTCCGGCGGATGCTGACTCGGATGTCGACGCGGGGGTTACTTTTGACTATGGGTCCCTTAGCTCGAAGAGGAAAAGGAAAGCAGCAGAGGAGGAGGAGGTGGACGATGAGTAAGTACTCTGTTCCTTACTGCCATCTCTGTTCCCCTGAATCGTGCCACTTATCTTGATCTATCTTTGTCTTTGCAGGGACGTGGAGACGCTGGCCCAAAGGGTGAAGAGGGCCAAGGCCTCGGCGGGCGGCTAGCCCCCGGTGGGTGCTTCAAGGGCGCCACTGGTAGTATTGAGCAGCCCGGACAGCAGCCCCCGGCACAGCCACCAGCGTAAGTTCATCACCCTCCTCTTGTCGACACATGTCATGGGTACGATACTCTAGTGCTCATCTTGCCGGGTACATAGGAGGGGAGCGGCAACAGGAGGAGCCGCAGAGGGCTACTCCCAACACGCCGCCTCCATCGACCACGCCGCCCTGAGGGGCGTCCCTGACAAGGGCGCCAAGTACCGAGCCCATGCACATGGAGGAGGAGGAGGAGAACTTGGGCGCTGGTGACTTTGCCTCAGCGCCAAATGTTGGCGGGGAGGGGACTTCTGCTTCCAGCTAGGCACTGGTGAGTCGTCTGTCATGTGTCCTTGTTTTTCTCTTGTTCTTTTTCTTTGCTTCATCGCCTCTCTCGTTACCCAGATCCTCCCTCGGTGGACATGGAGGATGTGGAGACTGTCATCGGGAATATCGCCGAGGAGGCCATGGTGGAGGCCGATAAGATTGCCGCCGAGGAGGCCACCGAGGACGCCGCCAAGGGGCCTGTCGAGGCGAATGGCGAGGCTACTGCCGAAGAGGCCAACGGGGGGCCTACCGGGGAGGCCGGCAAGGCCGCTGCCGAGGGGGAGGTGGTCGATGACCAACCTTCCTCCTCCGCAACCTCTGGCTCCGGCAGGTATCTAAAGGTGGTCGATGACCTTTTCATCCATCTTCCAGGGGCGTCAAGTTCCAGGGCGCCTGCCGAGGGGGAGGTCTTCGACGAGGAGATTCTCACCGCCACCGGGCTTGAGGTTGTTGATGAACCGAGCACCAGCGGCGACGGCTCCCAGGAAGAGCGGCTTCTCCATGCCATGGGGGCCAATTTCCAGAAGCTCCAGGCGCTCCACCGCGCCCGTCTGGACAAGGCCAAGTCCAGGATGGCAACGGTGGACAAGTCGGAGGTGGACTTCAAGGCGCGCATTGCTGAGATGCAGACTTGGTTCCGTCAAACCCGCGAGGAGCTGGAGGCCTTCCAGGATGAGCTAGCCAAGCACAATGTGGAGCTCATCATGAAGCTGGCCGACATTGAGAAGGCCTAGGAGGCGGCAGCGAACTCGGTCGCTGCAGCCGAGGCCGCTCGGGTTCAGCACCAGGCCGTGCTGGACTCCCAGGAGGAGGATCTTGCCGCGCGCGAGGAGAAACTTGCCGCAACACTCCGCGGCAAGGATTAGGAGCTCGAGACTCTTGTCGTGCAACGGACTCAAGAGCTGGAGCAGAGGCACAAAGAGGGACTCAATGCCCAGGCTCTGGTTCACGCCGGGAAGGTGAAGGAGCTAGAGGTGGAACGGGACGGGCTGAAGGAGCAGGTCCTGAAGCTGTCCCAGGAGAAGAACACGCTCAACAGCGCCTTGACGGATGCGTAGGGAGCGGCCATCAGCAAGGCCGGGGAGCTCACCGAGGCCAACAATTCCATCGAAGACCTCAAGCTGAAGCTGGAGGGTCTCGAGAAGATGCTGTCGGATAGCAAAGCCCGGGAGGAAATCCTGACCAAGGATTTGGAGAAGGAGAAGTAGCTGCGGAAGAAGGAAGCCGCCACCCACAAGGATTTTGTGGAGGGCGAGAATCGCTGGATTAGCCGTCTCGAGGATATCGCCGGCAAGGTCACCACGTAGCTGGCTACCATGGGGATGCCAAATGTGAGGTATACCCCAGAGTGCAGCGGGACCGTCAACGCCAAGCTGACCCAGTTCTTCGAGGGTGTCCTTAGGGCCCTGGCTTATCTTCACTCCAGTAGGGCAGCCACGCTGGCCGTCGAGGCCCGGCGACTTTGCCGGGGGGGCATGACCAAGGTCCTCACCAAGATGGCGCACTGGAACCCCGACCTCGACTTCGAAGCCCCGATGGAGAGCTTGCCGGAGGGTACTGACCTCACAGCGCTCAAGGAGCGTATCAAGCCCATCATCAGTGGCATTGACGAAACCAAGAGGGTGGAGGGCCAGCGCCGGGACTAGGCACCCCATTTCTCATCATCGCTGCAGGTTCATGACCAAGACAATTTTTATCTTTAGTTAGAACCGCAGCAATGATTTGATGTAATATAACTCTGCAGTATTTTGAGATTATGCATGGTATTTTCCTGTTTGATATATCTTTGTATGTCCACCCTATGTTAACTGGGTAGGTTCGCCAGCGCATAAACCCAGGGCGGCGTCTTGGGGACGGGTCCCCATTGGCCTGTCGGGTGTGCGTGCCGCCAGGCGAACCACCTTACCGCCTTTAACACGGCCGCTCGAACTGTCGAGCTTGACTCGAGTCAGAATCAAGAGTGTTGCCAATTGCGGAAGGCTACCCAGCCGCTCTCGACGCAGCCGCTTGAGCTGTTGAGCGGACTTGAAACAGAACAAAGGCATTGCCGATTGCGGGAGGGCCCCTTTTGCGTGCAAGTTTTTCATACAAAGAATGACATCTCCGAGGGGAATAACCTCATATAAAAGAATGGAAATATCTGGGGTTCAGTGTGACTTAGCTTTTTGTTGCCGCACCGGCGTCGTTCTTTTGGCCGCCTTCTTCTTAGGATCCATGGCGATGAAGAAACGCTAAACTAGCTGCTAAAGCCGATTCTCACAACTGCGCCCCCTACCTGGCGTGCCAAAGATGTCGGGGAAACGACACCTATGGGATCACAAGAATCCCTACTACGGTTGGCGGGGTGCGGGGTTGAGAGAAGAGCGGCTCTGACAGGGAGCACGCGGTTCGTTTATCCAGGATTGGGCCATGAGGATGCGTAAAACCCTAGTCCTGCTTTGGTGGATGTATAGAGTGTTCTTGAGCTAGCTACGGGGTGTAACGAGCTCAGAAAAGCCGAATCCCTCTCCTGGTCGCCTCGGGCCTCCTTTTATAGGAAAAAGGGGTTGCCACAGTGGCACACAGGAGGTGGAAAGGTCTAAAGTATCACGAGGTTATCCCTCGTATTATAGGACAAGATGCATTTAATGCATCGCTTAGGTGTCCCCTAGCTTTATCGGGGACGGGAACGGGGCCCGTCCCGTCCGTTGATGCCTCGCCTGGCTTTGACACGCGCCCAGACCAGCGGTGCGTGTGGCGCCATGTAGGCAGGCAGCTGAGGTGGCGCGGTGGTGGAGCCTTCACGAAGATTTGCATACCACCACGCAGGTGCTCGCTGAGTTGGCGTAGAAGTCGCCCGTCGCCACGTAGGTGCATGCCCAGCTGGTTTGAGCTAGCAGCTGCTTGGGGACGGTTGGTGGAATCTTGGTTGACGTGGGCCTGGTGTGGCCCCGCAGATGCCTTCGGCAAGGGCCTTGCTGGGATCCTGGTAAGGGTTTTGCCGCAGCATTGTCGTCGTCCCAGGCAAGGTGCTTGCCGGGGGTCTTGTGGACCTCCCTGGCTGGAATCCCGCCAAGGGTTGCCGTCTTCTGGTTTTCATCTGATCTTGTGTGTTCATGGTCTTGACAAAGATCTGCATGCCATCAAGGAGGTGCCTCCCGAGTCCTTGCCTCAACGTGGTTGACCATGTTAGGGGCTGTGGGCTCGAGGGTGGCGCACTCCGATGGTGTTTGGACGAGCTGCCCCGGCAAGGCTCTTGGCGGGGCTGCTGAGGCCGCCCCGGCAAGGGCCTTGCTAGGGGAACCTATTTGATCTCTTCATTCCTTGGTCTTGGCGTCGTCTTCGGCCACCTTGTGCTCCAGTTCCCTCCTTCTGCCCTGCCTAGTGTGGTCGTGGCGCGTGGCTCTGACTGCCCGTGCACAAGTAAAGGGGTACAAAGGTGTGCCCCTACTTTTGTACACTGACACGCGCAGACAGAGGAAAGACAGAGGCGGAGCAGGTTCTGGACCCAGGGCAGTACTACAGCGGTGGTCAGGGCAGTACTACCGCTCACGACCGGCACTACCGCGGCTACTGCCGCTGCCAGTGCCGCAAAACCCAACACGAGGAGTGACACCTGAGAGTCAAGGCGGTAGGAGCGCGGTACTACGGCTCAGAGTTCCAGGCGGTACTACCGCTGAGGAGCGGTACTGCCGCTTGTAGCTCTTGAGCGGTACTACCGCTGTGGTACGCTGTACTACCGCTGGGACCAGATTTCAAATAGAAGGCAACGAAGGACTCTCCAACTGTAAGTGCATCTAGTGACACCCCTAGTTGGTTTTGGAGTATTGACGACAAACCTGGTTGAGGGACTAATGTGTTTGTGAGAATTGCAGGATAACACAGATAGTAGTCCCTCATTTATTCGGTTTACCTACCGGAGATGGCCCCTAAAAATGTGTGAAGGCATTGAAGACAATGGTGGTCTGTGAAGATATTCACATTGAAGTCTATGACATGAGAAGACATCGCATGAAGACTATGGAGCGCGAAGACTTAGTTGTTTCGTGCTTTCCTTTTCTTCTTTGTTGAGTCATAGGAACCACTGTACTGTTAAAGTGGGGTCCAAGTTAACAAAGTCAGAGTGACTGAAGTGATGCTCAACCAAATCCTATGACTTCGAGTGAAGACAATGAGAGCAAATCTTATCCAGAGTCGGATAAGTCAGCTTTACTTGTAGCCCAAGTTAAGCTGCCGCGTGTGTTTGAAATCTGATCGTTGGAACACGTGTCAGTTCCTTAGTGACCCAGGGTCATTTCGGACAAATCAGGTCGGGTTGCCTAGTGGCTATAAATAGCCCACCCCCTACACCATAAATTGGTGGCTGCTTAGAGTTACTGCACGACTTTTGTCGTTTGAGAGCAACCCACCTCCGAAGCTTTTGAGAGAGAGAGATCCTTGCGAGGACAAAGCCCAAAACACCCAGAGCCAAAGAGTGTTAGGCATCACTGAAGTCTTTCTGTCCGCGTGATCTGAAGACTTGTTACACTTGAGGACTGTGAATCCTCTAGCCGGTTAGGCGTCGCGTTCTGAGCATCCAAGAGTCATTGTGGATTGCCGGTGAACGAAGTCTGTGAATGTTTGGAAGTCTACCTTGAAGACTTACCAGAGTGATTGGGCGAGGACTAGGTGTCCTTAGCTCAAGGGGAATAAGATGAAGACACGGTCTTCTGAGTTAAATCTCAGCCTCCCTAACCAGACATACAGTTGTCACAGCAACTGGAATTGGTCGAACAAATCACTGTCCTCTCCAAGCTACTGGTTCTATCTCTTCCATCTCTTCACTTTCAGTTTGTCTTCGTGAAGTCATTGCCTGCTTGCATTATCTGTTTGACCTCACTGTGTGACTACTTGTTCTGATTGGCTTCATACTGTCTTCCATCCTGATCCATACTACCTAGCTGCTAATAGTCTTCGTGCTTTCACTTCATTGAATACTTGACTATGGCTTGCCTAGTGTAGTCTACCTTCCGCTGCATATCAATAGGATCATTTCTATTGTTTGTCTTCGTAACTCCCATGTTTTGAAGACTTTCATAAAAATCGCCTATTCACCCCCTCTAGTCGATATCCAGCTCTTTCAATTAGTATCAGAGCAAGGTACTCCCTTGTTCTGTGTGATTCGGTTTAACCACCTGGAGTTTTAGCTATGTCGACTGCAGGGATAATCAAAGTCTCCGCTGCGTGCCCTATCTTCGATGGCACTGAATACCCCTACTGGAAGAATAAGATGTGCATGCATCTTGAAGCCATTGATGTCGACCTCTGGTATGTCGTCAAGAACGGCGTTCCCAAGACCGGTGAAGGTGTCACCCCTGCTGATGTCAAGAAGTTCGTTCAACTAGATTCTACTGCCAAGAACATCATCTGTGGTCATCTGACCAAAGGACAATATGGCCGTGTGAGTGCTCTGGAAACATCGAAGCTAGTCTAGGACTGGCTCTCCAAGGTCAATGAAGGCATCTCAACCCAGAGAGATCAAAGGATCAGTGTCCTTCGCAACCTCTTCAACCGCTTCAAGAGACACGACAATGAGAACGTCCAGCTCACATTCGATCGCCTCACTGATATCACAAATGAGCTTCAGGCACTTAGTGCCACTGAGATCACCAAGCATGAAATCGACAAGACACTCCTGAGATCACTTGACAGCTCGTTTGACACCCTAGCCCTGATGATTCAAGAACGCCCTGACTTCAAGACTCTCGATCCGTCTGACATACTTGAAAGGCTCAACACACATGAGTTTCAGCTATCTGAGAAACGAGATATCTATGGTCCCAACTATGGCCGAACTCGTGCTTTGAAGGCAAAGGTTGTTTCCTCATCTGAAGAAGAATCTGACTGCAGTTCTGGTGATCTTGAAGACATTGGAAAGGAGCTCGCTATGCTTGTGAAGAAGTTCCAGAAATTCACTAAGAAGAAAGGCTTCAGAAAGTCTTCACGATCCAGCTCAAGAAGCGATGAAGCTTCTACCCATGACCACAAGAAGAGAACATGCCACAAGTGCAAGAAACCTGGTCACTACATCTCTGAGTGTCCACAGTGGGACAATGAGAAGAAGAAGAGCAAGGAATATGATCCTGATGACAAGAAGAAGAAGAAATCCTCAAAGTCTTCTTCCAAGTCTACATCGAAGTCTTCATCACACAAGAAGAGTTCATTTGGCAAGGGTCGTGCTTTTGTTGGCAAGGAGATGGATTCAGAGGAGGAGTCTGCTTCTGAGGAGGCAGAGGTGGACTCTGAGGACGAGGCCGACTCTGGCATTGCAAGTCTGGCTCTAGCTACAGCCTACGTTGTCAAGTCCATCTTCAACAGTGAAGACAATGGCTCCGTCACCAACGCTGATGCTAAAGACAAGGACAACTCTGCTCCCACCTACTGCTTCATGGCACATGGTGCCAAGGTAAAATCAGGCGATGCTTACTTTCAAACATCCAATGAAGATGACTCCGATTGTGAATCCAAACCTAGCTACAAAACCCTTGCTAAAATTGCAACTGAACAACAGAAAGCTATGGAACATATTCAAAAATTGTTAGACAAAAGCGATGACCTGTTGGACGCGGAAATGACCCGATCTCAATCCTTAATTGAAGACATAAAAAATCTTCATGTTAAGTACGATGAACTTGAAAGTCGTCATGAAACGCTCTCAACAACTCATGAAAAGCTTTCCTACGATTATCTACAAAGGAAGCAAGAACTTGAGAAATTGAGAATGATTCATGAAGATATTCAAAAGGAGAACGGGTCACTTCGCGCTCAACAGATCAATCCCACTCAGGAAGGATTTGAACCACCGTGTCTAAAATGCATTGAGCGTGATAACGCTACCTCTGTTGCTGAATGTTCTACTGCTGCTACTTTTGCACTATCTTCAACTGCTGATGTGGTAACTAACCCCTCTGCTGAGGATACCACTACTATTGCTGATGAAAATGCTAGGTTGAAGACATTGCTTGAAACAAGGATGTACAAGAGTCTCAAAGGGCATCAGAAACTATGTGATGTCCTCAAAAAGCAGATTCTGAACCGAAACCCTAGGAAAGAGGGTGTTGGGTTCGAGAGGAAAATGAATGTTGATGGTTCTTACTAGAAGCCTAAGCAGTACCCCAAAACCACATGGGTTGCTGCAAAGGAACCTTCAGTGGATCCATCCACCTTATCTGGCTTCACTTGTGCTAACCCTATTATCATTGATGAATCCTTTGATGCAAACTATAAACTGTTTAAGAATCAGAATGGTGAAGTGTTTGCCATGTACATTGGTACTAACTGCAGGAATGGGCCACCTACGATGAAACTCTGGGTACCCAAAAATTGTCTTAAGAATCTTCCTGTGAATGTTGTCATGACACCACCTGGGAAGAAGACAAACCCCAGACCAAAGGCTTCATATGGTCCAAAGGCTTCATACAGAAAGAGGACTCACCTGAGTCACCCTAACGCCAATGTTTTGTAGGGAAATCATACTCAGACCCATGAATATGAGCGCGTTTCCTCAAACCGCTATGTTCATAGAACAAAGAACTTTTCTGCTTATTCTTATGAGTATTATTCTCCTCCTGCAAGGCTATTTGTTAGGGTTCCAAAGCCAAAGTTCTCAGATGCTGCACTTAGACTCATTGCTTCGAAGCCACCCCTGAAAATGTGGGTGGTTAAGAAAACTTAACTCTCTTTTGCAGGAAAAGGTCTCCAGACGGAAATCAAAGGCATCCGATGCAATTGCTGGGGACCTAAAACATCTTGTAGGGTGCAAGATAAAATGCCCAAATGGACTTATTATGTATTTTGTTCCTGAATCGCTTGCCAGTCTTCCTATCAGTCCTAACTTGGATCTAAGCTTTCATAATCCGCTTGTTCGTCAAATGTTTATGCTTCACAATACCCTTGGTGAAGCCTATCCCCCTAACTGCACTATAGGGTATGACACCAAAGTCTTCAGGATGGATTATGGATAGTGGATGCACTAACCACATGACTGGTGATCGAAGTCTTCTGATGGATTCAACACTACGTCCATCAGACAAGAGTCACATCACATTTGCTGATACTGGTAAAAGCAAGGTATTGGGTCTAGGTAGAGTTGCAATCTCAAAGGATCAGCACATGGATAAAGTGATGCTTGTTGAATCCCTTGGTTTCAACTTAATGTCGATCTCAATGCTTTATGACTTAAACATGATTGTGATATTTGGAAAATATCGTTGCCTTGTTCTAATGGAATCTGACAAGTCTCTAGTCTTTGAAGGATATCGGAAAGATGATCTGTATATGGTAGACTTCTCAGCAGGACCACAGATGGCCGTATGTCTCCTAGCAAAAGCTTCAGAGTGCTGGCTTTGGCATCGAAGGCTAGGGCATGCTGGCATGAGGAACTTGCACACTCTTGCAAAGAAGAAACATGTCGTGGGCATCGAGGGCGTCAAGTTCAAGAAGGATCATCTGTGTGGTGCTTACGAAGCTGGGAAGATGACTAGGGCCAAGCATCCCTCGAAGACAATCATGACGACATCAGAACCCTTCGAGCTGCTACACATGTACTTATTTGGCCCTACTCACTACTCTACTCTTACTACCACTGCTTGCCTCTATGGCTTCGTCATTGTTGATTATTATTCAAGATATACTTGGGTGCATATAATCATCTACAAGAATGAAGTGCAGGATGTCTTCATACGCTTTGCCAATCGTGCCATGACAAACTATGGTTTCAAGATCAAGCATATCATAAGTGACAACGGCACAGAATTCAAGAACACCAGCCTCGACCTTTACCTGGATACATTGGGCATCACTCATGAGTTCTCTGCTCCGTACACACCTCAGCAGAATGGCATCGTTGAGCGCAAGAACAGAACTCTTATCGAGATGGCTTGAATGATGCTTGATGAATACAAGACTCCAAGAAAATTCTGGCTCGAAGCCATTGATACTGCATGCCATGTCATCAACCGATTTACCTTCACAAGCTTCTGAAGAAGACATCCTATTGTAACACCCCGAGAATCATGCTACAGTAACCCTCTGTTGATGGTGCCATGTCATCACTCCTACTGTTGCTAATCCTCATTTGCTTTCGAACTCAATTCAATTCAAATCCAAATTATGAGTGAAATTCAAAATTGCTTGAACATGAAAACTAAAATGTTCATCTTGTGCCAAATAATGCATAATTAATATTGGTGGTGAACCAACATTTTAATGAAAATTGTTTAACTGGCCTAAACTATTTGAAACAGAAGTTTTAAAAGAAAAGAAAAATTGTTTAAGGTAAAAGAAAAAGGAAAAGCCCTCCCCCCTCAATTGGGCTGACTGGCCCAGCTGGCCACCGCGCCCCCCTTGGGCCTCAACCCCTGGCCTTCCCATGGGCCTCGACCCATCCCAGCAGGACGGCCCACGCCCCCTCCCCAGTCGCTTTCCCCACCTCCTGTTCCACCGACCGAACATCGCCACGCGCGCGCCCGTGCTCGGTTGCCGTCACGCCGCCTCGGAGTCGCCGGCGAGGGGATAAGCCCCCGACGCCTCGGTCCTCTCCCCTGCGCCCCACTCACTCCTCCGCTCCCCACTTGCCCCGCTCCACCTCTCCCTGTCCCCACCAGATTCCTCCTCGTCTCCCCCTTCGTTCCCCGTCCACCACCGAGCGCCACCGTCGCCATGGCTGCGCCATAGCCGCGGCCACCGGCCACCCCGCGCCTCGCCAGCATGTCCACAAGACGCGCCGACGACCTCTACGTCGACTACGCCTCACCATCGAGCTCGAGGAGCACCGCAGGCCACGGATCGAGTCGTCTTCTTCCTCGACGGCCGCCGGCGATCCCCTTCCTCCCCGGCGAGCTCTGCTGCTCCTAAGCCACCAAGGGTCTTTCTTGACCGCTCGGTGAGCTCCACTCCATCCTCTCCCCTCTCCCTCCTCGCCTCACCGCGCCCCTAGCCGTAGCTACCGTCCTGGCCGTAGCGCGCCTCCGCCACCGTACTCGTCGCCGTGTCCACACTCTCCGTCCATCTCGCCCGAGCTCGCAGTCGTGCTCAGCACGGGCATAGGGCTTTGTAACGCTAGCTAGCTCGCTCCGCCGTGCCGAGTATAGCCGGATCCGCTCGTGCCCGAACTCCGGCGCCGCCCCCGCCGCTTGTCGTCGCCGTCACCGACCTTTTCCGGCCGGGCCACCACCGCAGTTCGACGCGCGCTGCTCCGCTCGTTCGAACGCACCCTAGCACGCGCGAAATGGTCGCCTGTAGGCGAAATCCGACGAGGCCCGAGGCCCTCCGCCGCATTTTGGCGTCGCCGGCGTCGAGCCGCCGGCCACCGCTGACGTGGCTGGCCTGGGGCCACCCCAGAGCCACTGCCAGTGGGCCCCGCGGGTCCTAGTTGACTGGGTTGACCCAGTCAACTGCTGATGTGGCAGCCCCGTGTCTCTGACATGCGGGCCCCATCGCCTAGTTAATTAACTAAAATGTTTAGTAAATGAAAACTAATTAGTTAACTAAATGAGGCACTGACAAGGGGGCCAACCCTCTAATTAACCCTCTGTTAGTCTAAATTAACATTGTTAAAGTCACAGAGGCTGACATGTGGGTCCCTCTGGACCCACATGTCAGGTTTGACCTGTACAGCCGCTGTTGACTTGCTGATGTCAGCATGGCATCATGCTGACATCATATTCCTTTTCTATTAATTTAATAATTCTATAAAATGGTTTAATCTTTAGAAATTCATAGAAATTAAACCATAACTCGGATGAAAATGTTTTCTACATGAAAGTTGCTCAGAAAAATCCAACGAATCTGAATACGTGGTCCGTTCATCTGTCACATGCCCCTAGCATGCTGAACATAAAACTTTCCCCTCTTTTCCTTTGTTTGTAATCCGCCTAACGTCGGGAATTCATCCTCGGATGTTTATCCCCTCTGCAACGTGTAGTACTACGTTAGGTCGACCCTAATCCTGCTTATCATCATGTTATGCTTTGTGATGCTATGTTTTCTTTATATTTACTGTTTCTTCCCCCTCTTCTCTCCGGTAGACCCCGAGACCGATGTTGCCCCTGTGACTGACTACGTCGACGATGACCCCTTCTTGCCAGAGCAACCAGGCAAGCCCCCCCCCCCTTTGATCATCCCGATATCGCCCATTCCATTCTCTCATGCTTGCATTAGATTTTGCTACTGTTATTGTTTTCTCCTATTCTGATGCATAGCCTGCTTTTGTATCTGCTATTGTACCTTACCTGCTTATCCTTAACTGCTTAGTATAGGTTGGTTAGTGATACATCAGTGACCCCCACCTTGTCCCTATTTCCCCTCCTTCATCATCGAGGACCCGATCACCGGGATCGAAGACCAGGCCCCGACACCGCACATCACTTTCCCCTTTTGTTGCTTGACTCTGCAGAGTTACCATCGAGTGTCGAGGGTGGAACCTATACATCACTCCTGATGAGATCTCTGTAGTGTAGCTATTCAGTCGTGGTCATCGAGGGTGATTTCCTCCTTAACCACTTCCGATACGACTCTGTCATGCAACCCCTCAAGTGTGAACCTCGAGGGTGGATCCTCTTACGTTCACCTTGATGATTACATCGAGTGGAATTCACCGGGGGTGATTCCTCGGATTTTCCCCTTGATGTTTGGACACCCGGATACTTGGACTTTACCCCTGTTACTTGGAAAGACGGGTCGACCCTGAGGGGTACCTGCGCGAGCTTAATTGCGAGTGATGTGGAGTCAGGCGGACCTGGAAGGTGCCCGCGAGATAATTACGAGGCATGGCCAGGCATTCCTAGCCCTTGCCACAAGTCCTCGAGACGGGGCAACGGGGTCACATCTTTCGTGAGTCTCTGCTTGTTACCGCGCGTTCCTAATCCACTACGATTTGGATATTAGATCCGAGGGGCCTCTGGCCTGATAGCACTAACCATCACGTGGGCATAGTATGGGCGTTCTGCGTTGTATGCATCAGCCGAAGCTTAATAGACGTCAGCGACTGAGCGGCACGCGCCGAGTTGGACTGCGTAAGCGCCTGCCTTGTTGAAGGAGGTAGCTAGGTCTGCTCACCGGCCGCGTTCGCAACATGCAGGAGTTCCCGGGGAGATGGCCCATGACCCCTGGGGGCATAGGTTTAGTCCGGCGTGTTGGCCTCTCTATTAAGACTAGGTCGGGTTGCGGCGTATTGTTTGGCCGAGGCTGGGCATGACCAAGGAAAGTGTGTCCGGCCGGAGTTAATCTAGCGTGGTGGGTAAGTTGGTGCACCCCCACAGGGAAGAAAACATCTACCGATAGCCTGTCCTAGGGTAACGGGCACTTGGAGTTGTATCCCGATCGATACAACTAGAACTGGATACCTGAGATGAGAAATGGACTATGATGAGACATGGATATGAGAAATGGATTGTGATGATAACTAGATAGTATGGCTCTGGGATTTCTTTCTCGCAGGGAGTCGAAAAGGATCTCCGGCCGAGGTTGATAACACTACTACTACTTTACTTTATGCTACTCTACTCCCTCTTGTTGCTGCAAGATGGTGGTTTCCAGAAGATGCTAGTCTTCGATAGGACTAGGCCTTCTCTCTATTCTGGCATTTCTGCAGCCCAGTCCACATATACAACCTTCCTTTGATAATGTTGCATATGTAGTGTAGATCCTTGCTTGCGAGTACTTTGGATGAGTACTCACTGTTGCTTTGCTCCCCCTTTTCCCCCTTTCTTCTTCTTTCTGGTTGATGCAACCAGATGTCGGAGCCTAGGAGCCAGATGCCACCGTCGGTGCCTACTACTACGTGAAGACCGCCGACGACCATGAGTAGTTAGGAGGCTCCCAGGCAGGAGGCCTTGCCTTTTCGATCGTTGTTGCTTTTGTGCTAGCCTTCTTAAGGAAAACTTTTCTAACTCATGTCTGTACTCAAATATTGTTGCTTCCGCTGACTCTTGTGTTCTCAAGCTTATGTATTCGAGCCCTCGAGGCCCCTGGCTTGTAATATAAAGCTTGTATTATTTTAATTTGTGTCTAGAATTGTGTTGTGATATCTTCCCTTGAGTCCTTGATCTTGATCGTACACATTTGCGTGTATGATTAGTGTACGATTGAATCGAGGGTGTCACAAGTTGGTATCAGAGCCAACTGCCTGTAGGATATCCCTTTCCAACTCCTTTGCCGAAGTTGAGTCTAGAAACTGAAAACCATTTTACTAACTTGGCTGTGTGGCTTACGGGCCCACGTCGCAATTGGGTGGTATTAGAATCTTTTATTCCTCGTATATACTCTCGGACTCTGATCTCTCTTCCATTCGGGTTAAACGATTTTGCTAACTCTAACATTAGGATCTCGTAACTACTTCCTCCCGGAGAGCCCCTTACTACAGATGATCGCCTGCTGCACCAGAAGATTCCGAAGATACTCTCTGATGTTTTCCCGATAACTTGTGCTCATCGCGTTTGCAATTCCCGACCACCAACAAGCCCCTATGACTAAGTGCATTTCCTTGTCGCTCATACCCTGATCCCCAGTTGCTCTTGTTATTACAAGATACCCTGAAATACTTGTCGTTGTTCCAAGAATCCTTTTGTGCCTACTGCCTTGCAGTTCCTTGTCGCCTGAATACACCGACAAATTAATCCTCACACCTATCAAGGATTTGTTTTTCCCCAGTTGTTCTTATGTTTCACAAAAGTCTTTGAAATACTATTCGATCTTCCGAAAATCCGCAGGAGCCTATTGATGTTGAAATTCTTGTTTGCTTGCATTATGGTTAATTCCATAATTCTAGTAATCTTCGTTGACATCCTCTGTCACTATCGTTTCGAGTCCCTTGATCGAATATGTCACGAATGCTCGTAATCCTCAATCAGATCCTAGCATTCATCCTTTCGGCTCAGACGTCACTCCAAACATGAGCTTGTTCTTGTCAAATCAAACCTTGTTTGATTGTCGATCTGTATTGATTCAACTCAATTATCTTTTGATCAGAGCATCTACTTCAGATCTTCTGATTTGAAAATCGTAATTCCTTTGTATTCAAGCTTTGAAGTTATCTAGTTATATCTATAACCCGATGCCTTTTGCATTCTTTCTTCTACTGGTTGAGTACCGATACTCACATCAGATCCTATGTGGACCGCCAGACCCCTTTGTTGGATTTTATCTAACAATGTCCTTCATATTCAACAACCTTTTGGAGCCTTTCCTCAGATACATAATGCCTTTGGTAAATTGTATCATCTTCTTTGACTTCGATACTCTGCTTTCGAACTCGTATCTTTTGCTTGGTTGATGGTTGTATAGATTCGTAAAAATGCCCCGATGGGTTGAACTTATGCCTTCCATAATCCGTGTGAACCTGAGAGTTCTCACGAGTCTTACTCTTCTGGTACTTCGCCAGATAAATCTTCTGCACTACAATTTCTTCAATAATGAGGAGTGAATGAAAGGTTATGCATTGAAGAAGTGGGATTCGACCTTGAACTTTGTGTTCATGCCCATGGAAACGATGTAGATCTTATCATGGAAGCTTCTCTTCTAATCAAATGTTCGCTTGGTATAAGCTCATCTTGCATCCTTAAATTGATTCTTTGCAATCGTGGTTCCGACCATATTTTCTCCTTGATTCCATTTCCCGGACAAGTTAAAATACATGTCTTCTGCAGATCATTTCATCTGTCCAACCTCTATTTTGATCTACCTCGAGTATTGCCCCATGTTATCTTGAGGATATTGTGTCATTGCACTACCTCTTGTGAATTCTCGTTGGAATGATACTCCATCAAATCATTCCTATCCTGATCGGCTATATCATTATCAAGCAAATTTTTAACTGTGCTACCTGGTCCTTCTTCCCAGAGCAACTTTCGAAGACGAGCTAAGCTTACGTTGATCTTCTTCATCTTATCATTTCACCTCAAACAACAAGCTTGATTTCGAGCTTGTGTCGTATCCGTGGTTCCAATAGCCTTTCACTTCATCCTTCTTGTTGCTTGATGGCATCACTCCTCGATGGCATCTTCATAGAGCCTCTCGACGAATGCGTCATGATCAGCATCAACATTTTGACTTCTGTTGAGATGACAATTGAATTCATGGTGAGAAATACCATCCTTGACCTTCGATGATTTGAGTTATCATCAACAACCCCCTTGTCTTCTTTCCAACACATGTTTGATCATGTCTTGGTTATACCTTGGACTCCTTGCTATTCCTGCAATTGTTCCTTGAGTATTTCTTGTGATCTTCAACTCCAACCCCTACTTGGAACACCATGTAATTAATGCTACCTCGAAGCATGACTGAGGTATTCCGACTATCAACAAGAACATTGGAAGCACATTGTCGAATGTTTCTTAATCTATTATCCAAACACCGATGTACGGGTAATATCATGATTCTTCCCTCGCCCCCTTTATCTAAATGCTTTTGAACTTGTTGTAATATCATGTATATCCTGCTCCACTTCTTCTTGAGAAGGATATACTCCCAATTCTTGTGTGTAAACACATTTCCTTCCCATTGGTCTGATTAATCTGATAAGTTCATTTTTCCTTTCCATTGGTTTGTTTAACCTTCTTGTGATCTAGATGATATAAGCAGAAATAATTCCCTGCTTATAAAACGCCTCGATATACAACCTTGCCAGCGAGACCCTGCTACTATTGTTGATGGCATTCCGGTAACCACCGATGGACGCGAACGTTGCCGATTGGTCCGCCTCATTCAACGAGCAGGAATATGGTTCTCTTCGTCCCTCGCCCTTGGTACCAACGTTGTTGGCAACATAACTGACAGTCTATCATCTGACATGCCTTGCTATCAGCCCCCTTTCTACTTTTAACCCACATGGTGGGCCCATAACCCACAGTTCCACAGGATCAGAACCTGACTCTCTTGTATATCTTTGATTCCGAAATATTCTTGCATTTGGCTTCGTATCATGTCATGATCCACCTTTCGAGAGATGATCTATTCCCGATGCTTTGAACCCCCTTCTCGCACTCTGTTCAGGTATCGATCATTTGTCCATTCGCTTGAAACTTCCTATTGTACCTTCATATTTTGCTCTCGATGTTTTCTTAAGTTTCAACTCGAGAGGTACGTCTGCCACTTTCCTTGAATTGTTCACCAGATAATTAACCCTATAAGGGTCAGTTCTCCTGAAGTTACTTTTTACTTCCGCACTTAAATCTCGGGACGAGATTTCTTGTAGTGGAGGAGATTTGTAACGCCCCAAGAATCATGCTATAGTAACCCTCTGTTGATGGTGCCATGTCATCACTCCTACTGTTGCTAATCCTCATTTGCTTTCGAACTCAATTCAAATTCAAATCCAAATTATGAGTGAAATTAAAAATTGCTTGAACATGAAAACTAAAATGTTCATCTTGTGCCAAATAATGCATAATTAATATTGGTGGTGAACCAACATTTTAATGCAAATTGTTTAACTGGCCTAAACTATTTGAAACAAAAAATTTAAAAGAAAAGAAAAAATGTTTAAGGTAAAAGAAAAAGGAAACACCCCCCCTCAATTGGGTCGACTGGCCCAGCTGGCCACAGCGCCCCCCTTGGGCCTCAACCCCTGGCCTTCCCATGGGCCTCGGCCCATCCCATCAGGACAGCCCATGCCCCCTCCCCGGTCGCTCTCCCCTCCTCCTATTCCACCGACCGAATAGCGCCACGCGCGCGCCCGCGCCCGGTTGCCGTCACGCCGCCTCGGAGTCGCCGGCGAGGGGATAAGCCCCCGACGCCTCGGTCCTCTCCTCTGCGCCCCACTCACTCCCCCGCTCCTCACTTTCCCCGCTCCACCTCTCCCTCTCCCCACCAGATTCTTCCTCGCCTCCCCCCTCGTTCCCCGTCCACCACCGAGCGCCACCGTCGCCATGGCTGCGCCATAGCCGCGACGACCGGCCACCCCGCGCCTCGCCAGCACGTCCATGAGACGCGTCGACGACCTCTACCTGGACTACGCCTCGCCATCGAGCTCGAGGAGCACCGCAGGCCACGGATCGAGTCGTCTTCTTCCTCGACGGCAGCCGGCGATCCCCTTCCTCCCTGGCGAGCTCTGCTGCTCCTAAGCCACCAAGGGTCTTTCTTGACCGCTCGGTGAGCTCCACTCTGTCCTCTCCCCTCTCCTTCCTTGCCTCACCGTGCCCCTGGCCGTAGCGCGCCTCCGCCGCTGTACTCGTCGCCGTGTCCACACTCTCCGTCCATCTCGCCCGAGCTCGCAGTCGTGCTCAGCACGGGCATAGGGCTTTGTAACGCTAGCTAGCTCGCTCCGCCGTGCCGAGTATAGCCGGATCCGCTCATGCCCGAACTTCGGTGCCGCCTCCGCCGCTTGTCGTCGCCGTCACCGACCTTTTCCGGCCGGGCCACCACCGCAGTTCGACGCGCGCTGCTCCGCTCGTTCGAACGCACCCTAGCACGCGCGAAATGGTCGCCTGTAGGCGAAATCCGACGAGGCCCGAGGCCCTCCGCCACATTTTGGCGTCGCCGGCGTCGAGCCGCCGGCCACCGCTGACGTGGCTGGCCTGGGGCCACCCCAGAGCCACTGCCAGTGGGCCCCGCGGGTCCTAGTTGACTGGGTTGACCCAGTCAACTGCTGATGTGGCAGCCCCGTGTCTCTGACATGCGGGCCCCATCGCCTAGTTAATTAACTAAAATGTTTAGTAAATGAAAACTAATTAGTTAACTAAATGAGGCACTGACAAGGGGGCCAACCCTCTAATTAACCCTCTGTTAGTCTAAATTAACATTGTTAAAGTCACAGAGGCTGACATGTGGGTCCCTCTGGACCCACATGTCTGGTTTGACCTGTACAGCCGGTGTTGACTTGCTGATGTCAGCATGGCGTCATGCTGATGTCATATTCCTTTTCTATTAATTTAATAATTCCAGAAAATAGTTTAATCTTTAGAAATTCATAGAAATTTAATCGTAACTCAGATGAAAATGTTTTCTACATGAAAGTTGCTTAGAAAAATCCAACGAATCCGAATACGTGGTCCGCTCATCTGTCACATGCCCCTAGCATGCTGAACATGGAACTTTCCCCTCTTTTCCTTTGTCCGGAATCCGCCTAACATCGGGAATTCATCCTCGGATGTTTATCCCCTCTGCAACGTGTAGTACTATGTTAGGTCGACCCTAATCCTGCTTATCGTCATGTTATGCTTTGTGATGCTATGTTTGCTTTATATTTACTGTTTCTTCCCCCTCTTCTCTCCAGTAGCCCCCCCCCTTTGATCATCCCGATATTGCCCATTCCATTCTCTCATGCTTGCATTAGATTTTGCTACTGTTATTGTTTGCTCCTATTCTGATGCATAGCCTGCTTTTGTATCTGCTATTGTACCTTACTTGCTTATCCTTAACTGCTTAGTATAGGTTGGTTAGTGATACATCAGTGACCCCCACCTTGTCCCTGTTGCCCCTGCTTCATCATCGAGGACCCGATCAACGGGATCGAAGACCAGGCCCCGACCCCGCACATCACTTTCCCCTTTTGTTGCTCGACTCTGCAGAGTTACCATCGAGTGTCGAGGGTGGAACCTATACATCACTCCTGATTAGATCTCGTAGTGTAGCTATTCGGTCATGGTCATCGAGGGTGATTTCCTCCTTAACCACTTCTGATACGACTCTGTCGTGCAACCCCTCAAGTGTGAACCTCGAGGGTGGATCCTCTTACGTTCACCTTGATGATTACATCGAGTGGAATTCACCGGGGGTGATTCCTCGGATTTTCCCCTTGATGTTTGGACACCCGGATACTTGGACTTTACCCCTGTTACTTGGAAAGACGAGTCGACCCTGAGGGGTACCCGCGCGAGCTTAATTGTGAGTGATGTGGAGTCGGGCGGACCTGGAAGGTGCCCGCGGGATAATTACGAGGCGTGGCCGGGCATTCCTAGCCCTTGCCGCAAGTCCTCGAGACGGGGCAACGGGGTCACATCTTTCGTGAGTCTCTTCTTGTTAACGCGCGTTCCTAATCCACTACGATTTGGGTATTTGATCCGAGGGGCCTCTGGCCTGATAGCACTAACCATCACGTGGGCATAGTATGGGCGTTCTGCGTCATATGCATCAGCCGAAGCTTAATAGACGTCAGCGACTGAGCGGCGCGCGCCAGGTTGGACTGCGTAAGCGCCTGCCTTGTTGAAGGAGGTAGCTAGGTCTGCTCACCGGCCGTGTTCGCAACATGCAGGAGTTCCGGGGGAGATGGCCCATGACCCCTGGGGGCATAGGTTTAGTCCGGCGTGTTGGCCTCTCTATTAAGCCTAGGTCGGGTTGCGGCGTATTGTTTGGCCGAGGCTGGGCATGACCCAGGAAAGTGTGTCCGATTGGAGTTAATCGAGCATGGTGGGTAAGTTGGTGCACCCCTGCAGGGAAGAAAACATCTATCGATAGCCTGTCCTACGGTAACGGACACTTGGAGTTGTATCCCGATCGATACAACTAGAACTGGATACCTGAGATGAGAAATGGACTGTGATGAGACATGGATATGAGAAATGGATTGTGATGATAACTGGATAGTATGGCTCTGGGATTTCTTTCTCGCAGGGAGTCGAGAAATGATCTCCGGCCGAGGTTGATAACACTACTACTACTTTACTTTATGCTACTCTACTCCCTCTTGTTGCTGCAAGATGGTGGTTTCCAGAAGATGCTAGTCTTCGATAGGACTAGGCCTTCTCTCTATTCTGGCATTTATGCAGCCCAGTCCACATATACAACCTTCCTTTGATAATGTTGCATATGTAGTGTAGATCCTTGCTTGCGAGTACTTTGGATGAGTACTCACGGTTGCTTTGCTCCCCCTTTTCCCCCTTTCTTCTTCTTTCCGGTTGATGCAACCAGATGTCGGAGCCCAGGAGCCAGATGCCACCGTCGGTGCCTACTACTACGTGAAGACTGCCGACGACCATGAGTTGTTAGGAGGCTCCCAGGCAGGAGGCCTTGCCTTTTCGAATATTGTTGCTTTTGTGCTAACCTTCTTAAGGCAAACTTGTCTAACTCATGTCTGTACTCAGATATTGTTGCTTCTGCTAACTCTTGTGTTCTTGAGCTTATGTATTCGAGCCCTCGAGGCCCCTGGCTTGTAATATAAAGCTTGTATTATTTTAATTTGTGTCTAGAGTTGTGTTGTGATATCTTCCCGTGAGTCCTTGATCTTGATCGTACACATTTGCGTGTATGATTAGTGTACGATTGAATCGAGGGCGTCACACCTATGAACTCCTAACTGGTAAGAAGCCAAATGTCAGTTACTTCAGAGTATTTGGTTCTAGGTGCTGGATCAAGGATCCACATCACACTTCAAAATTTACACCGAAAGCACATGAAGGTTTTATGCTTGGTTACAGAAAGGATTCGCACTCCTATAGAGTCTTCAACCTCTTTCACTATAAAGTGGTTGAAACTGTAGATGTGCGGTTCGATGAGACTAACGGCTCGCAAAGAGAGCACCTGCCAAATGTGCTAGATGAAGCTCCACCTAGTGAATCCATCAAGCTCATGGGAACTGGAGAGATCATACCTTCTGAGGCTCAGGCTGAAGACAAACTTATCATTTCTGCACCTAATCAACCTGGAGACAATGCTCAGCCTGAAGACAATCCTCCAAATGATGACAATGATCAGCAAGAACAAAATCTTCATCCAGTTCATCCTCGTGTTGCAAATGAAGTACAGATTGAGAAGATAATTGATAGCATCAATGCACCTGGTCCACTCACACGTTCAAGAGCAACACAGCTAGCAAATTTCTGTGGGCACTTTGCATTTGTCCCAATCTCTGAACCCAATAAAGTTGCTGAAGCCTTCATGGAACCTGAATGGATTCAAGCTATGCAGGAAGAGCTTCAACAGTTCGAGCTGAACAATGTGTGGGAATTAGTCAAGCGTCCTGATCCTCGCAAGCACAACATTGGAGGCACCAAGTGGATATACCACAACAAGCAAGATGAGCATGGTCAAGTTGTCAGAAACAAGGCTCGTCTTGTTGCTCAAGGGTATACTCAAGTAGAAGGTATTGACTTCGATCAAACGTTTGCCCCGGTGGCTAGGCTTGAAGCCATTTGCATACTGCTAGCCTATGCCAACCATCACAACATCCTTCTGTATCAAATGGATGTGAAGAGTGCCTTTCTCAATGGCAAGATTGAAGAAGAAGTATATGTTGCACAACCTCCGGTCTTTGAAGATCCAAAACATCCTGATATGGTATACAAGCTCAACAAGGCATTGTATGGTCTCAAACAAGCCCCTCGTGCGTGGTATGACACACTCAAAGACTTCCTGAAGAGCAAAGGCTTGAAACCTGGTTCACTAGATCCTACACTCTTCATGAAGACATATGATGGTGAACTATTTGTGTGCCAAATCTATGTGGATGACATTATCTTCGGTTGCACTGACAAGAGATACAGTGATGAGTTTGGTCACATGATGCAAGAGCAATATCAGATGTCTATGATGGGTGAGCTGAAGTTCTTCCTTGGTCTTCAAATCCGTCAGCAACGCAACAGCATCTTCATATCTCAAGAAAAATACCTCAAAGATTGCCTGAAAAAGTTTGGAATGCAAGATTGCAAAGGATACACGACGCCAATGCCAACCAAAAGTCATCTGAGTCCCGACGCCAATGGTACATGTCCGTGGGAGAATCCCTTGGTTCTCATAGTCTGCATTCATTTGCAGAATTCTTACAGCGTCACATCAATTCTCCCAAAGCTAGTTCTTGTCTGACCAGCAGACGGAAGCCTTTGACAGTTTTGAAGTCATTCAATTTGAACTACATGGCAACAGAAAAGTCAGCAAGAAAGGGTGGCAGACAGCGCCGTGGGAACACATCCAAAGATTTGCCACCAGATCGGTACGAAATGTACAAGACAAACCCTAAAGAAACCTATGGTGACACAAGAGTCGAATCCAATGGATTCGAAGATATTGGGCTGAGGAATGGTTCAAGTACAAATTCGTCACTGCTGAGTATGCTGAGAAGAATGCCATCAAGCGACCATGGGGAGATATCTTATACAAAAATTTTCAACCCAAGTCCAAGTCCGAAGCCATTGCTCAAGGATTCTACCCTTGCATGGTCCGTGGACCTCAGCTTGCTAATGCCGAACCATCCTCTCTGTTGTGGTGTCGCGAAGATAATCTGTTCAAACGCAACTACAAGTTTGCCAAGGACTCAACCATGAAAAACAAGAAAGCATTTGGACTCGACTTCAACCCCGGTCTATCTGTTCCTCGAGCTGATGGCACCCGTGATGCTAAACCCAATATCGTCAGGCCCTTCTACAACCTCGAAGGTCTTCTCACTCACATTGCTGTTCAGGGGGCAGCCGTGGATCAGTCTGGAGATGAAGCTGATTCTGATGAAGCTCCTGCTCCGCCGAAGCCACAAAAGCAAAAGAAACCAAAGGCTTCGAAACCTGCTGCACCAAGCGCTTCGCGTGTGAAGCCTCTGGCCACTGCTCCTCCTGCACCAAGTGTGCATTCTAAAGATCTATCTCGCGTCTCCAAGAAGAAAGAGAAGCCCCAAAAGAAAATTGTCAAGAGTTCTGGTCAAGCACTGACCCCAGCTGCTGTTCTGAGGAATGAGAACGAAGCCATTGATCTGTCTAGTGACGACGATCTTGGTGATGATGCTCTTGAGCAGCTGATAAAGAGCAAGCAAGAGACGGAAATCTTCAACGATCTTCCCCTTTTCAATGTGGAGATCCTGAACAAGTTCATTGATGAGTGGTTTGACAGCCCAAACCTGAGTTTTGATGATCTTCAGCTCCCGATTGGCCTCAGCGTCTCCTTTCATGGAGCCATTGCTCCTGAGCTGGCTCTAGCTCAGGGGATTGTTGAACTGAAGAACAAAATTGACTATGAGAAAGCCCAGTTCAAGAAGCACATGGTCAAGCTCAGTGTGACTGATGTCCAAAACTTCAAGCAAATGATGCATGAGCTCAAGGAGGCATTTCACAAGAAACGTGAAGAAGCCAAAGGTTCACGAGAGCAAATGAAACACCTCGCTGCCAAATGTGTTCAAGCTTACAATGAAGCTGAGAAGCGCAAGGCTCTTGGGCGTCCAGGCATTAACCCCAAGATGGCTGCCAAGAAGAAGAAGCCTACTATGGCCCCAGCTGAAGCATCCAGGCGGGAAGAACCTCGCATTGTCTTCCCCGCCAGCATGACAAGCGTGAAGCCTAAGGTCCCCACAGTGGCTTCATAACTCAAGAATACAAGAGCAGCCAAAGCCGAAGCTAGAAAGCGCAAGAACAAGAACACCACTGATGATGCGCCACCAACCAAAAAGAGAAAGACTAAGAAGAAAGTTCGGGCTGCTCCCACAGAGCCCCTTGTCGTCTAGCCAATTTCAGTTGCTCGTCCTACGTCTGCACACCAAGAGCATTGTTTGATAGTTCATGAGCCTGCTTTCACAGAGGCTCCTGAAGCTCAAGAAGATCCAGTTGTTGACCACACCATAGCTGAAGACATTGGTCCCCAAGACAATGTAAATGATGATGAAGTCCTTCCTCAGATCGAGCTCCAAACGGTATCATCGCCTGTTCTCACGAACAGCAAACTCATCAGCATTGGTCATCCTTTGACGACAATCGCTCAGGATGATTCATGGTCTAATCACCCTCAAAAATCCCTCCGTGAAGAAGAATTGCCACGTACTCCCCCAACTCAAGTCACCTCTCCGGTGCTTGATGATGACGACTTTGTGGCCCAGCCAACTCCCTCTCCACAAGCGTCGCCCGCATTTCACAGGCTTCGTAAAGGTCCAAGGCCACAAGTCGCTTAGTCGAGCATTCCAGAAGAAGAAGAGCACCACCACCCAGTATCACCCCAAGTGTTTCCTGAAGCCTCTCCATCTGCGAACGTCTCTGCGTCTGAAGCCAATGCTGCTGAAGACATTACGGCTGCATCAGCCGATGAACAAGAAGAACCAAGAGAAGAAGAAGAAGAAGAACGTGTTGCTACACCCCTGTCCAACCCTGAAGTTGTTCTCGAGGAGAACTTGTCCGACCCTCCAGCTACTCAAATGGAGGTTGATAATACTGAGGCAGCCACAAACACCAATACTGAAGCCAATGACGTTGTCATGGCTGAAGTTAATGTGGCGCCTAAAGCCAATGTGGCGCCTGAAGTGAATGCATCTGAAGTCAATGTTGCACCAGAAGCCATTGTACCACTTGCAGCTCAAGTCAATGCCGATGCTCCTATACCGCCTCCAAGGCCACACACTATCGAGCTGGCATTTGATCGCTACCAACCTGTCATAGTTCGCTGGCCCATTCTGGTTCCTCCACCTGCTGCCGGTCCACAATTTGACTATCATGTAGAGCATAGGCCTCAGGTCCAGAAGCCAAAACCAAGGATCCAAGGTTTCTAGGTACTGCAACTTCACCAGGATCTTTCAATGTGAATGGCTTCATTGCACACAACACCTTCTTTGACAGCGCCAAGAACCCATACTCGAAGCCAATAATTTCATCTGACCGGTTCTGGAGCTACCAGCAGCGCAGTTACTATTCATGTGTTCTTTATGATCAAGGGCGCATCTTTCCCCATATGCGTCTAGACTGCGAAGCTATTGCTGGCCTGTGCTGCTTAGAAGAAGCCCTTGATTGTTTCAGAGATGCTGGTCTGCTACAATTCGTGACTGATAAAGAGCACGGGAACGAAGAGCTTCTGCTACAATTCTATGCCACCCTCCACATTCGCGGCTACAACAGGGATCCGAAGACATGGATCCTTGAGTGGATGACGGGCAATGTCCATCATGAAGCCAAAGCTCTCGATATCATTGAGCTAACTAGCCTGCCCACTCCAGGTGAACTATATGAACCTGGTTGTCAGCTTCACTGCAATGCTTTGGAGAGCATCTTCCAGAAGCCTGAGCCCAACATGAGCCAAATGCTGAGCATGATGAAGCCTCAGCCTCGCGGCGCTAAATATCCCCGGGAATGCTTTGTTGAAGACCTAGAGTATCTGGCCCGCACCATTTATCATATCATCCGGCGAACTCTGTGGCCTATCAAAGGACATTCTCCTGCACAGAATCTTGAAGGAGTAATGAAGACATTGGTTTTCTACATTCTCAATGGCATCAGTTTCAATGCTCAAGACTTCTTCATTGGGCAATTGGCTGCATCAGGTTTTGATATATTTGGTCTGAAGTTCTACGCTCCATGGGTTATGCGCCTTATCAAGCTTCACTCTGCTGTCAACTATCAGCCGTCTACGCGCAACCATCTGATATTCTTACCAGAGGTTGATATGTCAGTCGAAGCCATCTACCCAGAGACTGCCAAGGAGCCTATTTATCTTCACAATGCCGATCACCAAAGCTTCACTCAACCCATTGAAGGCGTTCTGGCTGCTACTCGCGTTTATCCTTTGGCTGGCAATACATGTGCCCCTCATCGTGCCCATACTGAAGCCACTGAAAGCACAATTACTCAAAGGCCACGGAAGCGTTCTCGTGTTCTCAACGACCGAGAGCTTCTCGTCGCCCTGCATCAAAAGCAGGATAAGCATCACGACTGGCTGAAGCGTCAGATGCAAAGCCTCTTGGTGGATGTCAACCGCATTCCCAATATTGCCACCAAGAATGCCTTTGTCGCTCATGAAACCTGTAGGACGTCATGGAAGAGTTTGACATTGCTCAGTGCTGAAGCTGATCTTCAAGACGATGGCTTCACCGAAAGATTCAAGTTTGATTCCACTCCTCGCGGGAATGTTGTACTGCGTCAAACTCCCTCACTCGAAGACTCTGAGTACTCTTCCTCCGCAGCAACTGTTAATGCTCGAGTCATTGATGACCAAGATGATGCTACTTCACCACCTCCAACTTCGGCGCGTATCGACACTGCACCAAGTTCTTCTGCACCACCGAACCTCAACGACGACCCTGCTGCTTCACCTACTCCTCATGGGAACGAGTAGAGGCTCTATGTCTTCAAACCTTTTTGGTCCTTACTGACAAAATGGGGAGAAGCATATGAGTTGATAGTCTTTAAGCGGGTCCATATGGGTGGATGCTATACTTTTGCCAAGTGGTTACAACTCTCGCTTTTGATACATTTGGTTCTTTGAGTTGTAACACTTAAACTTGATGGTCGTCTGCTACTTTTTCTGCTATTCTGTGATGCGATGATAAATTCTGCATGTGTGATGATAAATCCCACACGAAGTCATATTGCAGACGTCCATTTTTCATTATGCATATCATTATCTTCGTTATATCTTTTATGCATGATGAATTGTCTTCATAAGTTGAAGAGGATCTCCACAAGTACAACCTGCCATGTGCATTTGCATTCCAAAAGCAAAATACTTATATGCACATCTTTAGGGGGAGCCTTTTGCTACTTATGAAGACAATATCTTAATCCTTTACAATTTCACATAATTTTATCCCCGTTGAAAACTTCAACCAGTTTGTCATCAATCACCAAAAAGGGGGAGATTGTAAGTGCATCTAGTGCCACCCCTAGTTGGTTTTGGAGTATTGAAGACAAACCTGGTTGAGGGACTAATGTGTTTGTGAGAATTGCAGGATAACACAGGTAGTAGTCCCTCATTTATTCGGTTTACCTACCGGAGATGACCCCTAAAAATGTGTGAAGACGTTGAAGACAATGGTGGTCTGTGAAGATATTCACATTGAAGTCTATGACATGAGAAGACACCGCATGAAGACTATGGAGCGCGAAGACTTAGTTGTTTCATTGTTTCCTTTTCTTCTTTGTTGAGTCATAGGAACCACCATACTGTTAAGTGGGGTCCAAGTGAACAAACTCAGAGTGACTGAAGTGATGCTCAATCAAATCCTATGTCTTCGAGCGAAGACAATGAGAGCAAATCTTATCCAGAGTCAGATAAGTCAGCTTTACTTGTAGCCCAAGTCAAGTCGCCACGTGTGTTTGAAATCTGACCGTTGGAACACGTGTCAGTTCCTTAGTGACCCAGGGTCATTTCGGACAAATCAGGTTGGGTTTCCTAGTGGCTTTAAATAGCCCACCCCCTACACCATAAATTGGTGGCTGCTCAGAGTTAGTGCACGACTTTTCTCGTTTGAGAGCAACCCACCTTTGAAGCTTTTGAGAGAGAGAGAGAGAGATCCGTGCGAGGACAAAGCCCAAAACACCTAGAGCCAAAGAGTGTTAGGCATCACTGAAATCTTTCTGTCCGCGTGATCTGAAGACTTGTTACACTTGAGGACTATGAATCCTCCAGCCGGTTAGGCGTCGCGTTCTGAGCATCCAAGAGTCATTGTGGATTGCCGGTGAACGAAGTCTGTGAATGTTTGGAAGTCTACCTTGAAGACTTACCAGAGTGATTGGGTGAGGACTGGGTGTCCTTAGCTCAAGGGGAATAAGGTGAAGACACAGTCTTCTGAGTTAAATCTCGGCCTCCCTAACCAGACGTACAATTGTCATAGCAATTGGAACTGGTCGAACAAATCACTGTCCTCTCCAAGCTACTGGTTCTATCTCTTCCATCTCTTTACTTTTAGTTTGTCTTCGTGAAGTCATTGCCTGCTTGCATTATCTGTTTGACTTCATTGTGTGACTACTTGTTCTGATTGGCTTCATACTGTCTTCCATCCTGATCCATACTGCCTAGCTGCTAATAGTCTTCGTGCTTTCACTTCATTGAATACTTGACTATGGCTTGCCTAGTGTAGTCTACCTTCCGCTGCATATCAATAGGATCATTTCTATTGTTTGTCTTCAAAACTCCCATGTTTTGAAGACTTCCATAAAAATCACCTATTCACCCCTCCTCTAGTCGATATCTAGCTCTTTCACAAACGAAGCGGGAAGGCTCTATGGGTGCAAGGGGGATGTGTACGTGATGACTCCACCATAGCCTACCCAATGCAGATCCCCTCTTGATAGTACGGTGACTCCTACGAGACAAGTCCACCAAAACTAAAATGAAGGAGCTACACCGTCTTCGCTTAAAACTCCGAGGGGAAGGAATCGTCTCGTGCCAAAGGATGAATCTCTGAAATACTCAACGCACATGATTAGTCCGTAAAAGCGTTGTCATCAATCACCAAAACTACTTAAAGAGAGACATGCCTTAACAGTGGGTTTAGAAACTGAACATGAAAGCAAGATTGACAAAGCATCACTACAAAAAGACACATCCGTGACATTTTGGGCCGAACGAATTTTTTTTCTGTCATACATATGACACTTCTATGACGATAATTGTGACAAAACCCGGTATCATCATAGATGTGGTGGGCTCCTACTTCTATGCAAAAAATCATGACAAAAAATGGGCTTTTCATCCTGGGCGGGCCGGAGACGCAACTGCATGACATTCTTTGGGCCGTCCATGACGGAAAAAGCCATGGTAGAAGTGAGGGCGTGGAAAATATCGGGGAGTCCCCGGTTACGGTGGGTGGTCGGGGGCCGAGAGATGCGTGTTTCTCTCGTACGTACGCGCATGTGTGTGAGGCGTTGGGCTCTAACTGAACCCAAGCGAGGCGTTGGGCTCTAACTGAACCCGAGCGATTGCACTGTAGGCTACGCGTTACTGAACCCGAGCGATCGATCGATGGGTGTTAACTGAACCCGATCGAGCGATTCCTTCGCTACTGCTGCTAACTGAAGCCGATCGATGCTGCCTCTGGATGAACAGTGAGCGTTGCGGGGGGGTTTGGATGAACAGTTCCCGGTGGGGGTGGATGAACAGGACCCCGTGATGTTGCCTCTGGATGAACAGTACCCCGATCGATCGAGCCGGTTGGGGCTGGATGAACAGGACCCTGTGGAGGGCTGGATGAATAGGACCACCCCGTGGAGGGCAGGATGAACAGTAGCTCATGGAGGGGTGGTTGAACAGGAGCCCGTGGAGAGGGCTGGTTGAACAGTAGCTGGTGGAGTAGCGTGCGGTGGAGGCTGGATGAACAGGAGCCCGTGGATGAACAGTCATAGGTGGAGGCTGGAGGAGGTGGACGGTGGATGAACAGTAGCCCGTGGAGGCTGGAGGGGGTCGACGGTGGAGATGAACAGTATCCTGTGGAGTCCCGTTTTGCGGTACGCCCCACCCCTCCCGATGAACAGGACCCCGTTTCGACCGTAGCGCTCCAACACAAGTCTGTTTCCTCCGTTTTGTTGTACGCCACACCCCTCTCGATCAACAGGACCCCCGTTTCGACCGTAGGAGGTCCGTTTCCTCAGTTTTGCGGTACGCCAGACCCCTCCCGATGAACAGGATCCCGTTTCGAATGTGGCCGGTTAAACACAAGGATGTTTCCTCCGTTCTGCGGTACGCCAGGCCTCGTTTCCATCGCCTGTTCCGTCCAAGCCCTCCCGATGAACACGACCACGCATTCTGTTGCCTCCCCATGAACACGACGACGACGTTGTTTCTCCGTTCCGACCCAGCCATGTACACGAGCCCTGGTTGTACGTATGCGCGAGTAGGCGTTCGAGACCCCGCCCGTATGTACACATACGTGGCCGTATTTTCTTTCTTGCACCCTGTCCGCTATATGTACATGTACATGCTACGTGCGCACCTCTACTACGACATGTGCGCGCCTCTACATTGACCAGTATATATGTACGTACATGTTCGCGACCAGAATGACAATGCTACATACGCTTCGACCAGGTGGGTCCCGACTGTCAGGCACTTCCTTGCGTGCGAAGATGTAGCTGGTGGGTCCCAGCAGTCAGGGGGAAACATTTTTTTCGCGAAATACAATGGCCCATCCGGTGGGTCCCAGCTGTCAGGTGGAGGAATCGTTATTTTCTGCGTAATAAGGAGGCACTTCCTTGCTGCGACCGTGGACCCAGCTGTCATCCTCTCCATGTATAGTCCACGTCCGATGGAAGTCGTTCCTTGACCATATTGACCACGGCTCGCCGAGAGCACCAGGGCGGTGGACGATGGCGAGGCCTAGGAAGGGGACGACGGGGAGCCGGGGAAGACGCGGTAGTGGAGGCCCGCGCGGAGAGGAGTATGAGGGTTCACTGGTTCGGCTATGGTGTGAGGCTGCCGTCGCCACAGGGCCTGGCCAGTGGTGGGAATAGTAGGGGCGGTGAGGCCTCCGCGGCAGCACAGCTGGCCACAGGAGTCAGGAGCATGCGGCATGATCGGCGCTGCTTTGGGCGGCTGGAGCAAGAAGATGAGAGGTTGAAGAAGCACTACGGCCGTTGGATGGACATCGTATGGTCACTCGAGCTAGAATCGTTCATATTGACTAAAGTTGACAAAGGCCCCCGTCCCAGTCAACTTAGTAGGCCCACAAGTCAGCCTCCCACCATGGTTGGTCCCAGCTAGCAGGGGGAGTATTCATTTTTTTGTGCATAATAAGGAGGCACTTCCGGTGGGTCCGAGCTGACAGCGGGGGGAACATTTTTTCGTGAAATATGCTGGCCCGTCCGGTGGGTCCCAACAGTCAGGGGGGAAACATTTTTTTCGTGAAATAAGGTGGCCCGTCTAGTGGGTCCCTGCTGTCAGGTGGAGGAATAATTATTTTGTACGTAATAAGGAGGCACTTCCTTGCGGCCGCCTGGACCCAGCTGTCAGCCTCTCCAACAACAGTACTCTTCCGATGGAAGTCGGTCGTTGACCACGTTGACCACGCCGCGCCGAGAGCACCAGGGCGGTGGACGACGGCGAGGACTAGGAAGGGGACGACTCGGAGCCGGGGAAGACGCAGCAGTGGATGTCCACGCGAAGAGGAGTATGAGGGTTCACTGGTTCGGCTGCGGTGTGAGGCTGCTGTCGCCGCAGAATAAAGGGGGTCTGGGTGAGTAGAGGGATGGCCTGGCCAACGGTGGGAGTAGTAGGGGCGGTGAGGCCTCCGCGGCATCACAGCCGGCCACGGGAGGCAGGAGCACGCGGCACGACCGGCGCTGGTTTGGGCGGATGGAGCAAGAAGACCAGAGGTTGAAGAAGCACTACGGCTGTTGGATGAACATCGTATGGTAACAGGAGCTAGAATCGTTCATATTGACTAAGTTGACAAAGCCCTCCGTCCCCGTCAACTTGGTAGGCCCACAAGTCAGCCTCCCACTATGCTGGGTTCCAGCTGGCAGGGGGAATATTCATTTTTTGTGTGTAATAAGGAGGCACTTCCTTGCGTGCGAAGATAGCTGGTGGGTCCGACATGTCAGCGGGGGGCACATTATTTTCGCGAAATACAGAGTCCCTTCCGGTGGGTCCCAGATGTCAGGTGGAGGAATCATTATTTTGCGCGTAATAAGGAGGCATTTCCTTGTGTGCGGCCGTGGACCCAGCTGTCAGCCTCTCCACGACAGTCTACTTCCGATGGTGTCGTTCGTTGACCATGTTGACCACGCCGCGCCGAGCGCATCCAAGGTGGTGGACGACAGCGAGGCCCCGGACAGCAATGAGCCGGAGATGGGAAGACGCGGGAGTAGAGCCACAGACGGAGAGGTGTACGAGGGTTAACTGGTTCTAGTGCGATGTGGTTCGGCAGTCGGTGGAGAAGAACAGGAGGTGTGGAGGGGTGGAGGGATGGCCTGGCCAATGGTAGAGTAGCGCTTCATAGTGAAGCGTGCTAAGCAGAGCTGCTAGCAGCAGGAGGCGGGAGGTGGTCCCGGAGGCGCTGGAGGAAGAAGACGAGAGATTGAATATGGATGCCAGTCGTTGGATGTAAATCCAACGGCTAACATGTCAGAATCACTTCTTGACTAAATTGACAACGACTTGTGTTGGCTTTGACCTACTGGCCCACATGTCAGCCTCCAAAAATGTGGCACGTATTCAACCCATTTTTTCAGAATTTAAGTCTTTTTTTGCACGGTAGGATTTACAGTCAATTTGATCTTTTTTTTGAGTTACAGCCATTAGTTGGGCTGGGTGAACAAATAATGTAGCGTCCATGCGGCCCGTTTATTTTATTTCCTAAAAAATTACAGGCCATTTGCACTTTCTCGAATTACACGATTTTGCTGGGCTGATTCTAATTATAATGTTGGGTTGGGCCAGCAATGTTATCAAAAAATAAAAAGGGGTTGAGCATTTTGTTATAAATATATTTAAATAATAAGTGATATTATTACATTCGTCCTTAAATCTTACCAAGCTTTTGTACACAATCAGTAGGATTTTCGTGCCAAAACAATCCAGGATTTTATTTGTTAAGAAATTATTTTTATAAGTTAATAAGATCTAGGATATTGTTTTCTTACATATGTAAGTATCTGTTAACTATATGATGACAATAAAAATAATATATAATAACATATAAATTATATTTTTTAGAAAAACAGGGAGCATCTCCCCGGTTCCATTGCTGAGAACAAAACCACAACATATTCTGATACAGCAGCTCAAAGAGCAGTTCGAAAGCAAAGGTACAAAAGATACAAACTAGGGGGGTGGATGAACAAGTTCTCTGAATAACACAAATCACCTGAGCGGTGCCAAAGGCAGAGCGGATAGAGCACTCAAATGACACAAGGAGGGTCCAGCGAAGCCTTCATCGTCTTCAGCCGAGGGGCCGTGTCAGCCTGCGGCAACCAGTAAGCAAGCGGAGACACCAGGCGGGAAGGCGTAGCATGGTGGATGTCCCTCTTTTTCGGCGCCAGGTGCCCATCATCTTCATCAGAGATCTTGAGACGAGCCCATGGGTCCAGCCCCAGAGCAGGTCGAGCCTTGTTCAGCCACAAGTGATCGCCAACGGTTTCTGGAGGGATCTTGTTAGGGTTTCCACGAAGCTCATCAACTTGTCCTTGTCTGATACAGAGGAGAGAATCGCCCAGTTCCTCACCATGTTCCTGATCAACCTCAAGACCTGCGGAATGGAAATCCAGGAGGTGTTACTAAAAATCATAGCATTTCTATATTTCCAGAGGCACCAAAGGACAGCTGAGCTAACAGTGTTTAAAACTGAGCACTTTTTGGTAGCAATCCAGAATCTGGCGACAGATTCGAAGGATGGGCCAATTTGACTAGAGAAATATTCCTCAATGTGGGCCCAGAGATGTTTAGAAACTATACATTCAAAAAATAGGTGAGAACAAGACTCTTGTTCCAAGCAGTAAACACAATCAAGGGGTTTGATGATGTGTCTCTTCCTAAGGTTATCCCTAGTCATCAATTTGTTTTTGGAGAGAAGCCAGAGAAATACATGAATTTTAGGGGGAACTCTCAATTTCCAGACAGCAGGGATAAACACGGGTTGAACCCCTCTAAAGTTCATAACATGATAGAGGGAGCTGGAGGAATACTTCCCCTTATTGTCCAGCTGCCAAATCAGGGCATCCGGCTCGGCAGTAAAGGTAATGCTTTTGGCAATTTCCTCCAACTGGAACCATTGTTCCATGAGACTATCACTAAAGTTCCTTCTAAAAGAGAGTTTTAGGCATTGACCGTCCCAAACTTCATTTACACTTTTGTTAAGCTCATTGCAGACAGAGTAAATAGGCCAAAATTGGACTGCTAGGGGGGATGTGCCAAACCAAGTATCTTCCCAGAACATGGTTCTGCTCCCATCCCCTATGTTCCATCTGTAGCCAAATTTCACAGCATGCATAATAGATTTTAATCCTTTCCAGAATCTAGAGGTCTTAGGGTTGGAGGAAGGGACAAAAATATTAGGTTTATTTCCTAGGTATTTATGGGCAATAAGAAGCTTCCAGGGTTTCAGGTCTTCCTCATAGAATCTTTTACTCCAAGACCCTAGAAGACAGATGTTAATTTCTTGGAGGTTAGGTATGCCTAGGCCTCCAAAATCTTTTTTCATAGAGACTAGGGCCCAATTAGCAAGGTGTAGCTTCCTATTTCCCTCACAATCATTCCACAAGCAATGAGACATCTGAGAATTGATGAGGTTCACTGCCCATTTAGGGAACTTGAAGAAGGAGAGGAGATACACTGGAATGCTAGCCAAACAAGCTTGTATGAGGATCAATCTACCTCTGTAAGAGAGAAGTTTGCCCCTCCACCCAGCAATCCTTTTAATGATTTTATCCAGAAGGGGTTGGATATCCCCTCTCCTCAGTTTATCATAGTGGAGAGGGATACCTAGGTACTTAATGGGGAAGTTATCTTTATTACAGACTAGAATAGAGAGGAAGTCAGCTAACTCCTGATCATCCATGTTGATAGGGATGAGTTCACTTTTAGAGTAGTTGATTCTCATGCCTGAGACTTGTTCAAAACAGGTTAGAACAGTTTTCAGATTGCTAGCATGTGTGGAGTCATTGTCTAAGAAAAGGGTGGTATCATCTGCATACTGAAGGCAGATGATGCCACCAGGGCAGACCTCAGGATAGAGCCCTGCAATCAGACTATGATCAGCAGCTTTGCTCAGCATTTTAGTAAGAACGTCCACTACTAAATTAAACAAAAGCGGGGAGATGGGGTCACCTTGCCTAAGGCCTTTACCAACAAGGAAAAAATCGCTTTCACGGTTATTTAACTTGACCCCAACAGACCCCCCATGAGTAAGTTGCTGGATCCAACTCTCCTCTATGAAAGGCTTGGAAAAGATCTAAGAGATCATTTTTCACCAAGTCCCAAAAATGCTGGTAAAACAAGAAGGGAATCCCATCAGGACCAGGAGCCCCATTAGGATAAGAGCTAAAAATGGCTTCCTTCACCTCTGTCTCTGAAAAAGGGGCTTCTAGCAGCTCATTTTCAGCACGAGAGACTTTTTCAGAAGCAGAGAAAAAATTGTTTTGTAGAGAGAACCCAGAAGGGTTTTCTTTCTTAAACAGGTCTTTGTAGAAGTTACTAGCCACTTTCAGCATCTCATCTACCTCATTAACAGGGCCATTAGGGTCATCAAGGGAGTGAATGAGGGTTTTCCTCCTCCTCTGGTTACCTACTGCATGGAAGTAAGCAGTATTTCTATCACCCTCCTTAATGTTCCTATCTCTAGACCTTTGTTTGGCTTTGATTTCTTCTTGAAGCCAAATTTTCTTGAGCTCTCCATGGACAAAGTTTAATCTATTAGTCTCAGTCTCAGAGAGGTCAGTGGTTTCTGCCTTAATATCTAGAGAATCAAACTCAAGGAGGAGAAGCCTTTTGTATCTTCTAAGATTAGCTTCCTCATTGGAGTTCCACCCTTTGGTAGTTCTTCTAAATCTCCTGATTTTGATCTGCCAATTTTCTAGGGGGCAGCTGCTCCCAGTAGGCTCATTCCAGATTTTCCTAACTAGCTCAGTAAAATCTTCTCTAAGCAACCACCACTTTTCAAATTTAAAACTATTGTTCTTTGGAGTTTGGTTAAGATCAGAGTCCCGGAGCAAAGGAGTGTGGTCACTACCACATCTGGGCAGAGCTCTACAACTAGAAAGGGGGAAGACACTATCTAATTCTGTGTCACAGAAAATTCTGTCAATGGTGGACATAATCCTGGAGCAGCACTTCCAACATATCTAGCAGAACTGTGGGTTTTCCTTCAGACAGGGCAATTCTCAACTTTATGGGTAACCATTTTGCAGATAAAACAACTCTTGGGCTTGACACATTTATCCAAATGATGCCCTGGTTCCCCATAGTTGTAGCAGATCACCTCAGAGTATGCCATAAGGCCCGAAGCAGGGGCAGGAGCAGTTTTCTGGATGTCCTATCTCTTCTTTTGCTGATTCTTGCCTTGAGATTTCCCACTGATCTGAGAGTCAGAACCACCAGCAGATTTATCTTGGGCAATTATAGGAGCCTGCCCAGATTGTGCCCCCATTTGGGGCGGAGGTGGGCCGTACCACTGCCCAACCGGCGCTCCCCCCCCCCATTGTGATAGGGGAAATTCATCGGAGTTCCTGGTTCCTTCTCATCCTCCAGCCAGATGTTGTCTCTCAGGAAGCAGAAATAACCACCAGACAGCTCAATTGAAGCAGATTGCAAGCCTAATTTCAATCTTCTGTAGGTTTGTGGAAGAGGTAAGGTAGGGGATCCACCTGCTCCGGCTCCGGTGGCGTGCTGGTGGGCAGGAGTCCAGTCAAGCATTCCCATCTCGCAGCATAGCGTGGATCTCCTGAATTCACTTCTCCTTTCGCCCATCGAACGAACGCAATCTGTGGCTCACTGGGATGGGGCATCCTGTGCTTCTCCGAGAAATCTCCTTCGAAGTAGATCCGCAGGGCTAGATTCAGCAGCTCCCAGTCCACATGATCCTTGCACATCCGAGCATACCTGCGCGAGTGAGAGAACGGATTTGGTCCCTCATCCGCTTCCTCCCTCACAGCTTCCTCCTCTGCTTCCCTCAATTCACGCGTGCACTGGGTCCAGGAGAGAGCGTCGTCACGGATCCGCCTCGCCCACTCCCTTCATCTCCTCCCTTGAGTCTCTCGCAGCACCGTCAACGTGACGGATTCGAGCGGCTGGAGCATCCGCGGGAAGGCTTTGTAGACATGTGGGAGATGCATCTTGTACATCTGCCTGTCTTCCAGCCATTCCCCCATGGATATGGCCGGCGACTCCATGGGGCGCGCGAGCGTACTTGCTGAGGGGGGTAGGCGCGCCCGGAGTCAAGAGGCAACCAAGGTAGATGATTAATGGTGGAATACTTTCTGTAGTTTGCAAAAGCACCTAATTAATGCACTTGTTTTCCTCAAAAAATTATGTTTATCAATGCATAAATTGCAATGCATGCATGCATAAAGTACATGCATTGGTCAATTTTCTCTTAATACTTGCATGCAATGATTTAATGCACCTTGGAATCTGAACATGTGATGGAAAACAACCAAATTGAGCCTTATAAAATGGAAAAACTAAAATTTTGAGATAAGCCCTATAAACCGAAAAGGAGGGAGTATGTGAACTAAACAGTCAACATATGAGATAATTTAAATATATATAATATAGTTAGAAGGGAAACATAAGTTGGACCTAGCGTTCCTATTCTTATATAGAAAAATAGAACAGACCTCTGCGTTTTCTTCAAAAAAATACATAAATTGGGCTGCCAAAAATAAAACCTCGGATGGGAGGTCCATAGGCCGGTCGATACATGACGGCCCTAAGAAAATACAAACAGCCCTATGGACCTCCCATCCGAGGTCGTGGGCTACGCATGTTAAAAATGAAAGCCTAGACGGGGCAGCCCAAAACCACGTCCAACACTTGCCAAAACTTTGTCCCTCGTTTTCTCTGTGTTTCGCACACTCGACATTGTGTGGGCATTTTGACTATGCATCATATGAAGATGTGCTATGCATGAATGTTGATCAGCATGATGTTAACTAACTGGTAGTTCCATTTTCGACCATGAGTAAAACTTCCAACATGATGTTAACCCTGTTTGAAAAGGCCATGTTAATATAAATGCTCTGCCTCTGAAAGTTGCAGTTTCTTATCTAAAAATGAACTTGCAGTTTCTTATCTAAAACTGAAACTTGCAGTTTCTTCTCTAAGAATCACATTGTCTGCACTTTTATACTCCTATGAAACTACATTTTTTAAGTGCTAAAAATAGATCTCTAGAATTCATAAAATACTTCATATGCTCAATACTGCAAATCTGAAATTCAAAATACATTCATATCTGAAAGTACTCCCAAATGCACAACACAAAACACAATTCACAACCTGCAAATACTGACAACCCTAAGCTCCTCCTGACAATTCACAAACTGCCCGACTATTGGGCTGGGGGGGCAGCCCCCTCCTATTCCTCGGCGGCAGACAGCCGCCCCGTGAGATGATGTGAACGGCGAGGGAGACGATGGCGGGGAAGCATCATCGGGCCAACTGCTTTTCTCATCTTGCAGTTGGGTTCGATCGACAAAGACTCCACCGGCTCGCTCTGGCAGGACACCCTCACAAACGGCACCCTGTAGATGCTCGATCCTTCAATCTCTGGGGGATGCTCCATCTGGGATCGATAGTCCCACCACCGCTCCCTCACGATCGGATTCGGTGAATCTGTTTGCTCCATGGCCCAGAGGAGCAGCTCTATGTACTCCGGCGCGACTCCCTCCGGGAGTATCGCCGCCTTTTCGCTCTGTTGCAGATATTTGGCCATGGATGTCGCCGTCGCCGCTAGTTGGTCCTTGTTGTCAAACCAAGACTGTATCTCCAACATCCTAGCTAGCTTCACAGGCTCGCCGTCAGCGATCCTCACGTATCGGTTGTACTCCTCCATCGATCTACTTCTCCACAGCACCTTCACTCGCTGACGGTGGTTTTTGAATGGAAGACGAGAGGAGCAGCGCTGGTTTTGGATTAGAACGGGAGAGGAGCGACACTGGTTTTGGACTGGAACAGGAGAGGAGGGGCGGTGGTTTTGAAATGGAAGAGGAGAGGAGCGGCGCTGCATTTAGATTGGAATAGGAGAGGAGCGGCGGTGGTTTAAGAGGAGAAGAGCGGAAGTGCGGCGCTGGTCTTGGAAGTATTTTTTTGTTGTTTTGCGTATTTTGGGTCAAAGTTTGACCACGTACTGTATTTGACAAGCAAAATGTGAATGCATGTCACCAAAAATTGTATCATTTGGTTCGTATCTAAATGTACTTTCAAATTATATTATTTTTGCAACGTATAACATATATTTTATGTGCAAAAATCATGGTCAATTATGACCCAGAATAAAAGGGAGACTAGTTAATGTGGGGTCGCTTTATTAATTGAAGGGTAAATTGATTTTGATTTTGATCCAGTCGCAGCGCGCTGCCCCTCTCGTCCAATCCTAAATCGCTGCCGCACGCTCCTCTCCCTCTTCTCCATTGCAAAACCACCTCCTCTCCTCTCCATCATCTCCATTCCAAAACCACCGTCTCGCCTCTCCCTCTTCTGATCTTCTCCATTGCAAAACCACCTCCTCTCCTCTCCATCATCTCCATTCCAAAACCACCGTCTCGCCTCTCCCTCTTCTCTATTGCAAGACCACCGTATCTCCTCCGTTTTCTAGACGCTTTGCTCCATGGCGCGGGCGCAATCCATGGATACAAAATTAGTATACTATATACTATTTAAAAGGCAAGGGCGGGGCTTTTCCTGCGCGGTAGGCGGCGGGGCAGTTCCGCCTAGTCGGTTCGACAGAGACGCGAGAAGACGAGGGAGTTGGCTGCTGCAAACGTAGGGCTGTGTGATTTGATAGCAAGTTACTGTTGGACAGGTGGGGCCCCGTGATTTGACTTGCCATTATCATTTTAACTGCGGCGCTACAACCGGGGTGAGTCTCCCGGATTCCTGACCACCTCCATACAGGTGCCTGTCCCAATGCTCCACCATGTACTAGAGGCTGGCTCTTGCATGAGAGCTGACTTCTCCACTTTTTCCTTGCCTCTCTTTCCTCCACATATGCAAAAATGCCATGTAAAGCGCACTATTGTACTTACTTTTACTTGCTCCTACAGGTGCTTAAGCTTGCCACATAGGCATAAAGTCTGATGTGGCAAGTTAATCAAGAAGAGAGAGACTAGTTTGGTGACCCAAGGAAGAAATGGTGCTAAGCACGTGCACCTAGGTGAAAAGACAATTTTGAGTCTATAGCTAATTAAATGAAGCAAACTTAGCAACACCATTTCATTGGAAGTGGTCACTCCTTGGCAAATGCAATAAATACTAGTACTTCATGTGTCCCATAATATAAGAACGTTTTTGGCACTACACTAGTGTCAAAAACGTTCTTATATTATGGGACGGAGGGAGTACGAAGAAAGACATAGAGAGAAGTAAAAAAATACACTTATAGCCATCCTTATAGCCAAAACCTTGTTGTAGTATGAGTGACTAAGTGATGACTATGTATGACATGCCAACATCAGATAGCCTACCGCATCGTGTTAAATCTCCAAGGGCGCGACCGCGCGAGCGACACGACGGTCGTGGTAGGCGCGACCATAATACGGGCTGCTGGCAGCCCTTGGATCTGAGATCAAACGGTCGCATGCTAAGTTGCTGAAAATTTGCAGAATAACCCTCCAGGATAGGATATTCACCCATAGGTCTAGAATCACGCCATGCAACCGTTCGGTCTCAGATCCAAGGGCTCTCAGAAGCCCGTATAATGGGAGAATGGAAAGCCACTACCCTGCCGTTCGCACGCTGGCATTTCGCTCCTACTCGTCCCCGCACGTCTTTTAATACTACGGCGGTTCGCTCCTAGTCGTCCTGTCCATTCACATTACGGCAGTTCCACTAATCCTAACCCTCCTCCCAAATCCATGGCGTCCCAAATCTCCATGATCGGCGGTGAGTACAAGGTTAGAACCATCACCGGCGATGAGTTCGATGTCATCTACACCCGTTCTTCCGTGACGATGAAAGGATGCCTTTCTCGCTTCAGACACATGTTCGAAAACTCAGATGATGAGTGGGTCGCTGGGCTAGATGTTGAGTACACCACAGTCCTGGGAGGAGAGAAGGATCTAAAGGACGAAGAAAGGAAGAAGCCTGCCATGATCCAAGTTTGTGTACATAACGTTTGCTTGGTCTACCACATATGCCATGCCGAAGTTGAGTGCCAGGATTTTAAGAACTTCCTCGAGAGCAACCTAGTCAAATTCGTTACTGTAGACTTTGGTAACGACAAAGAAGTCCTGCGTCGGATAGGCCTCGTTATAGGCAACACCTTTGACCTCCAGAAGAATCGGTTGGTGTCCTCTCGTCAGCCTTCAATGCTGACCCTGGCAGGAGCCATGGTTCATCCTTCGTATGGTAAACTGGAGAAACCTCATTACACGTTTCATCATCATGCATGGCAGTGGAATGTACTAGATATAGACCACATCCACTACGCTGCAATGGATGGCTACCTTTGCTTCAATACCTACAAGGGTTGGATGAAGAGCAACAACCAAGTGTGCGGTTCAAGCAAAGAAGTATCGGCCAAGAGGAAGAGGGACAAGGACGAAGTCGAGGACGTGGACGAGGACTCCGAGTAAGGTGGCAGTGCCGTTGCTCATGGTGGTTCTAATTGCAGTGTCTACCGGAATAGTTGCAAAGTTTAATTTCAGGTGTGCTTAATTTAATTTGAGGGGTGTGTTGTGCTGAGCCCCCAGCAGAACTATATTATGTTTCTTCTCGTTACTTTAACTCTTCAGTACGTACATACTAGTATTTCTTACATTTCATCTTTTAGTTGTTATAGTACTACCACTCGTTTCTTCACATTATATAAGTACAATATATATGGCCAACATCATATAGCCAGCAGTTTAGTTGTCAAAGAATTTCAGGGTGCTTAGTTTTGTCAAAGAATTCCAGGATGCTTAGTTTTATTTGAGGGGTGGGTTGTGCTAGACACCATTATTGTGACTAGCCTTTTTAATAGTACTATATGCATAATTTGACGACGAGCGCTCTCTATATGTACCACCTTTTTTTAATTTCAAGTTTTGCTCCATGGCGCAATCCATCGATACTATTGCTGTACAAAAGTATACATTTTTAAAAGGCTAGAGGGCGGGGCAGTCTAGCTTGGTCGGTTTCACGAGAGGCGAGGGCCTTTGTGATTTGACGGCTCATTACTGCTGGAAGGCGGGGCCTTGTGATTTGACTGCTCGTATAAATGCGCCGACGACCTGATCGAGGAGGAGCAAAGAACCGTGCGGTATACTCAAGTTTTCCACTGGAGTAGTACTGCGACGGAGGAGCACGAAACACGGCAGCCCAGTGCCATATGGCAATAAAAATGATCTAATTTGCTAGTCATCTCATTGTTAGCATTGTTCTATTCATTCCATCAAAAAAACCATTGTTCTATTCCTGCCTCACAGAGAACGTGACACGTGCGGCGAAACACCCGAAGCAAAAGATGAAACACAGGAGCAAAAGAAGAAGGAAGATTATCACCCCAAATGATCTAATTCGCCGCGGAGTCGTAACTGCTTCTTCATTGCCTCCACGACCTCCATCTCCTTGCGCGTCTCCTCCGCCATCTTCATCATTGTGTCCATGACACGGCATTTCTCAACGCGAGCCTTCATCATCTGTTCCACGGCCATATTACGTACCTTGACAGCAGTCGGGTGCTTGATGCAGAGCTTCGCCAACTCTTCCTTCTGTTCCATGACGAGGGCCTGCAGAATCTTCATCGAGGAACTACTATTCTCATGCAGCTTCTTCCAGCCGGCGTTCTTCTCCTTCAACAGGTCAATCTCGTGGCAGAGCTTCGCATTGTCCTCCCAAAGTCGCAAGATTTCGCCGGTCGCCTTCTTCTCCGAGGCAATGCTCTTCTTCATCAGCATCACCAAGCCGGCGGTCAACTCCCCTTGCTGATTGAGTTCAGCGGGCATGTCGCCGAGGCTCTCCTTCAGCAACTCCATCAAGCCTTGGATGAACTCCTTCTGCTTATTGAGCTGATCGGGCATGCCGTCGAGGGATAACGACTCCAGCTCCGCCGGCTCGGCATGTTCGCCTCCGCGGCTAGGGCGCTCCTGGGAGCCATCGCCTGCCCATGAGAGATCTTTTGAGGTCTCTGCGTGGCGGCGAGCCCTCTCTTTTTTTCCGCAACCTTGGTTGCCTCTCCCTTGTTACGAGTAGTTCTCGACCTAGAGCTCTGCTCACTGGCCATGGCAACGATGGATGAAGAAGAAGCACTTATGAGGAGGAAAGGTAGAGTAATTTTCGGTTAGGTAGTTCCCCTTTTTATAACCTAAGTACTAGCACTAGTACTAATACCTGCATAGTGGGAACACGTTCAGGTTTGGTACGTACTAGTAGGTGTGAGCAGGCTTTCGAATGTGATGGGAACAAGGTAAAGATTAATTGATGGTTTTGGTTTCGAGGCCCGAAACGGCTCCCGATGAGTTTAGTGGAACATAAATTTCAAGTACTACAGTGCTCAAATGCGTAAATATTATGCTATTGTCAAAAATTGGCACAAAATACGAAGGAGACCAATGGAAGTACTACTAGCAACCCACGATTTAGCTACTCGCATGCGCGTAGTGGAGTAATAGTGTCTTTTTTTCGCCCTCACGCCCACTCAATTTGCATGCGCTGTATTAATTGACCATCAATGAAGTGAACGACTTTACACGCGTCAAATTATCACATGGGGTGGATCTTGGTACAAAATTGCTTCCGCCCGTGTACCCGCGTGTGCGTGCAAGGAAATGAGTGTGTGCGTGGCGTGCGTGCACATCTTCGCTTCGTGCATGTACCGCCAGTATGGCTCAGGGAGGACGAGTACATTCTTCTAGAACCAGCAGCACGTCACTGTGATCAATCCACGCAAGGAGGTCGCATGTGCCACGTGGCTTCATGAACTGTAAGAGAGACACTGTGTAGCGTGCCATTGGTACTCTAATTTACATGTTTTGCACATACTCGAAGTACTAGTAAGGTACACGTGCATTGCATGCATCAGATTTTGCAACCAAATTATGAATAAATACCACACTATAGCATGTATGCTCTGAGTCATATATGCCTGATGTAGCCCTTCATTTAATTCTTATATTTCATCTCATTCAAAATCAATTAGTTTTTGTGAAAAAAGCTAAGAACGCGGGAATAGGAAAAACATGGGATTATAGTGGAATGTCGTCTTGAATCCTACAGGATTGTACGAGTGTTTGATTGTGCATAGAAAAAACATAGAATTCTTTCAAAGAGGTTTGAGTGGATGGGATGTTTCCTATGAAATCTAGTGCAAATGAATCATATGGAAAAATTCCTATGGTTTACAATCCTACGAATCAAACAACCAAGATAGGAAAAATTCCTAATGATTAGAATCCTCCAAAATTCCTTTGAGAATCCTTTGAATCAAAGAAGCCCTTAATCTATTTTATGATTCATGGAATTGTGCGTTGTAAAGCATAAAGTAAAAACAAATAATGGCAATTCAACTAGAAAAAAAAATTGGGCAGTTATGATACGGAAGATTCTAGAACAAAAGAGAACCACTATTGTTTTGAGGTTTGTGCATTATGCTTAAGTTCAACCATGGAGTCTGCTAGATTGTATATGTGGCAAAATCCGGTGAGGGGCCAGAAGATGGTGCAAGGGGCCGAGTGGAGGGAGACTATGAAGGAATGCACAAGTGCGAGATCGATATTTAGAGAGAGGGGGCGAACACGTGCGTTGTTGCGCGCAGTGGCGGAGCCATGACAAATAAATGAGCTAGGGGGCCAAGCATTGCTAATCCTTTATGAGGAGGGTCAATTCATGAACTTAAACCATTTTTAGCAGCAATTGTCTAATGATCACATTCATATTAGCCTCGATATATAGTGATGTTAGGGGGGAGGGGCAGGGCCCTTACTGCCCTGGCTTCACCATTGTGCATGCGTCTGAGAGATGAAGCGGAAGGCATGGATGATGAGAGGGGGACGTTGGATATATAATTAATGTGGGTGTATTAGCTATATATGTTAATCCTATATAGAGAGGTATAGATTGATCGATGTGGACGTGGGAAAGAGGGTGAGACCTCACTGGATATATCGATTGATTGGTTTGTGTGGGAAACTATGAAAGACCTAGCTATATACACACATACATAGAGGAACATCGATCGTTGTGCATGCATGCGTGAGAGATAAAGAATGCCCGATATGCTGGAGAGGGGGATGTGTTTTGGTGTGTGCCTTCAAGGGAGACCGACCTGAAGAAAAAGATTGCATGTGTGCGATGGATAATGCCGACTGATAGTGTGTGTGCATGCATGCACGAGAGAAAGTTAGTGGTATAATTATAAAGAGAAGACTATTGTGTGGGCGTAAAAGAATAGCTGAATAGGTGAGGTCATAATCAATGTAAAGTTGAATTCAAATATTTGAATAAGAGATCTTGATGTTTGAAACCCATGCATGCATGAATATAACGGAGATCTGCGCGGTGTGGTTTGGAAACGAGCATGTTGTAATGTATACACATTGAACAAGGTCAGACTGATTTGAATTTGAGATACCGATGGCAGACATCATTTGGCCACGTCGCATCCGTGCATGGACAGACTATTCTAATTGGAGATGATGGGCGGTTTTTGCATCACATATCTATATCTATACCCCTATATATATATATTATATTTTATAATTTTTTATATTGTGTGCGGGTAACTTTAACTTTGAAAGATGGTCGTTGGATGAGGCGAATCCGATGGTCCTAAGATGGCAAATTTGAGCACTATTGGCCGTTGGATATCATCTAGATTCCACCAGATTTCGTCACATGTATAATCTAGAAGACTCCATGGTTGAACTTAAGCATAATGCACAAACATCAAAACACAAGCACTTCTTATTTGTTCTAGAATCTTCCATATCAGAATTGCCCAAATGTTTTTCTACATGATGTGCCATTATTTGTTTTTACTTTATGCCTTACGACGCACAATTCCATGAATGTTAAAATAGATTAGCTTTCTTATAAAAACTAGATGATTTTGAATGAAATGAACTATAAAAATTAAACGAACATCTACATCATGCATATATGACTCAAAGCTTGCATGCTATAATGTGGTATTTATTCATAATTTGGTTGCCAAATCTCATGCGTGTAATGCACGTGTACCTTACTCTAGTCTAAATGGTGTTTGTGTGTGTGTTGTGCGTGTTGAGGTGCAAATTGTTTTTTTGGGTACACGTTAAGCTTGTTCTTCCGAAATTTCAAGCCGCGCCTTGTTATGCCGAAAATTCAAGCTAGCGTCTCTGTCTATCGTGCTGCGGAACTCCCGCCTCTTCAACCCGCGCCTTGTTAGCCCGAAATATTTAAGATATATCTTTGTCTCGTTGTGCTCCGACAACTCCCTCCATCTCAACCCGCGCCTTGCTATTCTGAAATTACAACGCGCGCGAAAACTCCCACCTCCTGTGAAATCCCGACACGCGAAATGCCCGTGGTACCCCTAACCGAAAGAACCGCCTCAAATCAGTGGGGGTACTTTTGTAACTTACCCCACATTTCGGACAAGCGCGTCTCTAAGCCATGGTTCCCCACTGCCATCCCATCCGCCCACCCATTCGTACACCGAGGCCGCGAAAACCCGCGACGAAACCCCACACCTTGCTTCGTCCGCCACCCAGCCAGAGCCTCTTCCCGACGATTTCGTTCACAGCAACACCTCGACGTCCCTCATCCACCGTACCGGATGAGGATCCGTCGTCGATCTCATCGCCCCACCGGTTCAGCCACCCCGTCCTCCACCTCCAAGGAGCTGCCCCAATGTTCCCCTCGTCTTTCGCGCCACCTCCATTCCCACACCGCCGTCTTCACCTGCACCACCGGAAGAGCATCATCATCACTGTTTCCTCGGATGAAGCTGCGGCCTAATCGGCGCCACCAAAGAGGTTGTACACTAATCGCCGCATTTTCTTCTTGATTCGATCTCACGGTGCTACCGGCACTCGGTCCTAAGCCGACACGGCGTGGCTCCATCCACGGTAGCATCGCCGGCCACTTCCTCCACGGCGTCGCTCCCTCGGCAGCGACGTCCACATCAGTAGGAACTACTGCTGCTTTAGCTCTCGCTCGCGCTGCTGCTCTACTCTTGCTCTCGGTCCCCTGCCTAGTCTGCTCTTTCTATTGCTCTTGCTCGCGTTGCTGCTCTCACTCTTGCTCTTGCTTGCGATGCTGCTCCGATTTAGCTACACTTCAGTCGACTGAATCGACTTTTGGGTCAGTCGATTTTTAGTGGGTGGGGTGGGGGGGGGGCTCGCTGGGGTGAAGGAAGAACCAGCCGCAGCGGGGAAGGGGGCTCGCTGGAGAGGTACCCCACTATCTATCTTAGGGTTAAGGATGGGGGCGGTGGTCACCAGCGGTGGCGGGGCGTTGGCGGGGCGGTGGCGTGGGGATCGCCGGAGAAAAAGCTCGGCATGGGGGGCCTAGAGGGATGGTCGGGGCGGCGGTGGACCAGCGGTGGGGAGTGCTTTCGGGGCGGGCGGGGCGGCGCACCGCCAGCCGCGGGCGGCGGGGGGCTGCTGTTTGGCCGGTGATGGCTGGCGGCTCAGGGGGGTGGAGGTTGAAGATGAACCGCAGGCCCTTGATTTCGTATCCAACGGCTGCAAAATCGACTGACCAGAGATGAAAAAGTCAGTCGACCGACGTGTAGCCTCACCTTGCTAGTGCGTTCAGTTTCGACGGCAAAATTCAGTTTCGATAGCAAAATTCAGTTTCGTAAGTTAAGTTCAATTTCAACAGTTAAGTTCATTTTTGACAGTTAAGTTCAGTTTCGACAGTTAAGTTCAGAGATGAGCGGCTGATGTATTTTACATCTAGCACTTTGTGGTTATGTATTTTACGTCATGTATTGGAGATGCTATTAGAATTCCACTCTGGTTAACATTGTTCGTTGTCTCATCCTGCTTCAGCCTCAGCGTCGTACAACTCACTGGAGCTGCTCCAACGATGAAACCCTCCATCACAGCGGAGCAGTACCTCGGGCTCCATCTCCAGACGCCTAAGATCTTCTTCCCCTCCTCCGACAGCAAAGTCAGCCGGAGCATCCTCACCGGCCAACCCAATCACGCTGAGATCGACATGGCTTCGCCAAAGAGGTTGTACACTTGTAGCATCTCTTTTTTACTCTACATGTTATATATATTGTCCACTAAGCACTCGTAGTAATGGGAAATACTACGAGTGCTGCTGTTTGATTTGTTCCTTTAGTGACTCCTTGAAAGAAAAACCGTATGAATTCTAATTTCCACTTCTCCTCCTTTCCATATTCCTATTCATCAAGCACAAGACTAAGAGATAGTAGCATAATAGCATTATAACCGTACATTTTCTTGTGGTTTGACTTAATCTCACCATGCTTATTTGCATCCTGTGATCTTCCAATTGTTGTGAATCAAACACCCAGATTGGCAGAAATCCTGTGTTTTTAAATTCTCTGTTTTGCACGTGCATTCCTATCCTATTCCTGTCTATTTCCTATCCCTGCATTGTTAGAATCCTCAAATTCAAACAAGCCCTTACTCAATTACTTCTGTTACAGATATGTGTCAAAGAAAACCTTGTATGGTTTGTCCTGCTCCTGCGGCGCTGTGTTTCACCCCAGCTCAGCTGCTCCAACGACGGAAGGGTTGACCACAACAGAGATCCGCTCTCCAGACTATCTTTCGCCGCCTCAGATATTCTTCCCCGCCGCCGGCAGCCACGGCAACTGCATTACCATCATCAACTGAGCAGATGACCTTGAGGACTACACGGGTCCGCAAGAGAGGTCGCACTCTTCTGTGTCTGCTTACGGTATGCGTCGCTTAATATGATGACATGCTATATTATCGTTGTGTTCACCTATTAGATTCCGAGTCAGGTCCAAACTAATGTTGAAACTTGAGTTTTTAAATGGTTGTGGGGCACATATTGGGGAAGCAATCAGTACTATATGTCTACTATCTGGTTAATCTCCGGTGTCTACTATGAGTTTCATGTTGGGTGCAAACAAACATTAAAGGAGCCATTATCTGTATTTTTTAACTAAATCTATTATCTGCCTGCTATCATTAGTTTTGGGTCTATCCACAGTTTGCTACCATCACTTTGGATTTGTGCATGCACTCCTTACATAATCTCAGTATGTTTTATTCCTATGCATGCCAGTTATTGTACACAATGGAACTGATCATGTAGAGCAAAAGAGACGAGCATTGCGTGGCAATAAAATTTCATGCAGACGTCGTTCCATTGTGGGCGCAAAGGCAGCCCCCCTCCACCCATTTCGGATCGTAATCAAGAGGAAGATAACTGTTATGAGGGGGATTCAGAAGGAGAAGACCACTCCTATTTACCCCATGAGGTCTTCGCTCTAACTTGCCACATGTTTTGTGTGAATGCCACATGTTTAGTGTCTAATTACCATATATGTGAATTATGCAATGCCATCTTGTTGCAAGACATTATATATGTGAATTGTGCAATGTTATCTTGTTGCAAGGCATTATGTATGTGAATTATGCAATGCCATGCTGTTTAGGCAAGCGTCATATATGTGAATTATATCATGCCGTCCTTTTTTTGTATTTCTCATTTCTTTTGTCGATAATGTTTGTATATTCAACTGCTCTTCTTGTGCATCAGCCATTTGAGTTGGTGATGGAGAAATCTGGAGTGAAAACAAGGTCTTCATAGCAGACAATGCTACCTGCTGAAGCAGATATCTTGCTGGTTATAGATAGCTCTTCAGAGGAGGATTCAGAGGCAGATGACCAGTCCTATTATCCCCCTGAGGTGTATGCTCAAATTTGGCAGGGTGATATTACTCATATAATGCATATGTTGTATTGCAATGCTTAGTTTTTACATCATATACACAATATTGAATGCCATCTCCTTAGTTGACACATCATATATGTGATTGCCCTCTGCTCACTTTCTTAGTATATAAATCATATATTTGAATTATGTCATGCCATGATGTTTACATAGACAGCATGTATCTGAATTATGGCATGCCAACCCATTTTCTAAAGACATAATATAGTATCATGTTTCCATCGACGGCATGTTTGTGATTTATGGCATGCCAACCACTTTAATAGACACATCGTATAGTTATATTATGTCATCATGTTTACATAGTCATCATATTTTGAAGTATGTCATTCTATCCTGTTTAGTTAGCCATCATACATGTGAAATTATGTCATGCTATCCTGTTTAATTAGCCATCATATATGTGAAATTATGTCCTGCTATTCTGTTTGCTTAGACAACATAAATGTGAATTATTTCATGCCCTGTTTTCTTCCCTACTATCCATTGCACCTGTCTATCTTACAATGTCTGTACATTCAATTACTTTTCTTGTTTATCAACCATTTCAATTGGAGGGAGTGATGGCAGTATCTGTGGGAGTAAAAACACGGTCTTCAGAAAAGATCGTGCTACCTGTCGATGTAGATAGAACCACGGTTGTACTTGCCCAATAACCAGCCCCACCACACATAACCCACACTCATGCAGATTGTACCCCTACCCGGTTGGAGAGAGAACCAGCTACACCCCTTCTAACCCCAACCCCAGAAAAAAGACACCCAGTTCCCGTTGACACAGCACCGTCTCCACCATAGAGCATCGAAACACGAGCAGTTAGTAAGGCAACTGCAGTGCCCAAATCACGAGGACCACCACTCCGAACCCGAAGTTAACGCTTAAATCAGAAGAAGAATTGTTCTCAGGTCAAGTTCCATAGCTATGGTTCATACTACTTTGCTCTTGCATCATTGTATTTACTGATACCAACTAATTTCAAAATTGAAGGATGCAATTGAAACTCCAATGGCGCAACAGGTATGTTTTAAACCTGTTTCTTCAACGTGTTTGGCTGTTTGCTGTTGTAACTTGCTCTATGTTGATTTCAGTTTCAATTGAATAAACAGTTATGTTCTCATGCCATGCACATTACAAGTATTGTTATTGTTGTGTATTTTCCCACACTTATATTATGTATATACTGCTTTGTCTTAAATAGATATGATTTGAACTGTATCTATCTTGATTTGGCAACATAAACTAGAATGATATAGACCATACCTTGACCATACTACATAGATATATGTTTGTTTCATGTTGTTATCCTATCCACCTTACTACTGAACTGATTTACCAAAATGAGTTTCATATACTACATTGTAAACCTGAGATGTGTTTGTTTGTTTCTCTTTTAGAACGCGGATAAAATATTGGAGAAGAGTACCCTGTTATGCAATGGTAAAGGAAGTAATGCAGATAAGGTTCAAGATAGTGAGACATCCCTGTTGGTCTCCAAGAAAGCTGATAAAAACTATACTAAAGACACTGAGACAACCCCAAAGTCCTGTCTTGATGTAGTGTTTGAGTTACTGGCTACCACTGATGGCACCAGCTCTTCGAACTCGTTGCCTGAATCAGTTCGGCTTCTTGAGTCTCAACTTCAAGTTGAAAGACATCGATCAGATGTTATGCGATAGGAAGCCGAAGGACTGAGGAAGTCCCTGCAGAATTCAGATGCATACTTTCTGGTGCAACAGCAAGCGCTGGAGGACTTAAGCGCCAAACAAGAGAAAGTTAATAAGCTTGCTAAGCATCTTGCCAGCATTATGGGTACCCAGGATATTGTTTCTTGAGCTCTTCTGAAGTGATTTCAGTTCTGGACTTGTTTTGCTACGGCGTTTATATGCTGATGTGTTCCCTATATTTTCACTCGTGGCGAACTTTGATGCCCAGTGGATGTAATATGTGTAATAGCCGTGATAGCCTAGTGTAAGTTGCTTGCTTATTTATTTCCTTGTTGTCTTGTTTATTTGTTTGCTTGTAGTCAGTACAGTTCTTTTTCTGCGGTTTGCTAGTGGCTGCAATAACCTATTTTTTAAAACTAGGCCACAATAACCATGGGCTAATATTTACTGTAGTGACACTGGGCCTCCTACGGGCCGTAGAAACAGTGGGTCTTCTACGGGCCATAGAAGCAGTGGGCCTTCTATGGGCCGTAGAAACAGTGGGCCTTCTACGGGCCGTAGAAACAATGGGCCTTCTTCGGGCCGTATCATCAATGGGCCTTATACGGGCCATATGATCGATTGGCCAAACATGGGCCAAACAGACCGCATTCTGGTCGTAAACAGGCTAGAGTTGGAATCGTCCGTTCATGGGCCGACCATAACGGGCCATCGTTAATAGGCCATAATTGATGACGCTATGAAAACAGCCCAATGTATTAACGGACCACAAACGGGCCGACTGTAACCACAGGCTGAATTTGGCCCACAAGCAGAAAATGACAATAACGGGTCGTAAGTAAACGAATGCTGGAAAATAGCCCAAGAATAAATGGGCTCTGAGAAGGCCGAAAGATAACATGGGTTGGAAACGGCCCAACGGAATAACGAGCCGTTAATGGGTATAAAGTGATACACTATTCTTTACGGGCCAGTTTCACCACGGGCCGTTAATGGATGTAAAGTGATACACTGTTCATTACGGGCCAGTTTCACCATGGGTCGTTAATAGGCCAAGAGTTACATAGGGCCTCATATGGGCTGAAAGACGTCATGGGCCATACATGGGCCAGAAGTGAAAACGGGCTGGAATCATATTGGATGGCCCAGATGACGCTACTGGGCCTAATTCGAATAGGGCGTAACGGGCCTTGGGTTAGTGGGCTGTAAATGGGCTATATGCGAACAGGCCGTTAACAGGCTTTCCATGGGCCGGCCCGCCAGCTTTTGACCAAGTCAAACGGGCCGGCCTTTTCACAGGAATGGGCCTCTGTTGGGCCATGTCATGTGTCAATGTATCATAGGCGCCTATCTGACCCATTGACGAGCTGACACGTGTTTCGTCCGGCCAATAAGAATTTTACACATGGAAATTTCCCATTCGTCGGGGATGTTAACGGGTTATCGGATCCAAGACCCGACCTGATAGCTTAACGACGTTCCGTTACGGTGGATGCCACGTGTTGGTCACCCTTGACGAAAGCACTTCTGTGACGCGCGATTTATCGTCATGGAAGTGGACACTTCCGTGATGATAATTTTGGTAATGTCATGGAACACTTCTACGACAGCACACGTATGACTATCTTGATTCTGTCATAAATTTGTCATGGATGTACATGCATGACAAAAAACGCGACCTATTGTGACAAACACGTATCATCACGGAAGTGTATTTTTTTGTAGTGCATGTTGGTGATGTAAGTAGTGCTCATGCTGAAGCTCAGGAGAAGTATGATATGTTCACTGCACCACAAACATCAATTCGGGAGACTATTGCTTCAAACACCTCACAATACAAGGCTTTGTATAAACAATGTTTGACATGGACACTCAAGTGTGTGAGATTTTTGTTGCGCCAAGGCTTGGCATTTAGAGGACATGATGAAAGTGAAGACTCGCTAAATAAAGGAAATTTCCTTGAGCTTCTAAATTGGCTAGCAGGAAATTTTGAAGAGGTTGATAGGGTTGTTCTCAAGAATGCTCCACAGAACTGCAAGATGACTCACCATGATATACAACAAGAGGTGATAAAATGTTGTGCACAAGAGACTACTAAACTAGTCATTGAAGAACTTGATGGAGGTCATTTTGCAATACTTGCAGATGAGTCTAGTGATGTGTATCAGAATGAACAGTTGGTTGTTTGCTTGCATTTTGTTGATAAGAAAGGAAGGGCGGTTGTAAGATTTCTTGATCTTGCTCATGTTGAAGATACTACCTCTTTGACACTAAAAGATGCAATTCAGAAAATGCTTATGGACTACAATTTGACCTTTGCGATGGTTCATGGGCAAGGATATGATGGAGCTAGTAACATGAGAGGTAATGGCAATGGCCTGAAAAAACTGATTACGGATGAGTCCCCTTCTTCCTACTATGTTCATTGTTTTGCCCATCAACTACAGTTAACTCTTGTTGATGTTGCTAAGGAGAGTGGTGATTGTACTTGGTTCTTTCAGCAACTTGCACACTTGTTAAATGCTCTTGGCATGTCTTGTAAAAAGATGATAATGCTTCGGATAGCTCAGGCTGAAGAACTCATTGATGCATTGGAATTGGAAGAATTAGAAACAGGGAGTGGGCTGAATCAGGAAATGGGTTTGGGAAGGCCATGTGATACACGTTGGGGCTCTCACTCCAAAATTGTGGACCATGTCATCTCTATGTATGGTGCACTATGACGAGTCCTTCGCAAGATTGGAGACGAGTACCATGGTGCGAAGGCACAAGCGGCTCTATCCATAAAGACAATATTTCGATCATTTGAGTTTGTTTTCATGGCACACTTGATGCAAGAAATATTTGGATACACAGATGAGTTGTGTAGAGCTTTGCAAAAGCAAGACAAAGATATTGTTCATGCTATTGAGCTTGTTGGTGACACAAAGTATTACTTGGAGGCTTTGAGGACCGATGCTGGATGGGATGATTTTCTCACAAAGGTCACATCTTTTTGTACAAAGCATAAGATCAAAGTTGTTGATATGGAGGGTCCTTACTTTCCCGTTGGCCGGCCTAGAAGGGGTTTATGTAATGGTGCGATCAATTACCACCGCTTCAAGGTTGATATGTTTGTGGGTGTCACTGATAGGCAAATCAGTGAGCTGAATGGCAGATTTGATGAGGTAAACACGGAGCTACTTTCTTGCATGGAAGCAATCTGTCCACTTCATCTATTTGCTGCTTATGACCAAGATAAGTTGGTTAGGCTTGCTACAAAGTTTTATGCTTCTGATTTTACAAGTGATGAACTAGCAAGACTTCCATGGCAACTAAACATGTATGTTATTAATGTGCGTAGAGATGAAAGGTTTCAAAACCTGAAAAATCTGTGTCAGCTTTCAGTTATGCTTGTTGAGACAAAACAAGCATGAACAATATCATATTGTTTACAAGCTTCTTAAGTTGGTATTGATTCTGCCAGTAGCTACTGCTAGTGTTGAAAGGGTGTTCTCTTCAATGAGCTATGTGAAGAATAAGCTAAGGAGCAAAATGGGTGATGAATATTTGAACAATTGTTTGGTTACATTTGTTGAGAGAGAATTTTTCAATCAAGTGAATTATGAAGATGTCATCAATCTCTTCCAAAAAGGCGATCACAGGGTTATATTGTAAGAAGGATATCATCACATTATCAGTCAAAACTCGAAAGGTACTTATGTATTCATGTTGTTATGGTCTGATACATTGAAATATTGTTATTGCCGTTATGCTAGTGTTGTTTTGTTCATATATTGCTAATGTTGTGTTGTTTGGTTCATATACTACATTTAGAGCAAAAAAATTGGATGAATACCCGGCTTCATTTCCTGGCGCCGCCACTGCTCACGCATCATCGGAGGGGCAGCAAGGATGATGAAGAACCCCTCCGTGATCGTTGCCCCCTCCGGCGGAGTGCCAAAAAAGGCCTCTAGATTGGATCTCATGGTTCTGGAACTTGCGGCAGTGGAAAAAGTATTTCCTTGACTCCCCTAGGGTTTTTGGGATTTTAGAGTATTTATAGAGGCGGAGGTAGGTCAAGAAGCCTCCTGTGGGCCCCACCGCCCATCAGGATGTGCTAGAGGCCCTTGGCGCGCCCTGGTGTCTAGTGGGCCTCACGGGCCTTCTCTCATTTGCTCTAGAAGCTTCCAAGGTCTCTTATCACCAGAAAAAAAATCTCCAAAAAGTTTTGTGGCAATTGGACTTTGTTTGGTATTGATATTCTGCAAAGTAAAAACAAGCAAAAACGGCAACTAGCACTGGGCACGATGTCAATGGGCTAGTCCCAAAAAATGATATAAAGTTGCGAGTAAATGTATATAAAACATCCAAGATTGATACTTTAATAGCATGGAACAACAAAAAAATATAGATACGTTGGAGGCATATCAACTACCAACTCGAGTACTGGACCTGAGCAAAAACCTGACCCCCTCCCTCTCCTCTCCTTATAAGAAACCAATCTGGATCCGAACCCACTTTAAACAACCAACTTTCACATTCTAGTCTGCACAATCATCCAGTCACTCCAATCTATACCACAATTGCAGGCTACGACATAACTATAATCACTGAAGCAAAATTGGAGTAGGGCACCAAGATGTGGGTTACCTGAACCGGAAAAGCTAGGAGGAGGCAGCACGAGCACGCCACCCTGAAGTCTGCCTCTATAAGCTGCAGGCTGCCATATTGTGGAGCACCAGGATAAGCGTCTCATCCTGGACGGCCACGGCAGCACCGTGGATGGCTGGTCCTCCCCTTCCATCTCTGTGGCCGTCACTCTTCTGACTTGAACTGTGCAGTAGTGATCAACATGCAAAGAAAAAAATCCATCATGGGCCACTGCGAATATCACACCTTCTTCCACAATGTTCGTCAGCTCAGCATGCAAACCCAGCAGGTATCCTTTCCCTTGTTTGTCTTTCTTTACCTTGGTTTGTTTAGTGGCTGAAAGTAACGAATGTATGTAAGAAATGAAAGTCTTCACAAATATGGTACTCTCCTGTTGGCAGAGAACATGCAACACATGTTGGGGTGTGAAGAACATATTTTAGTATAATGGAGTGTATTAGATAAAAGGTAGATGCTAAACTTGGTAATTGAGGAAAATGAGAACAAAAAATATAGTTTAGTTTATTACTAAGCAACATCGCATGCTAAGTAATAATTATCATTTCAAAAGCAAAAGGCGTGTTCTACAATAAATATCAGTTTATTGAGTATATGATTTCCGTTTATTACTAAGGGTACTGAATTGATGATCCAAACAACCAATGTGAAATTAAAATTTCAAGGTTATCTCTTTATCTATGGTCTTTCACATTGTCATATCTAAAATATGTTATAATAACATGCAAAAGCGTATGTAAATGATGTAATAACAGGCAGAAGCGTATAGGCTCTGTTCGACCCTTTAACACTGTAGACCAATCGTTAGTTTTTGTAAAGGAACAAGAAGCATATTGGGTTGATTGAGAATGGGACCTATAAATGTTGGGCGCACAACCTTTCTTAAAATAGACATGACCAATATTTCTAGCAATTAAGGGACTCATGATTCATATTTGGGGTTACAAATCGATAGTCAATAAGAGACACACTTCAAACATTACAAATTAGACTTTATACATTACTTTTAAGTGCAAAAATGGTGATGTAGGGTATTATCCCAAAGAATGAACAATTATGTTGTACATAATCACAAAAATCACACTCCAAAGATTGTACTTTACATACCTAAAGCTGTAAACCATAGCGCACGACGAGGTCAAGAAATGGTTCATCAGTAAATGCACAACCCTTTTTTGCTATATAAAAGCTTATACACATTTACACATTTTATGCATCTAGTAGCAATTTTAGGTAACAAAAACAGTGAACTCCTAGATGACGTACAACCTGAAATAACACTCATTCAATAGCAAAACAACCACCTAAGCTAGTACATGACCATCAGCCACACGCACATCATACAAGACCAAGACCTCATCAGGCCACCCTAGTGTAGGAGAAGAGCAATGTATCCTACATCAGCTGTGTATGCATCATTCATGAGGATTAAAAGACTTGGACTCAATTGAAACATTCATCATACCATCTGTGTTGCCGATGGTGATGCCACTCCTACTGGCAGCATCGACGTCGACCTTGTGTGGTGGTCGGGGTGGACGACAGTGTCCTCCTGGTCGTCCTACTGCACAAAAGGTTAAAGATTGGACTGGTCCCACACAAAGATGAAGATGGGCCTTGTAGCAGCGCGCATAAAATAGTCTGATGCACTAGGTGGAACATACTCAGAATTAGGCACTATATCATTACAGTTTGACCAAAATAAATCTCGGACCCGTCGAAATTACAGATTCATCAACAACTTGGCAAACCAAAAAATTCATTGCACTTGATTACAACATGTTCAACAATTAATTGGAGAGGACATATGACGTTCATCCCTAATCATGGACAATTAAATCGTCCATGTGCACGAAATGATTCATCAGTAAATGCACAACCTTTGGCCATATAAAGCTTACACGTTTTCAGGGATTATTTTCTCTTAGGTAATAATAACACGTAGCGGCTAGGTGAGGTACAAACTGAAATATCGTTCATTCATTTAGTAGCAAAACAACAAACTTTGCTACTTGCTGACCATCAACAATCACACACACATCACTTTTACACAAGAGGGGAGCTAGAGGTAGGAGATGGACTCACCGGAGAGGTGGTAGTCGACACCGCCGATGCCGTCGGGCTCAGGCATGGGCTCCTAGTTGTCATCTTGGTCCTTGTGGATACCGTCCATGGATTGGAAGTGGATGACAGAATCCCATCCCGAGATCACTTGTTATTACCTGTTAAGGTTCCTCCATGGAGAAGAGCAGGTGTCATCAGCACAACAAAAGAAGAAGCCTCTGAAAACTGAAACGACCATGGGGATGGGGGTGCTGCCTTGCTTACCCGCGCTAGGAGCCGTCGAGGTGGAGGAACACGACGACGTCATTGGCCAAGCTCGGCTGCACCACACCGGAGCATACGAACGCGACCATCGCGAGTGCTCTTCCATCGAACTCGACCATGTGAGGGGCGTCGTCGTCGTTGTGGTGGTCATCCTCGTCCATGGAGGGGGTTAGGGAGAGAAGGAAGAAGAGAAGAGCAGAGGAGAGGATCTGAATCGAGGTAAGGCAGAGCTCACCGCGCCGGAGTTGGAGGCGACGCCGAAGCCAAAACCCTAGCTCTGGATCTCGTGAGGAGGTCGCACCACCGGCGCGGCAGGAGGGCCTGGTGAGCCGCTGCTCTCACGTCAAGCTCGCAGCTGCATCCGCATTAGGCCACTGCCGCCACTCCTGATGGCTCTGCCATCCTTCATGGCGGCAAGGGGCTAGCATGAGGGGAGGGCCGGTACGACCACGTGTGGAGGAGGGAGGCGCAGAGGAGCGGCGGCGGCTCGGGCCGGAGAGAAGGAGAGGAGTGAGAGCGACGGCTACACGCGAGAGAGAGGCGAGAGGAGAATGAGCCCTAGCTTTGTCACCCGATTGGGGATGAGGCCACGAATCGTGGTAAGCCACCCGGCGCCGGGTATGTGAAATCCCAATAATGCCCTCGGCGGGGCGTAGGAATAACCTGCGGTGGCAGAGATATTTGAACACTCGGACCGCGCCGACGGGCACATAGAACAAGCCCCCAGACACCGTCGCTGACAAACGCAGCCCACACGTCAGTGAGATTCGGTCGAAGCTGCGGAGTGAGCTAGACCGGGGGGGGGGGTAACTATTCATTGCTACAGGCCGCGACTTCGATCCAACGGCCGAGGCCCTCCACTCGCTCGATCTGACGGCCGGAAACCCATCAAGCCAGTGAAACAGACGGTCGGATTTGCTTGAGCGCTTAGAGAGCTTGGTTCTCCCCGCGGTTCTTGTTTCTGGATTAGGTTATTTATATAGGGGTAACCATGGGCCCAGCTTGCCAATCTGCTTTTTTTTTCCTTTCATTCTTCTGGTACAGTCACCGACCCACACACCCGCTACCGCTCAATTAAAAAAAACACACTCGCTACACCAGACTTTGGATGACCCCCTCAAAAAAGAAAAAAAACCAGACCTTGGATGCTTATTTCCGTCTCGATCCGATTCTCCTCGTCAGAAAAAAAATTAGAAACTCCTCGCCAAACCCCTCCCGTTTCAGAGGCTAGAGGAGGCGAGTCCTTCGCAGGCGAGGGCGGCGAATCGAGAGCAACTCTTGCTCGCAAGCGGGGGGATGAAGCTCCAGATCATTCCGGTGACGGCCAGCGGAGCTGCGCCCGATCCCTTCGAGCTCGAGATCAGCGAGGCCTCCCAGGTATGGAGATGGTACTTGTGCTTCCCTGTGCGGATGCGGATCGTCGCTGTGGGTCGTCCTGGGGAGGAACCCTAGCCCTCTTAATCTAGAAGCCTTCTTCACTCGTTCCATTTTGATGCGATATCGGGGCGGATGCGGCAAAAGGGAGTCGTATCGGAACCTGCATAATTCCTCATGGGAACCTGCATAATGCTGTAGCGGGGTTGGGTGGGGTAAGGGATTAGTATCGGAGACGGAGCTCTTCACCGAGCGACCACTGAACTGATTGCTATCGATTTTGGCTTGTTCGCTGAAATATTGAGGTCGTTGTGCCAAACTGGTTAATGAATAGGTTTGATCTGTTTGTTCTGAACGGGCAGGAGTGCTTCAGTGACCTACAATTGCTTGGAACCCTGCGGTCTTGCCACCCTTAGGCTGAAATTGCGTCGGATTCTGTATTGATATTCCTGTGTAATGATTTACTTAGTGATTTAGAATTTGAATTGCTGTTTATATGAAGGTACCATGATAAGTTTACAGCTACTCACTATTTTCTAGATGTGTGCCAGCATATTGTTTTGCTTGGTTCATAACTTTATTTGTGCTCTATGAAGGTTGGGCAACTGAAACAGTCCATTGAAGCGATGATGGGGAACCAGTTGTGGAAAGTGTCAACGATGGGGATCTTTCACAGGGATAGGGAGCTTCAGGATACTTCAACCTTACTTGAGTATGCCATCAATGAAATGGATCCGGTCACTGTAGTTTCGTGTGAGGTATGATTATTTATTAATGCAATGCATAATTACTTCCTTACTGATGTGTTACCATGTATACTTCACAGGTCAACAATCGGGTGAACTTTCCTACTGGTGATGAAGATCTGTGAGCACCATTAGCCTTGTATTAATATTTTGGTGTAACTGTGATGATTCACATATGGGCCATGTGCTATCCTCTAGTCCTTTAGAAGCATGAATTCTGCAAATTCTGTATACTGTATCAATAACCGGCTGATTCATGGATTATGCCATAAGATTGTGTTAACAACATGGTGTGCACGCAGAGTAATTGTCAAGGACTTAGTTAGGACAGCTTTAATGCACTTCCATATATCTTTTCTCTATGTACAACCTGTCTAGGGTTTCATTCAGTTTGAATAGAACAGGGGATACCACTTCTTAATGATAACTAAAAACTTCGTATCCCCATAATATTTTGCCCCTTTTATATCGTTATTATATTTGAAACTTGTTATGTGTGAATAACATGGTTTCCTGATGCAGGCATTATCTCTATTGAACACTAAGAATCATTTTGCACGGTTTCCTGATGCAGGTTTGCCAACGTTGATCCATCCACTGATGTGTTCTTCACCATTGATGTAAGAAATATTTACCCTTCACCTCATATTATCAGGATTTATCTTCACAGATTAATTTAGTGTGTGGTGATTACACAAAAGAAAATTAGTAGGTTGTGCATGTCACCTTATCAATCCATGTGACGGTTCTTTGCTAGTGGTTCTTTGCCATCTAAACTTATCAGTGCAGCGAGCATCAAGTTCTTTCTAATACTGGAAGTAAACTGGTACAGGCTTCACAGCCCGTGAAACATAATTGAGTTTTTGATATTTATTGCTCTTGACATGTGAGTACTGTTGTTTTATATTTTGTGCACTTGACTTTATTTGATGTGACATATCTGTTGTGAGTTATCAGTAGTTTACTTAATGATGCATAACCTGTTTGTGAAAACATTTCAGTACTTTCTTGTGATCTCTTAGCTGCAAGCATTTTTTTGGCACACTCTAAGCTGCAAGCATGGTAATATGTATTATCTGATCGTGGTGCATGTGTTTCTGCATTACGTTGTATATATGCTAGACTGTCTGAGTTTCATTAGTGCTTTAAGGCATTTCAATTTAATTAGAATTTATGTACTGTGCAGGAGCTACTGGGGCTACAGAATGAAGCACTTGATGTTAAGATGATATTGCCCTACAATTTTCAAGGTTGGCTGTTTACAGCTATTTGCTTAATTATTTAGTCTTCCTGCTCAGCCTCTCCTATACATATGTTTTGTTTTGTTTTTTTCCTTGTAGCAACTACTGAATTGCACAACTTCACGACTCACCACATTAAAACTGCTGGCCAATTGCGGGACAAAGTTGATAATAGCCCACCAAGTTGGCTTTCGAAGCCTGAGGCATTCGCAATCCTATCAAATGCTAATACGTTTGTTGCTGAGAATGTTCATGAGTATGACAACCGGAGGAATGGTGGTGTTGCTCTGGTGAGATCAGCTAATTATGGAGAGTTCCTCCGCCAAGGTCCGGGCTATAAGCATTCTCTTCAAGAAACTACGAGGACTGTCACGATAGAGAAACCTGCTGCAAAATGGAAGGTATATTGTGTTTTGTGTACTACCGTGGTTTATATTTCCAAGGATAAATACTGTGCTTGACTGAGAATACGTTGCATTTCGCCATAGATAGCAGGAGAGATCTTTATGGACCGTTACGAGATTATGGGCGATCTTTGGAACCGCAGGCGTGTTCACCTGGCAAATGATGATACTTTTAGTTTGATTCAATGGATGACAGCAAACCCTAAGCAAAAGGTATAAACATGTATTAGTACATTTATTGTCTGAATATGAATATCTATACCTCCATAGATATTAATGAAGCTAATTTAGATGTATCATTCCTGTTACTGTTATACCTTATTGATACTTGAACTTTGCTATTTCTGAGAATAGGATACCATGAAAGAAGAACTTTCTAATGTTGTGAAAGCAGTGAGTGAGATGACAGGTCAACTGGTAAGTTTGGAGAGGCATCACAAATTGTTTTAATCAATGTTTGGTGTTTACATGGGAAATTGCTTTAGCCAATGTCTTGCTGATCTGTGTATTACTCTTGTATCTTCAGAATGCTGTTGCGGGCGATGTAACCTGTCTGAAAAGCGGGCTTACGGACGTCAAGACTGATCTAACATCAATGAAGCAGAGTCTAACGGACATCCAGATGAGTCTTGCTGTACGTACATCTATATCTGTATCCGTATCATTAGAACATGCTTCTGAAATTTAGGATTGAGCATAAAAAGGTTGAATAAGAAAAGACATTTAGTGCACATGTTGCTGAACTGCGAAATGTGAAGCATGTTCTAACAGTAAGAAAATTCATACAGGCTCTTGTGCACCGGCTTCCTCCTCAAGGTTCTTGAAGCATTCGGATGACCCGTCTCAGCTCACCGAAGTCCTGTCAAAAGCATCATGTGCATGGGTAGTTAATTGATCCAACTCACGGAAGTCCTTTACTGAAACAGTGGGTGCATCTGCATCGTGTGGTTATTTGATCGGCCACTGAGGTTCTAGAGGATGATGGTGACATACCGTTTTGGTAACAATGTCGCTGGAGGCTTGGATACTACGATGGTTATGTTGTTTTGTTCTGGCGACTGGTCCGACCTGCTTCACGCGGCAAGAAGTTTTTTGGTCATTTTTCTGTTCACGTATCTTTTGCCGCTTTGTGATGGGAGCCGTCGTGTTTCCTCTCCGTCCTTGGTCAGGCGTCAGATCTGGCCAAGCGGAGGTAGGATCTGACCCGGGGACGAGTGCAAGGCATTTTGATGCATCATGTATTCGTGTTTACGCCCGACGAAAGAATTGTGTGGCGTGGTTAGTTTTGTCCCTTGGCGACACGCGTCGGCATCGGGAATGAGCCCTGCGCACTGTGTGGGCGCGCACGCTGCCGTGGGGTGGTCACCTAGAAGGCTAGAAGCCTAGAACCGGTGCGATGAAGCCTAGAACCGGTGCGATGGAGATGGAGAATGGGCGTGACCACTGTGATGGTCAATGTGTACATGGCTCTATACATGGCTCGCGGCGACGGTCCTAGCGTCAGCGCTACGTCAGTTTAGACGCCTGTTGTCCACAACGATCCTCCACGTCATCTGTAGACAGCGGTAAAAACACCCCATGCAATAGACCGTCCTTTCATACTATTCCCTCCGTAAACTAATATAAGAGCGTTTAGGTCACTATTTTAGTAATCTAAATGCTTCTATATAAGTTTACAGAGGGAGTACTCCCTAAAATTAGGAAATATATTAATTAGTCTACTAAGTTAAATCCCATCCACCTCCGGCCGACCCCACTCTATACAAAAGGGCAGCTGCCATTTTCTACAGACGCACTCGATACAACGCTGGAAAGGCCGTCCGTAGCGAGCGATTTTCAGGTGCTGCAGATCGGAGAAATGCTGTATAGCCGGACGTTGGAGAGCGATATGTAACATACTTGTGACTATATGCGTATTAGTTAAAAGTGCATATGCTCCCATGTGCCAAAATGAATTTCCGAACGCACATGCAGTAAAAATAAACTGTTGCTAAAAGAGAAGCTCAAAACATATTTAGTCTTCATCCAGACACGAAGGGGCACGTTTTGGTTTCTGTTGAGGGTAAGCCTTCTTGGTTAGTTCTATTTCAACTCAAAAAGGGATGTCCGAAAGTGCTGATCTGAACTAGAACAGTCGAGGGCGGTTTCACTAAGCTCAAAACATATTAGTCTTAATCCAGACACGAAGGTTGAGTTCTAGCCCTACTCACTAGCATGATAGAACAACCACATCAAAGTCAGCAGAACAAAGCCATAATAGAACACCGGCTTAACGATATTATTACAGATCCCTAAGCTCAGTCACCACAGCGACCTTATTTTGGGGAGCTCTTCTAGGGGAAATGGCTAGTGTGACAGGTCCCCCAGGGCTCTAGTCTCCCATCTTCCATCCTAGGACGAAATCTGCTCTAGTAATATCAATTCTGGAGATGCTCCAGAATGAGACGATTTCCAGTGTAAGGCAAGTGTGCGTCCTGAAATAAATAGAAACATGCAAGAGTATTATTCTCTAGTGTGATTCTAAACATTCGATACTTTACATGGTAAATACCAAAAGAGAAAACCTCAAGTAGCACTCTTTAGCCAGAACATTAAGCAGCTCTTACACAAAGCATAGTGTGCATGCAAAAAATAAAATAAAAACTTCATACAAAAGAAACATCTATTTATTTTGCGGCAATTACTTGGTCTTGTGGAGTACTAAGATTGTGCACTTAATCAACAATCATGAACAGGTGCTTCACAAGGCAGTGTCGCTCATCATGCAGTGCAAGGCTCTTCTCTCCGCTAAGTGGAGGAGGGCGGCAATGGTTATGATAGCTAATATTCAAATTCTGGCATGTTCTGCAACGACTGGTGAAGTGGGGGGTCGACAAGGCGTAGGACAGCTTCCCTGTGGTTCCATCCCAGTGCACGATCTATGTAATGTTTTTTTTTACCTATGAAACCGTAGGGGAAGCCCCTATGGTATATTTTCTACTCCCTCCGTCCCATAATGTAAGACGTTTTTTGGCTCTAGTGTAGTGTCAAAAAACGTCTTACATTATGGGACGGAGGGAGTATTATATTATCAGCAGCTAGGATATACAAGGGGGGTTGAGGGTAGGTATCCTAAATGTTTACATGTTAGAGAAGCCAAAGAGAAAGGAAAACAAACAAAAGGCTAAACTTACAAAGCCCTCTCCAAATTGAAAAGTTCTCAACCAAGCCAAAAAAGGGTCTCTGTTCTTATCTTTCACCCTGAAGGAAATGAGGTGGAGGTCCTTCTTGAAAAGAACTTTCCACTAAGTTAAAGAAGGTGGCTGCCCTTCTAAAATCCATTCCTCTGTCCCAGATGTTCCAAAGAGCAGCACTAATGACTTCAACAAACCAAGGCTTCTGAAACTGAGACCTAGCAAGCCTGATCGTCGCCAAAAAATTCAAATGAGCAGCTAAATAGATATTGAGGTCGCTCCAACAAGCCCTGGCAAAAGCACAATTGAAAAACAAATGTGCCCTGCCTTCCCTAGTGGCTGAAGAGCACAAAACACAGTTAACTCTGGACTCAATGTGCCAGTGCCCGCCTTTCCATCATGTCCCTGGTGTTTAGTTGATCAACAAGTATGTGCAGAAACAGCACGGATTATTATTATTTAGATTTATGGGAGGGCATCAATAATGTACTGATATTTGTGAGTTGATCCCATAGAGCCAGCAAACTATCTAATTTTCAGCAAACCGGCGTGGAAGGAATAACAATAGAAAGATAAGGGCATGGGCAGATATTTAAATGAGCAACAGACTAAGTAATATGTACCTGTTATTCCCAGGTTCTTTTTCTTTGACGTCAAACTTCCCACTTCGTTCTCTTCACACACACATGAAACTTGAATTTCACAGTCCTGTAACGTAATTTTTCTCAACATTTCCTTCCAAGACGAAGGTATAACATAGTACTCATGAAACATAAGTCCCTTTGACCTGCAGGAAGAAAGCAAACATGTGGTTAAGGCTATTAGAACAATACAAGTGGCACATGCCGCTGTCAGCGTGGTGGAAAGAAACCACATATGGAAGGAACCTACCACTCAAAATGGTGGCAATATGTCGTCAGATGATCAGCCAGGGTGAAGGGCCGCACAGAGGGCCGAACCCTCTCCTTCAGGTCATGTATGAGGGCATACGTTGATGTCCGCTCGAATGTCCCGCTGCTTAGAGAATACACTACACCAGGGTCGAAGTTGGGCAGCGAGAAGTAGATGGAATTGCTGCTGATAGAAGGGAGTTTCGTGGCGGAGACACATAGGCATCGGTCTTTGCTAAGGAAGAGCGCCCGGTCACCTAGGCTACTCAACAGAACCAGTCCTCTTTGGTTTATATTCACCAGGAAGAGGGCAAAGGCGAATGGCTGCCACCCCTTCTTGCTCTGGCTAACACGACGATGCTGGACAGCAAGGAGCATGTATTCTCTGAATTCCACAAGGTAGTAGTAACAAAATGCAGGGCAACCAAACAAGCTGGGAATACGAGCAACCACTGGGTGCTGTGGGAATAGAGGGTACACCTGCACAATCTCCCCTGTCCCCTTTCTGATGCCAAACAGTCTGCCTCGGAATGGTAAGGCAGTCCAAAGCTCAAGACCTTGGTGTATGACAGACCAATGTGGCTTCCCAGGTTCAGCGTAGACCACCACTGGCACAACCGAGAACCAGGCAACGACAGCAATCGAGGCATGGGACCGGCAGACTGCGGCTTTCATCCAAACCAAATGGTGGAAGATGGGCGCAAGGGGAGGGAGGTCAATGAAGACACGGGTGAATGGATGCAGGACACGGACAGCGGTGGTGCCCTTGTTGAGCAGGATGAGGAGGCCATCAGTGAAGCCGACGATCCGGTGGTTCTGGAGCTCGGACAGACGGACATGGAGGCGCCTGCTGGTGGACGTGTGGAAGAGGGTGATCTCGCAGGCATCAGCTGGGCGTACGCCATCGCCGTCACAGAGGGCGACCCAGCCGCGAGGACGGAAGCGGGTTTCCTGCAGCGTGAGATCGCAGGGGCTGGTGGTGAAGGCACGCCAGTGCGAGCACACAGCGCGGAAGCACATGTAATCCGTCACGTCCTCCGCCAGCAGTTGCTCGGCGATGATGCGGGTGATGTCCGGAGGGAGGGAGGACCAGTCGGTCGCCTGGGAAGGCTCCCCGGCGGCCTCTGGGCGCTTGCGGGCGGTGAGAGCGGCAAAGGAGCAAGCTTTACGCTTCAGTCCTGCGCTCGCCATCGCTCCTGGTCTCCGCCGATGCAAAGACAAAAAGGTCGGGCCTTTCCCTGCGAACCAATCTAAATATACTACTAGAATCCTTGTTGGAACTAGACTCGGATCCGTAAGAAACAGAATCAATTGCGCCCCTCCGTCCTCTCTTATGTAGCACTCTACATCTAAGGGGCGGATCTAGATGGCATGATGACGGGTCTGCACCGGTGCACTCGAAATTTGTGGAGGTACTGTCGATTTGGGTAATCACTGGATGGCGAAAATCTCATACCTCGTAAACAAATCAAAGTCCAAGAACGGACAGGACAGCAAGGAAACGGGAACGGCGGCGATGTTCGGCGACGCCGCACGAGGAGGGATTGTGCCGTAGGGAGAGGGCGGGGGGCGTTGTTGGGGCGTTGATCCGAAGCTAAGTCACGGCGGCAGCTCTAGGGCTGCTAGAGGGGAGAATTTGGAACCGCATCAGACTGGAGTTGGGAGTTGTCACAGGTACCGGACGAGCTCCGCGGGGGATGAGGGCGGGGGGCGTTGCTGGGGCGTTGATCCGAAGTTAGAGCAACTCCAAGGCAGGACCCAAACAGACACGAATTTTGTCTGCTTTTTGTCCGTTTGGGTCTCCTGTCCGCCAAGCGGACATGGGACGGACACGGTGTACACCCGACGCGAGAACATAACAGCGGACAGAGCGGACAACAGCTACACTAGGCGCCCCGCCTTCTCCGTGCCAGCCGGAACCTTCTCCCGCCGCCCCTCCTCTCCCCCTCGCGTCGTCGTGCCATTCCGCTCCCCCTTGCGCCGTTGGGCCCTGTTGCTCCCCCTCGCACTGCTGCGCCTGAGGGAGTCCTGGATTAGGGGGTGTTTGAATAGCCGGACTATGACCTTTGGCCGGACTCCTGGACTATGAAGATACAAGATTAAAGACTTCGTCCCGTGTCCGGATAGGACTTTCCTTGGCGTGGAAGGCAAGCTTGGCGATACGGATATGTAGATCTCCTACTATTGTAACCGACTCTGTGTAACCCTAGCCCTCTCCGGTGTCTATATAAACTGGAGGGTTTTAGTCCGTAGGACGAACAACAATCATACCATAGGCTAGCTTCTAGGGGTTAGCCTCTCTGATCTCGTGGTAGATCTACTTTTGTACTACCCATATCATCAATATTAATCAAGCAGGAGTAGGGTTTTACCTCCATCGAGAGGGCCCGAACTTGGGTAAAAACATCGTGTCCCTTGTCTCCTGTTACCATCCGCCTAGACGCACAGTTCGGGACCCCCTACCCGAGATCCGCCGGTTTTGACACCGACATTGGTGCTTTCATTGAGAGTTCCTCTGTGTCGTTGCGTTTAGGCCCGATGGCTCCTCCGATCATCAACAGCGATGCGGTCCAGGGTGAGACTTTTCTCCCCGGACAGATCTTTGTATTTGGCGGCTTTGCACTGCGGGCCAATTTGCTTGGCCATCTGGAGCAGATCGAAAGCTACGCCCCTGGCCATCAGGTCAGATTTGGAAGCTTGAACTACACGGCTGATATCCGCGGAGACTTGATCTTCGACGGATTCGAGCCACAGCCGGGCGCGCCGCACTGTCACGAAGGGCATGATCTAGCTCTGCTGCCGGACAGTGCCTTGGAGGCCGCACCCATGTCCGCTCCGACCCTTAGCTCGGAGCCGACTGCGCCAATCGAGGACGGGTGGTTGGACACCGCCTCGGGGGCTGCAATCTCTACGGTGATCGAGCCGAACACCATCCCTATTCTCTGTGAAGCCCGTGGCTCCAAGGTGCCGGACTCTTCTCCGGACTCCAAACCCTCCGCGCCCCTGCCAGTCGAATCCAATTGGGCGCCGATCATGGAGTTCACCGCCGCGGACATCTTTCAGCACTCGCCCTTTGGCGACATTCTGAACTCACTAAAGTCTCTCTCTTTATCAGGGGAGTCCTGGCCGGACTATGGTCAACAAGGTTGGGATGCGGATGACGAAGAAATTTAAAACCCACCCACCACCCACTTCGTAGCCACTGTCGATGATTTAACCGACATGCTCGACTTCGACTCCGAAGACATCGACGGTGTGGACGACGATGTAGGAGACGAACAGGAACCAGCGCCTATAGGGCACTGGAAAGCCACCTCGTCATATGACATATACATGGTGGACACCCCAAAAGAAGGCAATAGCGATGGAACAACGGAGGATGACCCCTCCAAGAAGCAGCCTAAACGCCGGTGTCAGCGGCGCCGCTCTAAATCCCGCCAAAGCAAAAACGGTGATTCCGGCACGGGAGATAATAACACCCACGGACAGTGCCGAAGACAACCACCTCCAGCAGGATTCTGCACAGGAGGACGGAGAAGCCAGCCCTCATGAGAGAGCGGCAGACAAAGAGATGGAGGACGATAATTACATGCCTCCCTCCGAAGATGAGGCAAGCCTCGACGACGACGAATTTGTCGTGCAAGAGGATCGCATGGAACAAGAGTGTTTCAAACACAGACTTATGGCCACGGCGAGCAGCCTCAAGAAAAAACAGCAACAGCTTAGAGCTGACCAAGACTTGCTAGCCGATAGATGGACTGAAGTCCTTGCGGCCGAAGAGTACAAACTCGAACGCCCCTCCAAGAGCTACCCCAAGCGCAGGCTGCTACCCCGGTTAGAGGAGGAAGCACTGATGGAGTCATGTACCTAGGGTAGGGTCACAGACCTGATCTAAGTACCCTGCCCAAGGACACCCTTAGAAGAGATCACCTTCCAGTCGACCTACGAGGGACTCACTCGACTGACTTGAAGGACTCGACCACGAAGACTCACTCGACCACCAGAAGGTCAAGAGGCACTCTGCACTGCAACGGTCTGTAATTAAGTAGACTTTATGATAGTAAAGACACTTTATGTGGGGCGTTACCAGTAACGTCCCGGACTTAATGTACCTTAAACCCTTCATTACATGGGTTGGCTGGGGTCCTGGCGCACTCTATATAAGCCACCCCCCTCCACAGGCAGAGGGGTTCGGCACCCTGTAATCCATATACACATAATCCACTCGACCGCCTCCGGGCTCCGAGACGTAGGGCTTTTACTTCCTCCGAGAAGGGCCTGAACTCGTACATCTCTTGTGTTTACAACCTCTCCATAGCTAGGACCTTGCCTCTCCATACCTACCCCCCACTCTACTGTCAGATTTAGATCCACGACAGTTGGCGCCCACCGTGGGCCCGGTGTTTTAGCGATTTTGTGGAGAAGTTGCGATTCTTCCGAGTACTTTCATCATGGTAGCTGCTGGAGTTTTGGTCGAGGGTCGAGAGATTCGTCTCGGTGCTCTCACCTCGTCGCCGACGACTCCGCCTGGCTCCAGGAGGCTCCACTCGACGTCGATGCGCTCCTCGTCCGCGGTGCGACGCATTTTCGCGCATGTGTCCGCGGCGTTCTGCTGCGGCAACCGTCGACCCCATATCGGTCGACTCCCCTATCGACCACCCTCCCGGTCTCCCGCCAGCACAAGCGCTCGGGTCGGTCGAGGCTTCAGCGGTGGGTGAGACACGCGGTGGCTCGCCAGACGGCCACCACCCAAGTTGCGGCAATCGAGCCCGAGGAATCTCTCTACGGCCTGTTCGATCTGTCGACTGGCTCCGTAGAGACTGCATCCGAATGCGATAGCAGTGATCCAGCGGCAGAAATCCTGATGGTCGACGGGCCTCGCAGCCCCCCTGGCTTCGCCCGTGATGGTGGGGCAGGCGACGGAGGCGACCCCGCACGAGACCACGAAGAGTACCAGCCCGAGCCACTTGACTCTCTGCAAAGAGAAGAACTTCGCCGCAGGAACATGGATGCCCTGCATACTCCCATCGCAGGAGAAACCCCCGAGGCTCGCGCCTTGGAGGAGGCACGTTTGGCCAATTTGGCCGAACGCGCTCGCCTGGAGAATCTTCAGCGAGCACTCGACGAGCGCGCGCGGCAACGAGTTCCCGACGCCAATCGACGTCAACTCTTCCCGCCGACTCAGGTATATCGAACCCCAATCCAGAATTTAGCAGCTGCGACCCGTATAGCAGAGTCCATCCAGCCCTCTCAGTCGGAAGCTGGCAGAGGCTTGATGCAGATCAGGGATCTGCTCCGGGCAGCAGGAGATCAGAATTCAGCCGTGTCGCAGTCGCGCAACAGAATTCACAGTCGATCCGTCGCTGTGAATACGGTTCAGTCGGCTCACAGTCCCAGATCGCCTCCGCGGCGTGAAGGGCGCGAGAATCGGCGAGACCAATATGGAGACCGACACGACCGAGATGATAGGCGTCGAGTGCCCACTTCCCCTCCGAGGGATGGGTCTTACGCTCCTCGGCAGCAAGATGACAGACGTCAGCTCAGTGCGGGGCGAAGAGTTCCAGTCGACCCCAGAGAACCAGGCTTCGACGCGCGATCCATTATCGTGCAAGGCTTGGTCGACCGGAACAGAGCCCATCGAGGTGGACTCGATAGAGATGCGCCCACGAGCAGTCGAGTGCACGTTTCTGGTCCAGAATGTTTCAGCAGAGCTATCAGAGCCGCAGTGATTCCTCCCAATTTCAGGTTGGCAACATGAGTCAGCAAGTTCACCGGTGAGTCTAAGCCTGAAACTTGGCTTGAGGACTACCGAGTGGCGGTTCAGATTGGTGGTGGGAATGACGAGGTGGCCATGAAGCATTTGCCCCTCATGTTGGAAGGTTCTGCCAGAGCGTGGTTGAATCAGTTACCTCCTAGCAGCATTTACACTTGGGAAGATCTGTCCCGAGTGTTCGTCAGAATGTTTGAAGGAACTTGCAAGTGACTGGCTGGATTGACGGAGCTGCAAGTCTGCGTGCAGAAGACCAATGAGACTCTCAGGGAGTATATTCAGAGATGGATCACTTTGCACCATACTGTGGAGAATGTGTCTGATCATCAGGCAGTCTGCGCCTTCAAGGATGGTGTCAAGAACAGAGAATTGAGTTTGAAATTTGGTCGAACCGGAGACATGACCTTGAGTCGGATGATGGAAATTGCTACCAAGTATGCCAACGACGAAGAAGAAGACCGACTTCGAAGCGGCAAGCACAAGCCGAGCCAGTCGGAGAAGGGAAACACCAGTCGGAAACAGGAGCGGAAGGCTGAACCGGCAGCTCCTGGAGAGGCTCTGGCCGTGACTCACGGAAAGTTTAAACGGAAACCAAAAGGATCCTGGAACCCTAAGAAGGTAAAGGATAAAGAAGGGAACGACGTGATGGATATGCCGTGTCACATCCACACGAAGAAAGACGAAGAGGGGAATAACATTTACCCAAAGCATACCACTCGCCAATGTCGACTCCTGATCCAGCAGTTTCAAGGAAAACAGTCTAAAGACAAGGAAAAGGAGTCAGACAAGGCCGAAGACAAGGAGGACAGTGAGGAAGGATATCCGCATGTCAACTCCACTCTGATGATCTTTGCAGATGTGGAAAGCAAGAGTCGATTGAAAGTCATTAACCGCGAGGTGAACATGGTTACCCCAACAAAAGCAAATTATCTGAGATGGTCCCAAACACCCATCACATTCGACCAATCTGATCACCCGACTCATATTGCCACCCCTGGGAAGCAAGCTTTGGTGGTCGATCCAGTTGTCGAAGGCACTCGACTGACAAAAGTGCTGATGGATGGTGGTAGCGGGCTGAATTTGTTGTATGCAGACACACTAAAAGGAATGGGCATTCCGATGTCCCGACTAAGCACCAGTAACATGAGCTTTCATGGAGTTATACCAGGGAAGAAAGCCGAGTCACTCGGCCAAATAGCTCTGGACGTGGTGTTTGGTGATTCGAAACATTTTCGCAAAGAGAAGTTGACGTTTGAGGTCGTGGATTTTCAGAGTGCATATCATGCCATTTTGGGGAGACCAGCTTATGCACGGTTCATGGCTCGACCATGTTACGTGTACCTCAAATTGAAGATGCCCGGCCCCAAAGGAGTGATCACTGTCATCGGTGATCGGAAAAAGGCAGAAGAGTGCTTTCAGAAGGGCTCAAAGATTGCTGATTCCCAGGTGACAGCGGTCGAGTTTGAAGAATACAAGCAAAACGCAGATCCGAGTGATTTGCTGCGATCCAAGAAACCCGTCACAGAATCTGCATTTCAGTCGTCCGGTGAGACGAAGCCTGTTCACATTCACCCGACCGACCCCGATGCAGCCCCGACCCACATCTCCACAACACTTGACCCGAAATAGGAAGAAGCGCTCATCCAGTTCCTCCGTGAGAACTGGGACATTTTTGCATGGAAGCCCGCTGACATGCCAGGTGTTCCCAGGGGACTGGCTGAGCATCGCCTAAGAGTCGACTCATCAGCAAAACCAGTCAAAGAGCATCTTCGGTGGTCCGCCGTCCAGAAGAGAAAAGCCATTGGTGAGGAAGTGGCTCGACTGTTGGCGGCAGGATTTATCCGAGAGATATACCACTCCGAATGGCTCGCTAATGTCGTCATGGTTCCTAAGAAGGACAAATCGCTCCGAATGTGCATTGATTTCAAGCACATCAACCGGGCCTGCCCGAAAGATCATTTTCCTCTCCCTCGCATAGATCAAATTGTTGACTCGACCGCGGGATGCGAGAGATTGTCTTTTCTAGACGCCTACTCCGGGTACCACCAGATCCGTCTGTACGGACCCGACGAGGTAAAAACAGCTTTCATCACTCCATTCGGGTGCTTCTGCTATATCACCATGCCATTCGGCCTCAAGAATGCCGGAGCCACATTTATGCGAATGATTCAGAAGTGTCTACTCACTCAAATCAGTCGGAATGTGGAAGGTATATGGATGATATCGTCGTCAAGTCACGAAAAGGTTCCGACCTGCTCGCTGACCTCGCCGAAACATTTGCCAACCTCAGAAGGTATGATATCAAGCTCAATCCATCAAAGTGCACATTCGGAGTTCCTGGTGGCAAGTTACTCGGTTTTCTCGTTTCCGAGCGAGGGATCGACGCTAATCCAGAAAAGATCGGCACTATTCTCCGAATGAAACGCTCTGTGCGAGTGCACGATGTCCAGAAGCTTACTGGATGCTTGGCCGCATTAAGCCGATTCATCTTACGACTCGGTGAAAAGGCATTGCCTCTTTACCGACTAATGAAGAAGGCAGACAAGTTCGAGTGGACTCCAGAAGCTGATGCAGCGTTTGCCGAGCTAAAAGCTCTGCTCTCCACCCAGCCGGTGCTTGCTGCTCCAATCAGCAAAGAGCCTCTGTTGCTTTATATCGCAGCCACATGACAAGTCGTCAGTACAGTGCTTATGGTCGAGCGGGAAGAAGAAGGAAAAGCTTTCAAACTTCAGCGCCCAGTGTATTATTTGTCTGAAGTCTTGACTCCATCCAAGCAGAGATATCCTCATTATCAGAAGCTTGTGTATGGAATATACATGACCACAAAGAAGGTTGCTCATTATTTCTCTGATCATTCCATCACAGTCGTCAGCGACACTCCACTATCAGAGATTTTGCACAATAGAGATGCAACTGGTCGAGTGGCGAAATGGGCGATTGAACTTCTTCCCCTTGATATCAAGTTTGAAGCAAAGAAAGCCATTAAGTCCCAGGCGATAGCAGATTTCCTCGCCGAGTGGATTGAACAGCAGCAGCCGACTGAAGTTCACTCAGAGCATTGGACCATGTTTTTTGATGGCTCTAAGATGTTGAATGGTTCCGGTGCTGGGGTTGTCCTGGTTTCCCCAGAGGAGATAAGCTCAGATATGTGCTCCAGATTCACTTTGATTCCTCCAACAATGAGGCAGAGTATGAGGCCCTCTTATACGGATTGCGCATGGCCATTTCACTCGGCATCCGTCGCCTGATGGTCTATGGCGATTCAGATTTAGTGGTCAACCAAGTGATGAAGGAGTGGGACATGAGAAGCCCAGCCATGACTGGATACTGCAGTGCAGTGAGGAAGCTGGAAAAGAAGTTCGAGGGGTTGGAGCTCCATCATATACCCCGACTGAAAAATCAAGCAGCTGATGATCTAGCAAAGATAGGTTCCAAGAGAGGAGCCATTCCGAGTGGTGTGTTCTTGGAGCATATACACACTCCGTCAGTCAAAGAAGATCCTTTCACCGAAGAAGCTCCACAGCCCAAGAGTGCCACAGATCCGACTGAGGTTGAAGTCCCAGCAGTGGTCGACTTGGTCATGGAGGTCTTGGTGGTCATTCCCGACTGGACAGTTCCGTATATCGCGTATATCCTGAGAAAAGAGCTTCCGGAGGAGGAGGAAGAGGCTCGACAGATCGTCCGTCGATCTAAAGCCTTTACCGTAATCAAAGGACAGTTATATAGAGAAAGCGCGACTGGAGTTGGTCAGAAGTGCATAACACCAGAAGAAGGTCGAATCATCCTTAATGATATCCACTCGGGGACCTGTGGTCATCATGCGTCCTCTCGGACCATCGTGGCCAAAGCATACCGAGCCGGATTTTACTGGCCAAAGGCGAATGAGATGGCAAAGGAAATAGTGGATAAGTGCGAAGGATGTCAGTTCTACTCGAATATGTCGCACAAGCTTGCATCAGCTCTGAAGACCATTCCACTCGTCTGGCCTTTCGCAGTATGGGGGTTGGACATGGTCGGTCCTTTGAGAACAGGTCGAAGTGGCTTCACGCATGTACTGGTGGCAGTCGACAAGTTCACCAAGTGGATTGAGGCTAAACCAATCAAGAACCTTGACGTCGGTACTGTTGTTAGCTTCATCAGGGAACTGATATTCAGATATGGAGTCCCGCACAGCATCATTACGGATAATGGGTCGAACTTTGACTCGGAGGAATTCAGGGATTTCTGCAACTCTCAAGGCACACGAGTCGCCTACGCTTCAGTCGCCCATCCGCAGACGAATGGACAAGCAGAGCGAGCCAATGGCCTGATTCTCAAGGGATTGAAACCCCGACTGATGCGTGATCTCAAGCATGCAGCTGGAGCATGGGTCGACGAACTTCCCTCGGTGCTTTGGGGACTGCGGACCACACCTAATCGATCGACCGGAAGAACTCCATTCTTCTTGATCTACGGAGCTGAAGCAGTCTTGCCGAGTGATCTTCTCCACAATGCTCCTCGAGTTGAGATCTACAACGAAGCAGAAGCTGAACAAGCGCGGCAGGACGCAGTCGACCTTTTAGAGGAAGAAAGGGAGATGGCTCTGATCCGATCGACCATCTACCAACAAGATTTGCGTCGTTTCCACGCCAGAAATGTGAGGGGTCGAGCCTTCCAGGAAGGAGATTTAGTTCTCCGAGTGGATCATAAGAAACATCACAAGCTTGCTCCTTCTTGGGAAGGACCCTTCATCGTCACCAAAGTTCTCCACAACGGGGCGTACCGTCTTTACAACGTCGAACGTAATATCGACGAGCCCGAGCTTGGAACGCGGAACTACTCCGCCCATTTTACACTTAAGTTTATCACTCGGATGAGTTGCAATAAAGTACTCCTATAGTTCATGGATTTCAAAATAATAGTGTCATAGTTCCTCCATAATTTTTGTCACTTTTTATGTTGTCCAATAAAATTTTCCCCTCAGTGGGTGACTTAGCCGCGAATCCGTTTCGCCTAAGTTTGTAAAAATCCTTACCGAGTGGTGAGCCAGACTCCCACTCGGAGGCTTAGCTGCGAATCCGTTTCGCCTAAGATTAAATAAAATCCTACCGAGTGGTAAGCCAGACTTCCACTCGGGGGCTTAGCTGCAATCCAAGTACTCACCTAAGTTATAAAAATCCTACCGAGTGGTAAGCCAGACTTCCACTCGGGGGCTTAGCTGCAGTCCCAAGTACTCGCCTAAGTTCATAAAAATCCTACCGAGTGGTAAGCCAGACTTCCACTCGGAGGCTTAGCTGCAGTCCAAGTACTCGCCTAAGTTATAAAAATCCCACCGAGTGGTAAGCCAGACTTCCACTCGGATGCTTAGCTGCAGTACAAGTACTCGCCTAAGTTATCAAAATCCTACCGAGTGGTAAGCCAGACTTCCACTTGGAGGCTTAGCTGCAGTCCAAGTACTCGCCTAAGTTATAAAATTCCTACCGAGTGGTAAGCCAGACTTCCACTCGGAGGCTTAGCTGCCAGTCCAAGTACTCGCCTAAGTTATAAAATTCCTACCGAGTGGTAAGCCAGACTTCCAACTCGGAGGCTTAGCTGCAGTCCAAGTACTCGCCTAAGTTATAAAAATCCTACCGAGTGGTAAGCCAGACTTCCACTCGGAGGCTTAGCTGCAGTCCAAGTACTCGCCTAAGTTATCAAAATCCTACCGAGTGGTAAGCCAGACTTCCACTCGGAGCTTAGCTGCAATCCAAGTACTCGCCTAAGTTATCAAAATCCTACCGAGTGGTAAGCCAGACTTCCACTCGGGGGCTTAGCTGCAGCCCAGTGCTCGCCTAAGATATAAAAATCCTACCGAGTGAAGAGCAAACCTCTCACTCGGGGCTTAGCTGCAGCCCAGTGCTCGCCTAAGATATAAAAATCCTACCAAGTGAAGAGCAAACCTCTCACTCGGGGGCTTAGCTGCAGCCCAGTGCTCGCCTAAATCCTACCGAGTGAAGAGCAAACCTCTCACTCGGGGGCTTAGCTGCAGCCCAGTGCTCGCCTAAGATATAAAAATCCTACCGAGTGAAGAGCAAACCTCTCACTCGGGGGCTTAGCTGCAGCCCAGTGCTTGCCTAAGATATAAAAATCCTACCGAGTGAAGAGCAAACCTCTCACTTGGGGGCTTAGCTGCAGCCCAGTGCTCGCCTAAGATATAAAAATCCTACCGAGTGAAGAGCAAACCTCTCACTCGGGGGCTTAGCTGCAGCCCAGTGCTCGCCTAAGATATGAAAATCCTACCGAGTGAAGAGCAAACCTCTCACTCGGGGGCTTAGCTGCAGCCCAGTGCTCGCCTAAGATATAAAAATCCTACCGAGTGAAGAGCAAACCCCTCACTCGGGGGCTTAGCTGCAGCCCAGCGCTCACCTAAGTGGATTAAGGAATAAGTCGACTGCAGTGAGCGTCTTGCTTTGAACCTGCAAAAGACATTTCAAGCCAAAAGCAATCATATTCAAACATCAAATTCAAGTTCGGAACGATACCTAAAGGAACCGAAAGTGCTCAGGCGCTAAGCCTATTAAGGTTTATCGGTTACAACTCCACTCGGCATACCGAGGCAAATTTAAAGCGTCGAGCTTAAAAGAAGTTTTTTACCCCTCCTGTGGAGGGCTGGAAGGTGCAACAAACTCATCAAGATCAATTCCATCCGCGATCCGAGTGGCAGCAGCAATGAAAGTTTCCATAAAGGACCTGAAGTCGTGTTTCTTGGTGTTGGCCACCCGGAGGGCCGCCAGCTTGTCTTCTCGCACATCTTTGCAGTGGACTCGGGCCAGACACAGAGCAACATCTGCACCGCACCGAGCCGAGGACTTTTTCCACTCCTGCACTCGACCAGGGACCGTGTTCAAGCGAGCCATCAGCGACTCGAGGTCGTTCTGGAGTGTCTCCCTGGGCCAGAGCGTTGAGTCGATGCGAGATGTGGTGACCTTCAGCCTTGCAAGATAGTCCACGACAGCTGCAACACGGGACTCCAGTCGGAAAACATTCATGGCAACTTCGTCGTTCACCGGAGAATTGACGGGGTCAAGGTTTGGTTCCAGCCGGCTAGTCTCTTCTTCAAAGTCTTGACAAAATTCTGCAAGGGCGATCACCGAGTCAAGGCAATGGTCGAATGGAAAAATCACAGTTGAAAATGATTGTTGAGCGTAAAGGTTTACCTTCAAGCATAAGGAACAGCTTCTTGGCAAGACCACTCAGGAAGGCCTCCAGATCATTTTTCTTCCCAAGAGCAGCTTTCAAATTGGTATTTTCTTGTTCAAGCTTGGTGACTGAAGCTAACTTCTCGTCAGCAAGCTTGATCTTCTCAGCTAGTTCAAGGTCTTTTTTCTGTTGGGCCTCCTTCACCTTACCTGCAAGTTACAGCAAGATCAGATTTTGAAACAAATAAAGGGAAAAGCAGTCATCGAGGTCTCACCAAACATACCTTTGGTCTCCTCCTTTGCCTTCGTCAGATTCTCCTGAGCCAGCTTCAAATCCAGCTCGAGCTGAATGTGCTTGTTTTCCAGCTCAGTATAGTGAGCCGCAAGGTCACATGATCTCTGCGAAGAATCAATCGACTAAATGTCAAAGATAATTCACTTCTGAGTGGAAAAGGAAAAATCATGCGTTTCTAAGACTACAGCCGAATACAAGCATTCGACCGTAGTCTCGGGGACTACACCCAGTGGGTGCACTCAGCGTGCCCCCACTAATCCTATTTAAGACTATAATCGACTGCAAGCAGTCGACCACAGTCTCGGGGACTACACCCAGTGGGTGCACTCAGCGTGCCCCCACCGGTTTGCGAAATCCAGTCGCCATAGTCGAATGACGGAAAGATTGAACTTATAAAGCCTAAGGCCGACTGCCAGCAGTCGACCTTAGCCTTGGGGACTAGACCCAGTGGGTGCACTCAGCGTGCCCCCACCGGTTTGCGAAATCCATTCGCCATAGTCGAATGACGGAAAGACTGAACTTATAAAGCCTAAGGCCGACTGCCAGCAGTCGACCTTAGCCTTGGGGACTACACCCAGTGGGTGCACTCAGCGTGCCCCCACCGGTTTGCGAAATCCATTCGCCATAGTCGAATGATGGAAAGACTGAACTTATAAAGCCTAAGGCCGACTACCAGCAGTCGACCTTAGCCTTGGGGACTACACCCAGCGGGTGCACTCAGCGTGCCCCCGCTAACATGGAGTTTAAATCGACACACCCAGTGGGTGATTACTATAAATTCTGGAAAGAAAAGTTTTTGATAGCATATCCTAACAGAACAAGCGGTGGTCGACTGACCTGAACATTGCTTTGAAGGGCGGAACTGGCGTCGTAAGCTGCCTGGCTCGCATCCCGGATGGTCTTCAACTTCTCCATCATGATCCCTGCCTGGCGTATTGCCTCCTTCGCGGCGCCAGCTTGGTCCTCTGGGACGTGGTGCATCGTGAAGAGGGAGGGCTGCAGAGCACTCATCAGTGGATCTGCGAAGGACACAGTGTGTCGAGTGGTGTTCTCCTCCTCCGCGACCAGAGTCTCGGGCACCGTCACATCCTAGGGCACCCTGCCGGCAGACGCTTTCCTACTCCTTCTGTGCTTCAGCGGTTCCTCATCTTCATCATCATCAGGGAGAGTGATAACAACATTGGATGGAGCTACAGAAAAGAATCAGAATTAGAGATCATGAGTCAGTCGACTAGAAACGGTGTTAAGAGTATAATACCAGGTTTTGAGGTTGCTGCGTCCTCCATCTCATGGTCGTCAGCCCGGGCTGAGGTCTCAGAAGTAGCAACACTGCAACTCCAAAGAATCAGTCGACTAACTCCAGCGCCAACCAGAGATAAAGTTCGCACAAAGCAAGAAGACTTAAGCAGCATGATTACCCTGATATGGTGGGGATGGACACCTTCATCTTCGGCAGGAGCTTGGTCGGCTTTGATGGGGCCTCCCTAGGCTGCTTCGACGCCTTTTCAGTTGGCGCCGGAGAGGTGGTCCGAGGGCGCTTGGTCGACTGTGTAACAGTCGCAACCCCCTTGCCACGTTCAGTCGCAGGGTCATGGACAAGCTTCGACCGCCTTTCCGAGCGCGGTGGTGCGACCTCCTCCTCCTCCTCTTCTTCGTCCTCATCATCATCATCATCATCGTCATCATCATCATCATCATCATCCTCAGCGGCGTCCGAGTCCCACTCCTCCTCCTGGCTCTCGCCCCCGCTCGCTTCTCCCTCCTCAGTCGGAGCCTGTGCTCCATTGGGCATCGAGTACAGCTCAGTGAGGACCTGATAGACATCAAGACAAAGATCAGTCGACCGATCGGCAGAGAAAACAGAAATAAATGTGACAAGAATACAATGGGAAGTGGAGCAGACATACCTTGTTTGGATCACTGTGGTGGTCGAGCGGAGGAATCCTTCTGGCTCCGCGAGGGTTATCCTTGTTCCCAGTAACAGCGGCCATCCACCTTTCCAGAGTGGCATCGTCGACTGCTTCTGGATTGACCCGAGTCTCATCCTCAGTCCCGCGGTACAACCACATGCAATGGCTCCGGAACTGAAGAGGCTAGATACGACGCCTAAGAAAAACCTCCAGGAGATCCATACCTGTCACTCCCTCCCGAACCAACTGAACTACACGCTCCATCAGCATCTTCACATCAGCTTTCTCCTCCGGAATCACCTTCAGAGAGGAGGGCTTGTTCACTCGGCCCATGGTGAACTGAGGGAGTCCACTCGACTGCCCCGTCGTCGGCTGATCCTGGCAGTAGAACCAGGTCGACTGCCAGCCTCTGACTGACTCGGGAAATGTCATGGCTGGGAAGGTGCTCTTGTTCCTCACCTGGATCCCCAGACCCCCACACATTTGGACAACTCGGGTTTTTTCGTCGCCTGGGCTCGCCTTCTTCACGGTCTGAGAGCGACACGTGAATATGTGCTTGAACAAGCCCCAATGCGGTCGACAACCCAGAAAACTCTCACACATGGACACAAACGCGGCAAGATAGGCGATAGAATTCGGGGTGAAGTGGTGGAGTTGCGCTCCAAAGAAGTTCAAGAAACCACGGAAGAAAACGCTCGGCGGCAAAGAAAACCCGCGGTCGACATGGGTAGCCAGAAGCACGCACTCACCCTCTTCCGGCTGGGGCTGCCACTCTTTCCCCGGAAGCCTTGCAGCTCCATGAGGGATCAGGCCCTCGTTGGCCATGTCAAGGAGATCCGTCTCCGTGATGGTCGATTGGATCCAATCTCCCTGGACCCAGCCTTTCGGCAGGCAAGATCTAGACGAAGACCCGCCGCGACTGGTGGATCTCCCCTTCGCCTTCTCCGTCGCCGACGCCTTCTTCGCGCGTTCCAGCGCCGCCATCTTCTCCTTGACCATGGCTGCCGGCGAGACGCGCGAGGAGAAGTTGTGCGGAGGCGAGAGCGAGCGCGTTGGGCGGAGACGAAGGGAGCAGAGAGAGAATGCTGAGGCACTGCTCAAAAAACCCTCGCCGGGCGCGTTTATAAGATCCCTTCCGAGTGGATGACAACTGGGCCCGGTCGATCTAACCATATCCTGAAACAGTTGCGCGGACGTGATACGTGGCGAAAAAAGCGGCGCGGGGATCGAGGCGTCTATGCCCTGTCCCATCCGAGCACCGCGGTCCGCCCCGCTTCGCGCGCTTCCCCAAATTTCGTATCCCGCGGAATCCGCGAACGGCAGATCGGTCTGCCGGACGCGGGATTTCCTGCGATCCGTCGCTCGGAAATCGGCGAAGTCCAAAAGATCACTCGACGAAGGAAAAGAATGGATCGAGTCGACTGAAGAAAAGTTGCTCACTATCAACAAAGAGATTTTTTGGTTCAAAACAACGCACGACCAGTATGCGAAGGCTAATCGGAAACAACATCAACTCCTTCATCACTCAAGCCTCAATCCATTTGGGGGCTAATGATGGAGTCATGTACCTAGGGTAGGGTCATAGACCTGATCTAAGTACCCTGCCCAAGGACACCCTTAGAAGAGATCACCTTCCAGTCGACCTATGAGGGACTCACTCGACTGACTTGAAGGACTCGACCACGAAGAATCACTCGACCACCAGAAGGTCAAGAGGCACTCTGCACTGCAACGGTCTGTAATTAAGTAGACTTTATGATAGTAAAGACACTTTATGTGGGACGTTACCAGTAACGCCCCGGACTTAATGTACCTTAAACCCTTCATTACGTGGGTTGGCTGGGGTCCTGGCGCACTCTATATAAGCCACCCCCCTCCACAGGCAGAGGGGTTCGGCACCCTGTAATCCATATACACATAATCCACTCGACCGCCTCCGGGCTCCGAGACGTAGGGCTTTTACTTCCTCCGAGAAGGGCCTGAACTCGTACATCTCTTGTGTTTACAACCTCTCCATAGCTAGGACCTTGCCTCTCCATACCTACCCCCCACTCTACTGTCAGATTTGGATCCATGACAAGCACCTAAACCTACATCACCAGCGCATGACGCAGCCGATCGGCCACCTCGTGGCCGCAACAGAGAGACCTCTCGGCCCTCCACTCAAGCCGCACCCCGGCGATGCTCAAAAAATACCAAGGCACGGGGAAATGCGCCAGACCTGCGAGATATATTGGAGGACAAGGCAAGGCAAACAAGATCGATCTACGGATCGCATGGGCGCCCCACGGCACGAGACGGTAATCGTCACGCCGGATACAGTAAATCCGGCCGGGCCGAACACAGTAGACAAAGCTCGTTCGAGCTGCGTCGTGATATAGCCTAGTACAGAGGCGCTGCACACCCACTATGCTTCACAGATGAAGTAATGGATCATCAAATCCCCGAGGGTTTCAAACCCATGAACATCGAATCATACGATGGCACAACAGATCCTGCGGTATGGATCGAGGACTATCTCCTTCATATCCACATGGCCCGTGGCGATGATCTACACGCCATCAAATACCTCCCACTCAAGCTTAAAGGACCAGCTTGGCATTGGCTTAACAGCTTGCCAGCAGACTCAATTGGTTGTTGGGAGGACCTGGAAGCCGCATTCCTCGACAATTTCCAGGGCACCTATGTGCGACCACCAGACGCCGATGACCTAAGCCACATAATTCAGCAGCCAGAGGAATCGGCCAGACAATTCTGGACTCGGTTCCTGACCAAGAAAAATCAGATCGTCGACTGTCCGGATGCAGAGGCCCTAGCGGCCTTCAAACATAATATCCGTAACGAATGGCTTGCCCGGCACCTAGGACAGGAAAAGCCGAAATCCATGGCCGCCCTCACGACACTCATGACCCGCTTTTGCGCGGGAGAAGACAGCTGGCTAGCTCATAGTAATAACATGACCGAGAGCCCTGGTAATTCGGATACCAAGGACAACAATGGCAGGTCACGTCGTAACAAGCACAAGCACCGCATTAACAGCGACAGTGCTGAGGATACGGCAGTTAACGCCTGATTCAGAGGCTCTAAACCCGGTCAGCGGAAAAAGCCATTCAAGAGAAATACTCCGGGCCCGTCCAGTTTGGACCGAATACTCGATCGCTCGTGCCAGATACATGGCAACCCCAAAAGGCCAGCCAATCACACCAATAGGGATTGTTGGGTGTTCAAGCAGGCAGGCAAGCTACATGCCGAAAACAGAGACAAGGGGCTGCATAGCGATGATGAGGAGGAGCCCCGGCCGCTGAACAATAATGGACAGAAGGGTTTCCCCCCCACAAGTGCGGACGGTGAACATGATATACGCAACCCACATTCCCAAGCGGGAGCGGAAGCGTGCACTCAGGGACGTATATGCGTTAGAGCCAATCGCCCCAAAGTTCAACCCATGGTCCTCCCGCCCGATCACTTTTGATCGAAGGGACCACCCCACTAGCATCCGTCATGGCGGATTCGCCGCATTGGTTCTTGACCCAATCATTGACGGATTTCACCTCACTAGAGTCCTTATGGACGGCGGCAGCAGCCTGAACCTGCTTTATCAGGATACAGTGCGGAAAATGGGCATAAATCCCTCAAGGATTAAACCCACAAAAACAACCTTTAAAAGCGTCATACCAGGTGTAGAGGCCAACTGTACTGGCTCAGTTACACTCGAAGTGGTCTTCGGATCCCCGGATAATTTCCGAAGCGAGGAGTTAATCTACGACATAGTCCCGCTCCGCAGTGGCTATCACGCACTGCTCGGACGAACCGCATTTGCAACATTCAATGCGGTGCCGCACTACGCATACCTCAAGCTCAAGATGCCAGGCCCTTGAGGAGTCATTACGGTCAATGGAAACACCGAACGCTCTCTCCGAACGGAGGAGCATACGGCGGCTCTTGCAGTGGAAGTACAAAGCAGCCTCTCAAGGCAATTCTCCAGTCCGGCCATTAAACGTCCGGACACCGTCAAGCGCGCCCGGAGTAACCTACAACAAGACCGCCTGGCACGTTCCGAGCAAGCGTAGCAATGCGGCCCCAACCCCAGCCCTCACGAACTTGTGAAACCAGTGTTGCGCGTACATAACTACGCTCTGGAAATACCATGGGCAAAGGTGGAGGGGCACCATCACGGCATGCCCGACACACGGCTTAAACCGCAGTAGGGGCTGCCGACTTCTTCATTTTCTCTTACTTTCAGGACTCCATCATACAGAAGGCCTATTCGGCAGTACAATCGCCGAACGAACGATGCAACAACCAAGGAGGCAGGAAGCTACGCCGAATTCTCAGGTGGTCTCTATAACGAGCAACATACCTGTCTTACATATCATCTCGCAGCTCGCCCCTGGAGGGGGACATGTCAAATAGTCCCATCCCTTGCTTATCGCACTATTTGTATCGTTCTGCTTTTACAGCAGCACTTTAAAATAAACAATGCTTAGCTTCAGCTTATTACTGCATTCTCTATTCATTTCTTTTTTAAATATATATGTTCAGTTATGACATTTAAGCACCCGTACACTTTGGTACGGCCAATACGCCAGGGGCTCAAGCACCCCATAACACGGCGTGAAAAGTCCAAACACTTTCACAAGTGCGGCCCTCCGATCTTATAGCATTATATGCATCAGCTCCGAATCATGTCTTTGGTCAATAGTTGGGTTTGCCCGGCTCCCATGCTTTGGTACCTTACGTTCTGCTATATCGGCTAAGGTAGCGCTGGGAGAACTATTGCGATTGTGCCCCAGTTGAGCTGGGCCTAAGCACCTCAGTAGAGAAAGCTAAAACTGACTGTCATGATAGGGCGAGAGCTGGTCGCTGTTCGGGAAGGTTTCGAGTCCTTAAAGACTTATGCCGCTTAGAGCGAGGAGCCGGCTTTGTACGGCCTAGGCGTGTATCGCGCCCCGAACTCGGTCTTCCGAATACTAGGGGCTTCGCCGAAATTTAAAATTATAGAATTATATGGCTAAGTGAGAGTGATAACGCATTATAGTTCGATTGCCTTGTTCGTTGTGCTGAGCGCCTCCCTCGAAGGACCCAAGAATGGGAAAAAGAGTGCTCAAGTTTATCCCAAACACCCCAGCACTCGTGGCATGGGGGCAGAAGCCGACGACTCGCCATCTCTCAAATTTGATAAACGGCCGCATAGAAGGTAATATTTTAAATTAAACAAGCGTTGTATAGCGCATATGAACAAGTTTTCAGCACACAGGACAAAACGAGCAAGTTTCACTAAAAAATTACATATTTTGAACATTCGTCCGCCATAAGGCGGGCGCCCTTCAAGACGCCCTCATAGTACATCTCGGGGTGGCGATGCTCCTTGCCCGGCGGTGGCCCGTACTTCACAAGCTTCTCCGCATCCAGCTTGCCCCAGTGCACCTTAGCACGGGCAAGCGCCCTATGGGCACCTTCGATGCGGATGGAGGGCTTGATGACTTCGAGTCTTGGACAGGCCTCCACCAGCCGCCTCACCAGCCCGAAGTAGCTCCCAGGCAGAGCCTCTCCAGGCCACAGCCGAACTATGAGGCCCTTCATGGCCTGTTCGGCCACCTTGTGGAGCTCGACCAGTTGCTTCAGTTGGTCGCTCAAGGGCACAGGGTGTCCGGCCTCAGCATACTGAGACCAGAACACCTTCTCCGTCGAGCTTCCCTCCTCGGCTCGGTAGAAGGCGGCGGCATCTGACACGCTGCAGGGCAAATCTGCGAATGCTCCTGGAGAGCTCCGGATTCGGGTAAGTAACAAGTAACTCACTTTCATGTGCTTGCTTTGCATAAAAAATGCCTTACCTGCCGCTATCTTCTTCATCGCCTCCACCTCCTGGAGGGCCTTCTGGGCTTCGGCCTTGGCAGACTTGGCATTTTCAATGGCCGCCGCGAGCTCGGACTCTCGCGTCTTCGAGTCAAGCTCCAAACTCTCATGTTTCCTCATGAGAGCCTGGAGCTCTCGCCGCACCTCGCCAACCTGCGCCTCATGCTTCTCCTACTCGGTGCGCTCCGTGGCCGCCTTCTTTTCGGCCTCGGGCAGCGCCTGCTTAAGGGTTGCCACCTCAGTTGTGGCCCCTACAATAGCCACATTAATCCTGTCATTTTCTTGCAATTGCACCTTATATATATATAAAAAAAGGTATCTCTTAACTTCTTTGTCCTCGAGCTGCTTCTTGGCAAGGCCGAGCTCTTGCCCGGACCGTTCGAGGTCCTGCTTCAGCGTGTCCACCTCCGCAGTCAGTGCGGCGGACGCCAGCAGTGAAGCCTGCATACGCATATTGACTTACTTTTGTTAGACTCCTATGAATGTTATTAGATCCTCTATTCGGCTTTTCTTTCCAAATGCCAAACAGAGCATCAGGGGCTACTATCTATGCGGTAATATTTTTACATATTTTTTACATACCTCAAAGCCTGTCAACAGGCTGGCACAGGCTTCGGTCAGCCCGCCCTTAGCAGACTGAACCTTCTGAATCACCGCACTCATAATAGTGCGGTGCCCCTCATCGATGGAGGCGCTGTTAAGCACCTCCAGCAAGTTATCCGGTGCCTCCGGTTGGGCAGAGGTTACCGGCGTTGTAGGCTTGCCCTTCTTCTTAGGGGGCCGCCTACCGGACTCCGGAACCTTTGAAGGTTCCGGAGTGGTGTCCGTCCTAGGGCCGGACTCGGAGCCCTTGGGAGTTTTGTCCCTGGGCACCTGGAGTCCGGGAGGTCGCCTTGCGGCGCCTCTAGGACCACCTCCTCCTGGCCTGGAGCCTCCTGGGACAACACCTTGGCGTTATCCATAGGGTGAGGGGAGGAGGCGGCCGGAAGTGAAGTACTGTTCACATCCGACGAATCCAGGGAACCGCTCGACAACGTGTCGAGCCCGTCTTTGGGCGGACTGCATAAATATATTCGGCGTTAGGAAAAGCTATGAAATGAAGGAACGCCATGAGTCATTCTGGTACCCGAACACTTACGATTTCGCCAGGGGCTTGGCCCTGTGCGGCCACTCCTCTTCGCTGTCGTTGGCGTTGGTGGAGTAGTCCGGAAGAAGGGTTTTCCCCTTCTTGGACCCTCCGGCCTCCCTAGTTGGTGCGGCCTTCCTTTTCTTTCCTCCCGCCGCTGGGGGGGGGGAGAGGCCTCTTCTTCCTCCTCCTCGTCTTCATGGGAGGAGTGCGTCTCGGAGTCGTCGGATGATGAATCTGACACCACCAAACGCCGGGCACTCTTTCGAGCCCCCGTGGCCTTCTTCTTGGCCTTCTTCTCCGGCACCACGTAGGGTGCCGGAACCAGCAGCCCTGTCAAACGGGCGTCCACTAGGCAAAGGAGCCGGACAGCTGATCTGTCCGGATGTCTCCTGCCAATCCTGTCAAAGGTAAGGGAGTTTAGATCCCGCATAGAGTCAAACTATGGAAGAAAAAAAACCTGTAAAAGGTAAAAGCAGCTTACCGCGCCGGCTTGACGCTGCGCGCTGAATCCGCGATCCTCGGAAGCGGATGCGGGAGCCTCGGCGCCCTTGAACAACACCTTCCAGGCATCTTCATACGTAGTGTCGAAGAGCCTGCTCAGTGTTTGGTGCTGTGCCAGATTGAACTCCCACAAGCTGAAAGCCCGTTGTTGGCACGGGAGGATCCGGCGGACGAGCATGGCCTGGACTATGTTGACGAGTTTGAGCTTCTTGATCACCAGGTTTTGAACGCATGTCTGGAGTCCGGTCAGCTCTCCTTTCTTGCCCCACGACAGGCCCGTCTCCTTCCAGGAGGTGAGCCGCGTAGGGGCTCCGGATAGGAACTTGGGGGCTGCGACCCATTCAGGGTCACGCGGCTCGGTGATGTAGAACCACCCCGATTGCCACCCCTTTAGGGTCTCCACAAAAGAGCCCTCGAGCCATAGGACGTTGGGCATCTTGCGCACCATGGCCCCTCCGCACTTCGCCTGGCAGCCGCGTACTACCTTCGGCTTGACGTTAAAGGTCTTCAGCCATAAACCAAAGTGGGGCGGGATGCGGAGGAAGGCCTCGCACACGACGATAAACGCCGAGATGTTGAGGATGAAGTTCGAGGCCAGATCGTGGAAATCCAGGCTGTAGTAGAACATGAGCCCCCAGACAAATGGGTGGAGAGGAAAACCCAGTCCGCGAAGGAAGTGGGTGAGGAACACCACCCTCTCATGGGGCCTTGGGTGGGGATGAGCTGCCCCTCTTCTGGAAGCCGGTGCGTGATGTCGTTAGACAAGTATCCGGCCTTCCTCAGCTTTTTGATGTGACCCTCCGTGACGGAGGAGACCATCCACTTGCCTCCCGCTCCGGACATGGCTGGAGAAGGTTGAGGTGAGGTGTGCGGACTTGGGCGCTGGAGCTCGAGTGCACGGAAATGGATAGGCAAAGGAGGAAGAAGGCGTATGTAAAAAGGTGGATCCTTATCCCCTTATATGGGCGGACGCAAACTACGCGTCCCCACCAGCCTGGTGAAACTCGCTTATCCCCCAAGTGCCGTAATCAATGGCGCGGTTGGGTTACCCACGCCCGTATTGATGAGAATCCCGGAATAAGGGGACACAATCTCTGCTTTGACAAGACGTGCCAAGAAAACCGCCTCACTAAACACGCTGAGGTGGGGCAACAAAACAATTCGAATAAAGATTTGGCCGTGGTGTGATGTCATGATGCGGGGTATGTCAGCAGATTAGATTGGCGTAAGTGTTATTCTCTCTATGGCAATATGTGGAACTTATTTTGCAGAGCCGGACACTATCCTTGTGTTCGCAATCTTCTACGAAGTATTTGGAGGAGGAACCCGCCTTGCAATGCCGAAGACAATTTGCGCGCCGGACTCGTCATCATTGAAGCCTGGTTCAGGGGCTACTGGGGGAGTCCTGGATTAGGGGGTGTTCGGATAGCCGGACTATGACCTTTGGCCGGACTCCTGGACTATGAAGATACAAGATTGAAGACTTCGTCCCGTGTCCGGATAGGACTTTCCTTGGCGTGGAAGGCAAGCTTGGCGATACGGATATGTAGATCTCCTACCATTGTAACTGACTTTGTGTAACCCTAGCCCTCTCCGGTGTCTATATAAACCGGAGGGTTTTAGTCCGTAGGACGAACAACAATCATACCATAGGCTAGCTTCTAGGGTTTAGCCTCTCTGATCTCGTGGTAGATCTACTTTTGTACTACCCATATCATCAATATTAATCAAGAAGGAGTAGGGTTTTACCTCCATCGAGAGGGCCCGAACCTGGGTAAAAACACCGTGTCCCTTGTCTCCTGTTACCATCCGCCTAGACGCACAGTTCGGGACCCCCTACCCGAGATCCGCCGGTTTTGACACCGATAGCGCCCCTGCGCTCCCCTCGTGCCGTCGACCTCCCTCTCAGATCCCCATCATGGTCGTGCTGTCCCTTGCCGCAGGCAACGTGCGCACACCACGATGCTCCACGCGGCCATCCCGCTGCCATCAGTGGGTGGGGTTGGTGCGATAGCGGCAGCGGCGACGCTGTTGCCCATCGAGTGAACGGTGAAGTTGGCAAGGAGGAGCATGAGGGGGGTGAGGGAGTCCTGGATTAGGGGGTCCTTGGACATCCAGACTATATCCTTTTGTCCGGACTGTTGGACTATGAAGATACAAGATTGAAGACTTTGTCCCGTGTTCGGATGGGACTCTCCTTGGCGTGGAAGGCAAGCTTGGCAATACGAATATGTAGATCTCCTCCCTTGTAACCGACTCTGTGTAACCCTAGCCCCCTCCGGTGTCTATATAAACCGAAGGGTTTAGTCCGTAGGACAACAACAATCATACCATAGGCTAGCTTCTAAGGTTTTAGCCTCTATGATCTTGTGGTAGATCAACTCTAATACTCATATCATCAAGATCAATCAAGCGGGAAGTAGGGTATCACCTCCATCGAGAGGGCCCGAAGCTGGGTAAACATTGTGTCCCCGCCTCCTGTTACCATCCGCCTTAGACGCACAGTTCGGGACCCCCTACCCGAGATTCGCCGGTTTTGACACCGACATTGGTGCTTTCATTGAGATTTCCACTATGCCGTCACCGTAAGGCTTGATGTCTCCTTCAATCATCAGCAACGATGCGATCCATGGTGAGGTTTTCCTCCCCGGACAGATCTTCGTGTTCGGCGGCTTCGTACTGCGGGCTAACTCGCTTGGCCATCTGGAGCAGATAGATAGCTACGCCCCTAGCCATCAGGTCAGGTTTGGAAACTTGAACTATACTGCCGACATCCGCGGAGACTTGATCTTTGATGGATTCGAGCCCATGTCAGGTGCGCTGCATAATCACGACAAGCATGATTTAGCTCTACCGTCGGACTGTGATCGGGAGATCACACCTGCAACTACTCCGACCCTCAATCCGGAACAAATCGCGTCATCTGTGGACGGGTGGATGGACCCCGCCACGGAGGCCGCACACTCAGTGGCGATAGCCCCGAATACTGACTTCACCTCCTACGAGACCCGTGTTGCTGAATCGTTGGATTCGTCCCCGGCCACGGACTCCGAGCCGCTTGTGTCCGTGCCCATCGAATCTGATTGGGCGCCGATCATGGAGTTTACCTCCGCGGATATCTTTCAGCACTTGCCTTTTGGCGATGTGCTAAATTCATTAAGGTCTCTCTCCTGGTCAGGAGACCCTTGGCCGAACTATGTCCGGCTATAACGGGATGCGGACGACGAAGAAATTCGCGACCCACCCACCACCCACTTAGTAGCCACTATCGACGATTTAACCGACATGCTCGATTTCGACTCCGAAGACATCGATAGCATGGAAGACGATGCAGGAGAGGAACAGGAACCATCGCCCGCAGGGCGCTGGATAGCCACTTCATCACATGACATATACATGGTGGATACACCCAAAGAAAACAATGATGAGGAATGGAAGGATGCAGCGAAGGATAGCTCCCTCGAGAAGCAACCAACGCATCGGCATAGGCGCCGCTCCAAATCCCGCCTCGGCAAATACAGCGATAACAGTGCAAGAGAAAATAACACCCCAGTCGACTCCAGAGGAAACGACGACCACATTGACCCAGTGGCAGAGCAGGATGAACCAGCAAACGGCGAACATAGTACGGATCCGCTATCCGAACACGGCGACGCCGAGGATAAAGCTCATCAACCTCCCTCCGGAGAGGAAAACAGTCCGAACGAGGATGCACACATCATCCCGGAAAGGCACTTGGAACAAGAGAACCTCCGCAGAAGGCTTATGGCCACCGCGAGGAGTCTGAAGAAGCAGAAGCAAAGGCTTAAGGCCACGCAGAATACGCTCAATAGTAGATGAACAAAGTGCTCGACAATGAAGAAAAGTATGATGGTAGTTACCACACAAAGAGCTATCCAAAGCGCAAGCTGTTGCCTAAATTTGATGATGAGGCCTTAGAGCCCACACAGCCGAAAAACAAAACGGCCAACCGGTCGGATCAACCACCTTGTGGCTGCGATAGAGCGGCTAACAAGGCCGCACATAAGTCAGCACACGATTCACGTGAGGACTTGCATCAGAAGACCGGCGCGACCAGATCCATCTACGGATCAAGGAAACACGCTCTAGCACACAACCAAAACCGGACACTACAACCGTCAGAACGCCACGACACATCCAAATACAGGGGTGCCTTACACCCCCAATGTCTCACCGATGAGGTGCTGGACCACGAATTTCCAGAAGGATTCAAACCAGTGAACATAGAGGCGTACGACAGAAACACAGACCCCGGGGTCTGGATTGAGGACTTTATCCTCCATATCCATATGGATCACGGAGACAATCTCCACGCCATCAAGTACTTGCCCCTCAAGCTGAAAGGACTGTAGGGAACGTAGTAATTTTAAAAAAATTCCTAGGCACACGCAAGATCATGGTGATGCATAGCAACGAGAGGGGAGAGTGTTGTCCATGTACTCTCGTAGACCAAAAGCGGAAGCGTTAGCACAACGCGGTTGATGTAGTCGTTCGTCTTCACGATCCGACCGATCAAGTACCGAACGCACGGCACCTCCGAGTTCAGCACACGTTCAGCCCGATGACATCCCTCGAACTCTGATCCAGCCGAGTGTTGAGGGAGAATTTCGTCAGCACGACAGCATGGTGATGATGATGATGTTCTGTCGACGCAGGGCTTCGCCTAAGCACCGCCACAGTATTATCGAGGTGAACTATGGTGGAGGGGGGCACCACACACGGCTAAAAGATCAAACGATCAATTGTTGTGTCTTTAGGGTGCCCCCTGCCCCCGTATATAAACGAGTAAGGGGGGGGGGGTGCAGCCGGCCAGGAGAGGGGCGCACTAGGAGGAGT